>NW_013952502.1:965468-977068 GCF_001266775.1 Austrofundulus limnaeus | reverse complement strand
CCTCCCTCACCTCCCCGCTCCTTCTTCCCATATTTACTCAGGTGCACAAACCTCCATGTGACAATTCACACAAGCAGGCGACTCACAACTACTATTTACCCAGTGGAGCCACTTTTCCAAGCCTCTCGAGTTGTAGATTTGAATTTAAATGAGGAGTCTTAAATGCTTTCTGTTGTGCAACATCAATGTACCCCCCACCCCCACCCACCACCCCCTTTTCCCCTCCCTCTGTCTACCTCCTCTCCTTGCTTTGTTGTCAGCCTTGATGACAATAATTTTGGCTTTGGTGGAGCTCTTCACATACCAGCCTCTATAGTTCACACACTGTCCAGCGCGCAGGGTGGGGGGTGGCTGGAGGAGGGGTGGGGGGGTGTTAATCTGCTTTCCCTACGATTCCATGAAATAAGGTGACAAGTGAAAACCAGACTTAGACCGACCGAATCCACATTGTTCAGACCCAAATCCCTTTGGTAAAGTCGCATGACCCCTGATGACACCAACACCAAACCCCCGGTTCACGCTGTGATCTCAAAACGTGTGAGTGGAATGATAAATGAGAGATTTATCAATAAAGTCTGAGCTATCGGAGAGAGAGGGGGGGGGGGCATTTTAAAAATTCAAAGGACACGGGTTAAAGCAGTGCAGGGGGGGGGGGGGAGAAAAAATAAAAACATCTTTTTTTCCCTGGAAATCCTTTAAGTAAAGGCCTGAACATGAGCCATAATAAATAGGCTCAAAGTAGTGAGTTTTTGTATTGTTTCTGAGGGGAGTCTTGAGTGGTTTTCTGCTTGCAGAAAATTAAAAAAAATCTTGTTGATTTTATGCATCTTATTGCTGCAGAGAACCGAGCCGCCTTCCGTGGCATGCGTTAAAGCGCGCGGCCGTGGTTCCCTCCAGGGGTCGGTGTGGGGCGATGTAGGATCAAGGAATGAGCTCAGCATGCACAACACCCCGGTGCAATCAGGTTCAAACACCTTTTTTTATTTAAAGAAACTGCAGCATTTTAACAGCATTGACATGAAGCAACATTTGATTTGTCTCTGTCGTTTTGGACTCAATGGAATAAAAATAAGTTCTCTGCTTTTATGCGTTTCTTCCATTATGAAAAACTGAATCTAAAACAGAGTTTAAACATAACTTCCTGTCAGCTGCACTGATCCTCTCCTCCACCTTGCATCAGCACTGTGCCCTCTCTGGGGTTTTGTTGTACCTGCTTTCACAGAGCAGTGGATGTGCGCTTTGGACTCATAGTAGACCCAGTCGAACCCGGCCTCCACCGCCAGCCTGGACAGCGTTCCATATTTGCTCTTGTCCCTGTCTGAGGTGGTGATGTCCACTGCCCTGCCCTCGTAGTGAAGGGACTCCTCGAAGTGGTGTCCGTCCTCGTCCCAGCCCTCGGTGACCCGGAGCTTCACCCCGGGCCACTGGTTCATCACCGAGATGGCCAAAGAGTTCAGCTTGTCTTTGCATCTCTGCGGGAGGAAGGAAGGAAGGAGGAATGGGTCAGTGAGTGCGCACGAGAAATAAAAAGTCATACTGGAGCAGTTTTTGATGCCAGGCTAAATAACTTCCTCACTCTCTTTCTGTCACTTCAATATAAACCCATCTGTTTAACAATCAGAGATGCTATCTGGCCTCCATGAAGCCTCTCCATCCCCACCTGAATCCTCCCAGCTGTGCTGAAACGCCGCTCTGATCCTGAGCTTGCATTTCTCAGCGCGAGCAGCAGCGTCAGAGGGCACATCTCGGGTAAGAAAGCTTCTCATGAAATATTGACAAGGCACTGCATTCGCTTCACTGGCCCTATAACATATTTAGCCTCGAGAAGGTGCGAGCAGCATCTCTCTTCCTCCCTCTCTCACTGTCTCTGTCTGTTTTCTTTTTAAAAAAACGTGTTGCCTTAAGAATAACATTACTGCATTATACATGTTTGCTTTAAATAAATCCTTCGTAAGAAGATGATCCTCATGATATCTGACGTCTGTGCCACGGATAAAAGAACACCTCTCTGCGCTCCCAAATGAAGATGCTTGGCCTTCTCCAAGACAACTCTTCTCAATATGTCAAATAAAACACCACAATGAGGCTTTTCAGCTCGCCAAAGCGCAGGGGAGACTTTCATTACTCTCCTCCTGCAAAGTCCTGGAAACGTGACGTGCCTCCTTAAGTGGAGGTGTTTTGGCTGCTGACTGACAAGACCTGTGAAATGTCCCGGGGACTGCACAGAAGAGCTGCCCCCCACACTGCACCCACCACCCCCACCCAGCCATCAAACAAGAAGTTTCACACAGAAAACTCCCAAAGATTGCGCATCACCTGTTTTAGTGTGAACCGTGTAGAACAAGTTCAATTAAAAAACACAATAGAAGAGTAAAAAAAAAAACTCCACTGGTGGGAGTCAAGAGCCGTGAAGCCCGACCTGTTTATTAATTCATCAGGTCGTGTGCCGCAAATCAATCCAGATTCTGCTCAGCCACCGTGAAGCGCAGCGGGGCGCCTCGGCCCGGCGCTTTGTGCTCCGGGTGAAGTTGTTCAACAGCGCGCCTCTTAATCTTTTCACAAATGATTTGGTTAGAGGAAACACTTATCAGCTACCTGTCAGGGCAAACAAGCCGCCGCAGCTCAAATCTTTTCCGACTCGTTTGCAATGATGTGGGAAGAGAGACTGCAGATGTTTCCTTTCCCAAAACAAATACACCTGTTAGGCTGCAAAATACTTTTTTATTTAGTTTAAGCTTTTTCTTTTGGATACCTTAAAATCTTGATCATATTTTGATTTTATGAAATACTCATTGGTTAAATAAAAGAGATACACACTTTTATCTCATGCTAAAAAAAAGTGGCCCCATAACTTCTTGGAAATGATCTGTAAAAAGTCTAATCGGCAGCATCTCTGTTCGTTTCCGCGCCTGCAGCAGTGAAGGAGACCCTCCTCCGAGCGCGCATCCTTCAAGTCCTGCAGTTCTGGCTCAACTTCAGTGAGCTGCTTCCTTAACTCGTTTATTGCTCACATCCAGACAAAACTACTGCAGGCACGTGCCTCATCTCATGTCCAACATCTCKTTTTTTTCTTCCCCGGAACCCGCATAACGAGTCGGTAGCGTCCGTGCGTAAAAAGTCATGCGTAAAAAGCCCGCTRGATTCAAGCGCAAAACCGCGGAACCGAGTCAACAAGGCTGGCACAGCCTAAATCCCCATGTGGTGAGGCTGTTACTCACRGCCACACTCACTCTGCTCGAGCTGCTTCAGTTTGATCACTTCTTGATTTGATTWAAAAAGCGATATCGAATCTGTTTGACTTAACAAAACCCAAAAGATGAACGGATGTTTTTAGGGATCAAGGCATTCTTACGAGCTGTTCCACTTCATATACAGACTTAGTTGTGATGTTAGCTGAATTTTCTTGATGGTCAAATAAATATACAAAAGAAAAATGAAAATTATGTGTATGGGGGGGGGGGCACAAAGTTAAAGAAGCATGAATAAAAACTGTTTTGTCACCTATTATTTCTCCCACCTTTCATTTTTGCTTTGACTGGCCACACGGAAGTTAAATATTTGATGACGACATTGCTTAAAGAGTTATTACTTGTAGTTAGAGTGGGGGGAAACCCCTCCAACACTTCTTCCCAGACCACCGATTTCCTGATGTTTGAGAACATATAGGTGCCTGTGAGAGGAGGAGGAGGAGGAGGGGGGGGGTGCGGGGAGGGCTGAGAACCACACGGACGCGGTGAATATTTCATCGGAGCTCCTGCGCATGCATAGCGCGTGGTTCAGCGACTCCAGAGCGCGCGCGCGCCTGCCTGCCTGCCTGCCTGCCTGATGGCTTCATCACCACCATCACAGGGCATTTTGTTCTCACTGAGCCAATATCAGCCAGGCGCGCGCGCTGCATAATTCACCAGGACCTGAGTGCTAAAAGTCACGCTGATGTAGGAGTCCTGCAGCCCGCACAGAAATCGAGGCAGTGTCTCTCCGCCTCATCTCCTTGGTGCTAAACGGGTTTAGGATGAAGATGGAAGATGTCAGCCTTCACGAAAGAGCGCTGCTCCTCTATCAGAGCGTCCAATTTATTTGAAGTCCTAATGGTGGTCAGGAACATCTCAAAGAAATGTCAGAGATGCACARTATGACCAGTCGCAATCTCTCCATCATGTGCGGGAAAAGAACAAAAAAAAATGTCTGAATGAACCTCGCCATGCCTGAATGAGCCCAGCTGGTAGAAGCGGTGCGCATCAGCAGCAATCATGGCTGGGACTGATAGGAGAAAGGCGCTCAAACCAGCTGCCAACGCAAATCTTAATTAGAAAGAAATACCAAAGTRTCCGTGAAACGAGGAGCCAAAAAGCAGGCTGTGCGAGGCTCTCAAATCGAGATACAAATATAGATATGAGGAGAATGGCACATGAATATTTTAAATACACTGTCACAATAATGAAGGCCGAGCGTCCTGACTGWCCGCCTGCACATCACTCCTCCAGCTGCAGCGCTCCGAGCCTGCAGCGCTGGAAAACTCCCCGCGCTGGCGCATAAAGTGCAGCTAAAAGGCTCAGTAGGAAGAGTTCAGCATGGGGGAGAACACACTTCACTTAAGGTGCGCAATCAGTCTGACAAGGAGGCTGTGCGCAGTGATGGTGCGTTAGGAGGAGAGGTGGGGGAGAAAAAWAAAAGATTCCGTCTCCTTACCTGAGTCATCATCCTGTCGGCACCGGTCTTCTCCTCATCCTTGAAGATGATGTCTGTGTTATAATTGGGCGTCAGCTCCTTAAATCGCTCGGAGTTTCTTGTGATCTTGCCTTCGTATCTGCCGCTCGCCCCGAGGGTTTTCTCCGCCACGTTGGGGATGAATTGCTTGTACGCGAGAGGTGTCAGCTTCTTCGGGTGTCTTCTCCTGCCGTACCCCCTGCCCGGTCCGCATCCCATCCCAAAGGACACCAAGGACAAGCAGATGAGACCGGCCAAAGCTATTCTGGTCCAGAGCAGCATTTTTTCCCTTCTTCTTCTTCTCCCTCCTCCTCTAAGATCTTAAGCGAGTCACTGCTGCTGTCTCAGCCGTCTGCCTGCGCCCCAAAAGGCTCTTGCAACGTCCTTGTCTCCTCTTCTACTTCGCCGTCGCCTGCTCTCTCTCTATCGCGGCAGGTGCGGAAATGAACGCCTCAGACGAATGCCAATACGGGGGCACATCGAAAAAAAAAAGCTGAGATAAAAGTAGTGAGGGGAATTAGAAAAGCCACGGGATGTGGAGTCGAGCTGCAGCTGCTTGTGTGAGCCGACCGCTTTTACTGCTTTGTATTATAGCACCGATCTATACAGCAGGGGAGGGACTTGATTGGCTCGCCTAGACAAACCCTCCTGATGTTATCCCACCAAAAAAAAAAAAAAAAATCTTGAAAGATTTCTTCCACCTTAGGGTTAGCCTCAGATGCAGGGAGGAGGGGCTCTTCCATGGGAAAACATCAATTATAAACCGTCTTTTCTCTCTTTTTCTTAACCCTCCCGTTTTCCAGCTTTCACAGGAGGAGGAACAGACAGGACAAGTTGAGCTCCAATCTGAGGTGAAGTGATTTCACTGCGTATGTGTGTGTGCGCGCGTGCGGCGCGTCCTATAGGGCTCCGCGCAGACTGCGTTTCCCAGGAGGGGGGAAAAAAACTGCCCCTGTGTGCGCACTGCGCATACCTGTGACGGATAATTTGGCAGCCATCCATGCTCACTAAAAATAAAACAATAAATGAAACAAAAACCAAAATAGCACGGGACTATAACAAAAAGAGGAAAATACAAAGAACTTCCTTTTGTCTTTCCGTGAAACCGCGCGCGCACAAACGCGCAAAACTTCCCAAGGGAGAAACTTGGACTTTTCCTCAGAAGTTGAAGCCTCAAGGTGTCCGAGCAAACACTTTGAATGTTGTTTTGAAACTAATCAGAATAGATCAAAAGCAAAAAAAGAATCCAAAACTAACTTGCAAAAGATGTTGTTTGCAGTGCGCTGTGCGCCCATGGATTTTACGCACAACAGCCACTGGAGAAACCCACGAAAATAAAGAAGACACAACTTTAGGGATTGTTGTCAATTCATGTATGTTACTTGTAAAGTTAATTACAATTCGAATATTTTTGCATGATGTGTAAAATGAGCTTCTATTTACTTCAAGAGCCCAGGATCATCCAAATACTGTCCTGTAACCTTTACTTTCTTAATTCCCTAATCTCTATCTTAACCATTTCATGGCTTTGGACTAGACATATTTGAGATTTTTGTTTGGTTATAACGAAGGTTCTACAAATTGTATTTTTCCTAGGTGATTTGAAAATTATTTTTTATTTCTTCAATCTTTATTTAACCAAGAAGTCCCTTGAGATATAATTTTTAAGGGAGACCTGGTCAAGATAGAACAGTACAGAAATGCAAAGTTCCAAGCAAAAATTGCAGTCAGTATTCAAAACATAAACATGAAACCAGCCAGGATGAACATAAAAGAGTACAAAGTCCAATTTGAGAATAGCACATGTCCCCCTCAGTTACAGAAACTTTGTTAGAGTTTTAAACTCTCTCAAATAGACAAAATCATTGATTTGATTTGAAGATGATTTCAGGACCAAAGTGCAAATGAAGAGAAAGCTGTTTTACCAAAACAACAGGAAAAGTTGTGGGAGCTCTGAAGCAGCTTTTATAAAGTCACCATAAGAAAAATGTAGCCCGAACAAGTTTTTTTCCCCTGCCTGATAAATTAGGAGACCTCGATTTGATTAAAAAAATCCCCATATTTCAAATCAACACTCTTTTTATTATGTGATTAAAAGCAAAAAGAACACATTGTTTGACAATCACTGGACAATTTATTTCACACTTAAAATACACATAAAGACAAAAACTGATTTTAAAAGTGGTTTRTCTGATAACAAAGAGTAACAAGTATAGACAGAGGGGTTGTTTAGGGGGCGACTTTAGCTCTCATCACACTGAGGTGAAGACATATATGCCAGCCTTTTGGTGTGGCTTTAGTCTCATTAAAGCTCACTCTGGCTGACCTCCAGTCTGGTGTTGTTCAAGCCTGTGCCAGGCTTGTGGCAACCAGAGGAGGTGGGACTACCTGCCGCTCACAGAGTTTCAGCTCTTGGCCAATAAATGGCTTGTGCACCTGGCACACTGTCCATAACTCCGAAAAAAAAACTTCCAGCGATGCCTTTCAGTCTACATTTTGCCTTATGTTCTTAAAAACTCCTAACATGTATTTCTTATACATTTTTCAACAGCCAGTCAAGCTCAGAATTGATGATGCTTACATGCCCTGCGGAACACCAGAGATTTCGTTCTCAAATCACAGTTAGAAATGTTTTGTGGAAGAGTCCTCAGAGGTGTCAAGATGAAACTGATATTACCTCTTCTTTAGAAAAAATCAGATAAAATGTGATGCAGAATGAAATGAATAATGCAGAAAAATCACGAATAATGCAGCCTAAAGAGCAAATATACTGCTGATGGGTTTGAACTTGAGTTTCTCCCACAGAGGAAACCAACTCAACCAGAGTATTTGCAAACATTACACTTCAGTGTTTGGTTTTGCTCTGTGCCAGCGCCAGATAGGTGGAGTTTTAAAACAAAAACCAAAGGAAATCTCTGCAGACTGTTTAGACAATAAAATACTAGTATTTAAAGGTTTTCCTATATTATTTTTGACAGAACCACAAGTCAAAAACAATAAAATTCAGACCTCGCATCCAATATTTCTTGTTGTGTACACTTAAATTTATAGTAGCCTCATCTTTTTTATTTAGGTTTATTCAACAGATCTTAAAGTGACTGTTCAGGTCATTTAAAGTGGGGTAAAGGTTATGAACTATTAATATCTCACATATAACAGGTAAGTCTTTGAACAACTTCTGTTGAGAGAAACTGAATTTAACTGTGACCATTAATTAGCTGACTAGTCCAGGCAAACCAAAGTAGATTGCTGCCATTTTAAAACAATTCAAATAAAAAAAATTCGGAATAGTTCAAATAGATGTTTTATGAACCATTACACCCTTATCCGTTTAGTATTTCATGGTTATTCTGGCAGAGTCACTAGGTTTTTTTGTAGGAAGTACCCCTGGCCACACAGAAAATGCTACAGCTAGCTGCTTTTGCCACATTTAGTACATAACTGGTAATGGTCTAAAGGGGTCAACATAAACCACCACAAGACTTTGGTCTTGGCCCAGCTAGGAATAATTGTTAGCGCTAGTCAAAGGTAAACTTTATTTCTTTACAAACAAGGCACACATTTCAAGTTCAAGGCCCGCAGGCCAAATGTGGTCCGTCGCTGCATTTTATGTGGGTCATGACAGCTTTAGTCTTTTAAAGCTTCAAAGACATATAATGTCAAAATAAGAGTATGCTTCTTTTAAACCAGTATTGAGCATAAACTACATCTCCCACAATGCATGTTGATTATTTCACCTGTAAAGGGATGGTATCCCACCAGTAGGTGGAGCAGCATGGGGTTCAAAAGTAGCCGGCAGCCGGGCGACATTTGCCGAGGCCCAGTTGTACTGGGAAGTGATCATTTCCCACTTACCAGTCAATAATTTGAACTAGAACACCCCTTCTGTTCAGAATTCAAGATGGCAGCTCCTCACCGTAACTCAACAGTAGCCATGTTTCAATCAACTTGGTTGATCTGAAAAAAATGTCCTCAATTTAGCAAAAGAAGTGATTATGTTTGCTTGACAGTATTTTCACACTCACTATTTGTGTGGTCTCTGCTAGTTTGCAGCCTCCACTTCCTGTTTATTAAAGGCATGCATTACATTAACGTCTGTTTTCATTACAATTGGATAGAAACTCTTTTACTTTTACTAGTATTTCTGTACTCTTTATTTCACATTTAGTCAGTTGAACACAGTACTTTTCCGTGTTTTTAAGAGGACACGTTGAAATGCAGTTTCTATGCAGAAATACCACGTAGAGCTCAGTTATTGTTTGTTAGTGGTGCTCAGCTATAGCAATGAGAGGAGAAATGTGATGTTTCCTCTTTGATTTAAGTTAACCACAAAACATTGAAGTTAATTATAGCATGTCCTTTGAGGGCCACCATAACACTCATGTGGCCTTCGATGAAAATGAGTTGGACACCCATGATGTAAGGTGGTAATTGTTCCCAATATTTTCACAGAAACCATCTACAGAATTGACCCAAACTATCACTTTAAAAAGTTGCGTGTGACGACTTTTCCGGCATTTAACAGCCAATGAGTCATCATTTTTGCCGCCCTTTTGTGCCCCTTGTTTTCCCAAACTGTCAGACTTCATCTTCGTTTCTGCTGTCCTGATGTCCTTTAACACATTGGATGGACTAAATCTACGCCTACGTCTGATTTCTTGTGCCACAGTCTCGATCAAGCACGAGCTTGATGCAACGGGAAGTGTTTGAGGGAGTTTAACCAGAGTAAGTCCCCCCAATTACTGCTTAAAGCCTCCTCCTGTCTGAATGTTTTGTAACATTGTTAGACGGATTAGGACTACAGAATAATCACGCACAAACATATAAGTAGTGTCAGGCTTCTGTGTTGTGTTCCTTTGCTGCGAAAGAGGTTTCCTTTTCCTTCAGTCAAACAGAAAAATGGCCCTACCACAGCTCTTTGTGGGTTTTACGTTTTTTATTTTTTTGTCTCGCAGGTGGGGTCTGCTTTCAAACCTTTATCCTGTTTTGAACTTTTAACAAACAGTTAATAGCATAGACAGGTAGCCATCTAGCCCACAAACATGAGTATGCCTTTGTCACAGTAATAAAGTTTGAATAGTCTTTCTCTAATCGGTTTATCTAAGCCGCACGCATAAAGCATTATGTGGAAGTAAAGAGTCAGACTTCAGCTGAGGAGATACAGGTGCCCTGAAGCTAATCTGTCAGCTACAATGGATATTTCACAATACAGTATCTAGAATCACAGCCCTCAGCGTGCCCCGGAGTCTGTAAAGGCATTTTATTTGCACTCTCCAGCCACTCCCAATACTTAAACATTAAACACCAAGGCTAGACAGGCAAAAACCACTTTGAACTGCAGGGCAGGGTGAACTCCTTGGGAGGGGGGAAAAAAAGGTGAGTGAGCGGAGAGCATGAGTGGGGGGCTGGTGTTTGTACGCCAGGTGAGTCAGAGCTGACCGTCTTGCAACGCAACACCGTCGCAATCTTAAGCAATGGTGACAGAGAAGGGAGAGGCTCAGGGGCGCAAACGCTACGAGTGTCAATACTTTTAAACAGAAATGTGCTCTGAGTTTCCCTAACCTGTTCAAAACCTTTGCACACAAACACGATGTTTTGTTTAGTCAGACTCTTACATGTTTGCTCAGTTATTAAAGAATGAAAGGGCCAGGATTGAAGGAATGCATGTTGCCTGCTGCCTCATGCAGCATTGCAAAATGTCACGGGTGTTTGTTGTGGATGACTCTCAGCGACTACCACAGGAAATCCCATTTCAGCTCGATATTTGTAAACCTGAGTTACAAATGCAAACCTAACAACACACAACGTATTACCATAATTTATTTAATTGCAAGATCATTCAAAATGCCAAAGCAGGAAGTAAAAGTGTTTACTCTGACTGCTGTCGGGGGAATTTAGAGAGCGAGAAGCCGCCAGGTGCTACTTATCTAAAAGCATCAGATTAAGTAATCACGAACAAGTGTGAGCACCTCTATCAAAGCGTATATTTTGTGTTAACACACTACCAAAGAAGAAAGACATCAGCACCGACGACTCGAGAGAAAGATTAGTTAGACCTGGGAGGAGTTATTTAACCTGCAGAGTCCATCGTTTCGCGGCAAGAAAGATTATTTAGACTTGGAAAACATTCAAGACAGACGAGTTAAGATAAGATAAAGTGAAGTTAATTGCATCTGGAAATGACAGAAAATGTTTGAAGAGAAATATAAC
This sequence comes from Austrofundulus limnaeus, assembly GCF_001266775.1. Classification (NCBI taxonomy): domain Eukaryota; kingdom Metazoa; phylum Chordata; class Actinopteri; order Cyprinodontiformes; family Rivulidae; genus Austrofundulus; species Austrofundulus limnaeus. The sequence continues at coordinate 966,151 of NW_013952502.1, read as the reverse complement.
GTAATTTGGACAGAAAGATCAAAGATCAATCAGTAACTTGAGCTGCATCAGTACAGAAACAAAACAACATGTCAGGACCTTATGTCAAGCATGGAGGTGGGGGGCTGATGATCTGGGCTTGTTTTCCAGCTACAGGACTTGGACACCTTGCAGTCACTGAATTGACTATGAGCTCCTCTGTAAACCATTATAGGCAAGTGTGAGACCACCTGTCTGACACACCTGTCCTTTGAGTATGTTTGTATCAAAAAAGGCTGACAACTTGTTATAAAAGCATCTTGTTGACAAAAAAAAAACTTTGCGTTACCACATTCTAAAACTTGATGAGAAATATTGCTTTTTTTTATCATGTCTTCATGTAAAAACCTTAAATCAAAATTGGAAATAAAAAAACTTTCTTTTTGTTATACAAATACACATTGTTTGGATTAATGACTAAAACACCGGGTCAGGGGGGTCGTCCTGYCTCAAGTGGAGGAGTTTAAGTATCTGAGGATCTTGTTCACGAATGGGGGGAGAAGGGAGCGGGAGATCGACAGGCGGATTGGCGCAGCGTCTGCTGTAAAGCGGGCGCTGTACCGGTCCGTCGTGGTGAAGAGAGAGCAAGCGAAGCTCTCGATTTACCGGTTGATCTACATTCCTACCCTCATCTATGGTCATGAGCTTTGGGTCATGACCAAAAG
>NW_013952502.1:953122-965197 GCF_001266775.1 Austrofundulus limnaeus | reverse complement strand
GGCCTGGGAACACCTTGGAGTTCCCCTGGAGGAGCTGGAAGAAATGGCTGGGGAGAGGGAGGTCTGGGCCTCCCTTCTGAAGCTGCTGCCCCCCGCGACCCGACCCCGGATAGGTGGAAGAAAATGGATGGATGGATGGAATGACTAAAACACAGGAAACTGTTCATATTCATAATTTTATGTACAAATATTCATTTTTATATTATATTGTCAAATAAATAATATGCTATTTGACCGTTTTTGAGCATCTTTTCAATGAATTTAGAAGTTTCAATCTGTCAAGTTTAAAATGACAAGTAAAATATGGGCTGAGGCTCACAGTAAAAGTATAAGGCAGAGTTTCACCTATTGAGAGTACATAAAATGATACACAAAAAGTACTGCAAAGATATTTCTTGTGTTATATACTTGATTCTGTTAAGTAATTTAGTTTTCACTTCTGTTTCTGCTTTCTGCTAAATTCAATTCAGGACCTCTTTTATTCTGTTGCTGCCTTGCTATTGCTTTTACTTTTGATCTAGATTTTTCTGCACCTTTTCAACCTGCTTTTGGGTTTTTATATACAATTAATTTTTGGACAATAACAAATACAAAAGAATGGTTAGGTTTCTGATTGACAAAATCCAGAAGTGACCTTCTAAAAAGTGTCAAGTTTTCTCCCATGGGAATGAAAATATTTGGTTTTTCTCTTTCATATGCTTGGTATGCTTGGTATGAATCAATATTGATGTGAATCAGAAATGAAATTGAGTTGTGTCTTTCTGATTCAGAGCCATCTTTTGTTAGACCCAACAGCTTTTATGTCCTTTTCTCAAAGCCTCAATAGGTTTAAAGATCTTTTTAAAATAATTTCTGAATACTTGAACCAAAAAGGAATTTAACAACAGCAAACTACATTTTTTTAGCAGAATATAGCATGGATAACAATGCTTACATTAGCTGGACTGGACCTTTATGAGAAGCTCTGATCTCTCTTTTTCTCTTAATGATAAAATGTAATTTGAGAACATTTGTCACAGTAACTATATCAATATCCTGAGTGGCTACAAGACTAAATATAAGCTCAGATGCTGCTGTAAATATGTTTTTGGAAATAATGCTTATACCACAATATTTTGATCTGAAGCTTTCAGGAAAGACTGAGTTAAAACACCCCAGATGACTTGAAGACACACAGTTGAGAAACAGAACATAAATGATTAATGTACCAAACTGATTCACAATGATCTGAAAGTGCTCGGCTGTACAAATATACTTCTCAGAGATGAGCAATCTGCTTCAACATGAACTCCTCAGGGTTTGCTTTCATTAAAGTGAGGACACTGATTCTATCTCTCTAATGAGCCCTGAGTGCTTGGAGTGTGTGCCATTTCACCTCTGGCTACAAAAATGGTGGTAATAACTCCCTTCTAACAAAAAAACAATGTAGGAATAGGAACACAACAAACAGCAGGAAAGCTTCAATCACGCCCCGTTAGCAGGCTACTACACTGCATGCCGACCGCATAACCACCAGTCTGTCTGAGTCACGGCAGATATGCAAACGTTCTGCTCAGACATTCCTCTTCTCAATCAGCTCTTTCTCATTTCTGATGATGATGATATCTGAAAAAAACATTCTGTCTGTCATCAAATCAAAGCACTATTTTAAATATAGACTGTTTAACAAAGAATAAATGCTGAGTCAGCGTTCACACTATTGTTTCCAAACTTTATTTATAAAACAAAAGTAGAAAAAACACACTTTTAGTTACTTTTATTACACTTAGCTGGCATTTTGCTACTATTAGCTTCTAGCTAGCATTGGATATTTTTAATCTCTAGCCATTTTGCTACTTTTAGATTTTTTGATTGCCACCTTTAGCTTCTTGCTCTTACTTGTACCTTTAGCATTAAGCTAAACATTTGCTATGTCTAGCTTTTAGCTCTCTTGCTACTTTTAGCTTATAGCTGTGTTTTTCTACTTGTAGCTTGCATTTTGCTACATTTGGCCTTTACCTAGTGTTTTGCTTTTCATAGTTTTTGTGTTTTCCCTATGTTTATTTCAGCTTTTTCACCAAATTTCTTCAATCATTGGCACTCAGCAGACTTTTTATTGAAAATGCAATTTCTCAAGTTCTGTTTCTCTTCGTCATCGATTTATCTTTGTCCTCTAATTTAATCCAGTCTGATGATGATCCAATGCTGATATGTTAACACAGACAAAAGAGGAAGTGACGGTGCACAGTGTGGACTCGGTGTTAAATAAAAGCTGATAGCAATCGGCTTCACAACAACCCGTGTCCTTCTTATTTTATGTTGTTCATTCAGACTTTACTGCAGCTGCTGAGCAAAGTTTTTGCTTAGAAGGAACAAGGAAGCGGCGCCTCATATCTGACCGATGGGTGGCTTTGGATGGACACAGATCTTTGTCAGCAAGAGATTTGATGATATCATGCAGATAATGTGAGGCTATATGTGTGCTACAACAATTTGAATCTTGCCTATTTTTAGCATCAGTCGTTTCATTTTAATCATTTATTCTTTTTTTCTTTAATTACAGATGACATTGTGCATGCACACAGTGGTGAATGAAAATAAAAAAAACAATTATCTTTTGGTCATTTTTATGCAATATTGAAAAGAAATTAATCATTTTTCAGTCATAATCTAAAGAAAAGATAATACAGGAGGGGTGAATTTGCAAACAAATCAGATAAACATGTTAAATGTGAAAACCAACAAAGACTCAACTTCCCTCAGAGTGGTTCACCGGATATATTAGGTGCAACAGTGGGAATAATAACTTTTATTCAGCATGACCGAATCACAGAGCAGCCTGTTTGTGTCAACAGATCACAGAGGACAGTGTTTAAGAGTCAAGGGCCTGAAGAGCTTAAGTAAGTAGAAGGAGTCAGCGCTGAAGGTAAATATCAAACACTGCGCTGAGGGATGAGTTTGATTAGCACTGCGCTACACCACAATGGCTCCTGCTGCACATACCTCAACACCCTGAATAACAAGCTCCACTTTGAGACATCTTCAATCATTTCCTTTAACAAGCAGGAAGTCTACGAACAAAAYCCTGAAAGGACCAAATCCGTTTTTTATAGCAGCTTCATAAAAAGTTGGGCTCTCATACCTATTTTTATGATTTGTTTAGCCAGCGTGGTTATGTGGGTTTGAGGTTAATTGTCTTACATGGCAGCAGCTTCTGTTTGTGACCCCAACAAAAAAAAAGTTATAGCGAACAGGTCAACATTAAAACTCCTTTGATGTGTGAGAAGTGATGAAGTGACCCAAAATTGGCTCTAACTGGTGTTTGGCTAAAGAATTATAAAATTACTGATAACCAAACTGAAAAATAAGCAGCGCTATACCCAGAATATGACCCTTAGGAAAATTAGTCTAAAGAAAGTGAACCTAATATTATTTTTCTTCAATATGATCCAGATCAGAACCAAAATAGCATTCCCTTTGTACATTCTTTATTACAAGGTTTAAGTTTAAGTTTTTTGTCTAAAGTAAAATCCAAAAATGAAGACACCTAATAACAACAGTCGAACCCAAATAATGGAGAACAACTGAACACTATAACTGACAACTTGAAATAAAGATGAAGTCTTTGAGCTCCCAGCAGCTGAAGCTTATTGTTTTTCTAACCTAAAAATATTATTTGGCTTATTAAAAAATCTTTTTTATTATTGCAGATGGAAATGATTCTCTGACCAATGCTGCTTCAACCTGATGCATTAGAGCCAAGTCACCCTGCTATACCAATTCATTTAATCTTTTTTTACACCAGTTCTCAACACACTATAAACCTGATGAATGATGAGCTATTTAAGGGTGCATGATCTATTTTTAGGCAATTTGTTCTCATAAAAACAAGAAAACAAGTTTGCATTTTGTTTTGTTTGATTTTTGATAAATGTATCTTCTGTATAACTCATGATGTCTGAATTATTTAATATCAAAATCCTTAAGTTGACCTGTTTCCTGTTCAATCAAGTCAAGCCACAAATCAAGCTGAGTGCACTCTAGCTAATGTCTCTCCTGATTTTTACTATGAATTTAATATTTGCCATAAATTGCATCCTCTTCTATAGAAAAGGCAGTGTATTGTGTTTATTAGTTGTTAAATTGAGAAGAGCCTGCTTTTAAAACGCACAAAGTGAGGCAAAGATATACAGTACCTCACAGAGGAGGCCCATTTTGAGCCCCATGCTTTATTTTGGTTCTGATGTCAATCTTCATGTTTTTGTTGCACAGATAAGAAATGCCCAAGTGCTTCAAAAATTAAAAAAAAAAAGTTAGAACAGAGGTCTTCAACCTTGTTCTTCATGACCCACTATCCTGCATGTTTTAGATGTTTCTTGCCTGAAATGAATGAGCGATTGACTCGTCTTCTGCTGAACTGGATGATATTCTGAGGAGGTCGTCTAATTCTTTGGATCCTATGTGCCAAAGCTGGGAACAAAGGTAAAACATACAGGACAGTGGRTCACAAGGAACAGGGTTGAATACCTCTRAATTAGAGARTAAAATGCCCTTTAACACCTGTTTGCACTGAAATCTAAAATAGAAGATTGGTTAGAGATATGGGACAGATGACAACCGAGTAGTTGATCGAAACTTCCCCAGCACACGTTGAAGCAGAGGAGGGATGTGAGCGTCGCTCTGTGATCTGTACAGCTCAGTCACTTTGAGGCAAACACTTTTAGATAGATTTATCTTTATTTCAAAGAAATATACGGTTGACTTTGAGATTGTTGAAATTGAATTGTCTTTTTTTTAAAAGATGTGTAAATTTGACAATAACAGAGTTTATATTTAATCCAAAAGGGCCTATGGAGTGCATTCCCTCCACCTCCAAAAATAATTCTTACGTTCATGTTGATGATAATGTTATATTAAAATGTCAATGTTGAAAAATTTGGGAGGCTAAATCTCCGTATTTTCTCTACGCCATGATCGTCTTACTTACTGGACTGTGACGTGATTTGTGTGATGGATCTACAAAGCAATAGGGTGTCAGAATGATATATATATATATATATATTTACACTTTTCATCGAAACACAATCAAATTTACTCTAATCAGGAGGTGTGATTTTACAGGATAATTTTATAGTTTTTTTGAACAATGACAAGCCAGAATGAAAACTAGAGTAAAGGAAATGGGAGAAATGAGGCTTTTTTTAATGTAAGGAGTAGAAAGTAAAGATAATTGTGTGGAAATGTAAGGAGCAGAAGTAAAAAGTAAGCTAATAAATAAATACTCCAGCAAAGTGTAGATAAATAGAATTTCTACTTAACTAAGTGATTGTCAATTAAAAAAACACAAGTAGATGGGGTATACAAGCTCTCCTAACAAACCATGGTAAACTTGTATATACTACTCGTGTTTTTCGCCACAGTTGTTGATTTACAAGCCGAGGCGAGGCACATTTTTTCACACTCCACCAAAGTTCACAAGTCTAAAGGCTGCCTCTCCTTCTTGCTCCGTCTGTGCACAGCTCAGTAAGCCCGAGCTAATCCTGTCCTGCCACAGCAAATAAAACCCTGAGCACTAAATACATTTCAAAAGTACAAACGAGGAACTGGAGCATTACTTTAGGTGGGATGTATGGAGGAAAAAAAAGGGGGGACTGCTGGGACATGTTTGAGCAGGTCCCAAAAAGCATATTTCTTTGTGTTATAACAGAAGGTTACACCTTATCTGTTTAAATGTTGCTTTGGATTTTGGTTTTCTTCTCCAAATTGGTCCAAATAGGCTCTAAGGAGTATTTATGTTTGTCTGCAGCAGTTGTAGGTGAACTTAAACCCACTTCCTGTCTCCAGGTGGGAAACTCCTCATCCTTTATCTTTACTGCCTCAGAGGACGGCTGCCCCGTCAGACACAGGGAGGAGTTTACGGGGTTGAACCTTCTTTCCACTGCACTGCTGCAGGTTTATAAAAGGCTTAGATCACAGGTGAGGGGATCACAGAGCAGACGGCGCAGGTGTTTGAGGAGTGAACTGAAGGTTGTTTTAGTGCCGTGTATATTTGAACATAATCTTAAATCGTACATTATGTTTCAGCTTTGTGAAGACGTGTTCTGCCTGCAGATCAAAAGCACAGGAAATGGACCTGCTCATACTGGAGCCGATGGCTGCGCTCTGCAGTGCAGCCGGGCCCACAGAGATTATCACGCTCAGGGCCTTTATTGTTTAATAGTAGCGCAAATTGATTATTGTTTAGGGCTCCTCAGAATTGATGTTTATGTTTGGTTCTCGCAGGAAAGGTGGTTCCCCACCTCGAATCCCTTTTTACACCACCTCACATCCTTTTTGCAGAAGAAACTTACACATCATGGTCACTTGTTGCATACTTTTTTGTGTGGTTTTCTTTTTACAAACACATTTTTGACAAACTGCAATCCTTCTTTATCTCATCTAACTTTCAAAAACTGACTTATTTTTTTTTTACATTTCAGAAGATCCTGGCTGCTGTGAGAAGATGAGACCACGTCCTCCACTTGAGGAGCTCCTTGAAAACTGACAGAACGGTGTGCAAAAACTCACCCACTTGCTACATTGTCAAGTGAGCTGCCAACCAGACTGCAGCTCAGCACTCAAAAATGTTTCGAATGTGCTACCGTGAGTGCATTTTCCTGAAATACAGACAAGAGGGCTGCCAGCGTCCATAAAGGCAGACGCTGAATCTCAAATAGGTGTCAAAATGTCCTAATCACAGTGAAACCTCAGTGACTGTGAGAGTTTGTCACAACTGTCGTGAGTTATGAGACTCTGCTGAGGACAGATCATCACAAAAGCAACAGCAGGACCTGCATGAAAAGAAGCAAAAAACAGCGCAAAAGGAAGAAACTCAGGGGACTGACTGAGCAGGTTTTATACTTTATATCATATGGACAAACTACAAATCACAATATGATGATTAACTCAAAAAGTCAACAAATAAAAACGGTAATTTATCAAATATAGTCACAGATTTAAAACAAATAGACATGTTTAGAATTTGCAGCCAAAGTGATGCATTTGCGTGAAATTAACTTTTAATTCCAAACTTGTCCAAATAATAAGCAAATCTTTCTTAAGAGAAAATGACTGAAAGCTGTTTTATGCACATTTTTAACATATATTTATTACAATAAAACTAAAAACTTTTTTTTAAACTAGTAATCCTTTATTTTTCACACTGATGACACACGAGCCAGACGCCCAGATCACACACAAACAGGTATTAGTGGAACTTGATCAATTAGTGCTACTGCCTCTTGATTTTAATTTTATATTTATATATATATATATATATATATATATATATATATATATATATATATATATATATATATAAATACATATAAAAATAACCAACAGAAAACTAACTTTGAACAGTTTTTCTATGTTTTTTTCTGCTGGGAGTAACACAGGCTGCACCAGAAGTGCTATAGCTAGGTGCTGCTGTTTGTATTTGTACATCACTGCAGAAATCAATGTAAATTATAGTGTAGTTCACAAGTGATGGCAAAGTTAAGGCCTTCTAAAACAGCACTGAAATTAAATGCTATCTACAACAGTTAAGATATTAACTGTTCATAATAACCTTCCCAAAGGACCTCACTCCAAAAATGTCCGAACTGTTCCTTTAACTAATGGAGAAATAAAGGGGATCGCCACTCCATTTGGCTTCACCTTTTTCATTGAAAAGGCATTTAATGCTGTAACATAAAAGCGACGAGCACATAAAAGGCAGCAGTAATGTACATGGGTTGATTTCCAAAGACGTTTCATAAAACAGCCTCCTGGTAGTGCTGCCGTTGTTGAAATGATGGTTGTTAACACACATTTACTGAGGTGATGGCCGCTGCATTTAAGGCTTTTAAGAACACGGGACTGAAACGGGGGGAAAAAAGAGTGAAAAGTGAGAAAGTGAACGACTTCACTGCTGCTGCTTTTGTCATATTAAAAGAGAAGAAGGACTTGAAGGGCGACAACATAAACTTCTCCCCTGCTGCTCCCCATAATTCTCCACACCTCCATCAAACTGCAGTTCTGCCAATATATATTATGAAGCAAAAATAAAAACAAGGAAAAAGAGGAACTATCTAAGGCTGATATTTAAAAGGACAATAAAAACGTAAAACAAAAAGCTTCAGCTGATGTAAATGAAGCATCTTAAATGATTATATTTGTTAGTGAGCATATTGTTCTGTATTTTTAATATTATTTGGAGCTTTTCCTCACAAATTTAGAGCATCAATACGTAAGAGGATCAACAGATATTTGGGGGCCAACAGGGGGCACTGAGGGCCTAATCCACAAATCTAAGAGCAAGCCAGTGCTTTTCCTTTCCTTTCCTTTCACCAACACTCCTCTGTACCTGCTTCAAAGTGTTAAACTAAAGCAAATTTAAAAAAAAATCTTCATGAGTCTTATCTCATTTGCAGATATTAACGTGGCTCAAAGCAGCAATCAATCCGGCGTGCTCGGTGAGCCGGCGGACACGGCTGCTCCTGCCTGAACCGTCATCAGCGAGTCGGTGGTGTCTAATCAGGACCTGATTGGCACCCTGGGTGGAAGCGACCTGTGAATAAATCAGACGTGAAGTAGAGTTTTGAGGGCTCAGTCGGCTCTCTGCAGGCGTACGCGTGCCTGTCGTGCCTCTGTGGGCATTCGCAGGCTTTTTGGTTCTGTTCGCTTTCCCACATATGAGGTTTTCTTTGAATATCTGCTTATTATCGGATTGTATTCGACATAATCAACAACTCTAAGAAGCTTTCTTGCTAATTATAAGTCTTTCTGCTTCTATGCTTTTTAAATTTTTTTTCTTTTGCTGCGCTGAATTATGATAAAGCACATTGTTTTCACCAATTATCCCACATAGGGAGACTGACCTACTCGCCCCTTTCTACCTACTGAGCCGCGGTTACCCATGGAAACAGTGCAAGACTAACATTTACTCTTTTGTGTGATGTATTGCAGTTTTTTTTTAAATGAACAAAGCACAGAAACATACTGTGTATGAGAGCAAGAGGGAGACAAGGCTCTGCAGAGGCTGAACTTCCCCAACTAATGTAGCTTGTGAGGCGGATGGTGACAAAGATAAATTAGGCAAAGAAAGAGCAGGAGACGCTTCAACAGCAACCGACCCTCCGACACCAATTAGCAGATTGATTATGCGCCTGAGAGAAGCGGACGCTTGTCAATCAGCGCCACACAAGGGGGAGCGACAGGAAGGAGCTGGTGTGGATGTACCTGGAATGTTAAAGGAACAAGAGGCTCCTCGGAGGGATCCATACAGAGGCACTGATCCATAGGACTGTGTAGCGCTCAACACTGGCACACTGAAACAGCAAAGCTGCAAATACCACTATGCTAGACAGAGGCCTGAATACCTTCACAGGCTGCAAACTCAAATACCTGTATGACTGGAGGTACACAGGCCTGTTGTGATGGCTGGTCATGCACCCTGATTCCTGTACCACAAGATCTAAGCAGATTACTGCAACTCAGTGCGGTGCACGAAGTTCGCACGCGCACATTTTGCTGTTTCTGCTCATGCACGCACAACTCTGGGCCTATCCATCAACTCCTRAGGAGGTGGGCAGCGCTGTCCTCTAGATGGTGACAGTCCTGTTCGCCTTCATTTAGCAAGGACACACCAGCAAGGACATTAGGTAAATAAACTCTAAATTTAGTGCAGCCCAACAGGTAACAAAAGCTGGGAGAATGAGAGAGTTCATGTCTTTAAATGAGAGGACTGCAAATGCTGCCGTTTGAGGGGGGTTCAAATTAGGTTACCTGCATGCTGTTAATAGCAGTAATAGTAGTCGCTGCAGCTCAGCTAGATAAATAACCTCACATATATGCAAAAACACACAGGAATGTCAACAGTTAAAGTCCAGCAAGCTGAGTGGGGCTGTTAAAGTTGGAGAAGATAAGGGCAAAATTAGATTTGGCCGAAGGAGGCGAGACCATTAGGTTCTAATTTTCCTGCCTTCCCCTCGCARTATATGGTCCACAGTCACTCTTAAAAGGATGAGACGATGACATCACCTCCATATTCAGAACACCGACTGCATGAAAGAATAAAAAGAGAAGAGAGAGGAAACAGAAAACCAATTTGTTAGATTAAACGTTTCTCATGCCGGCACATGATTTAGAAGGTCTGCTGACCGCAGTCACACAAGGTTTTACCTCCTCTAAGACACAGTATTGTGTCAATCTGGCCCAGCCAGAATTTCTAATTATAGGCTACAGACGCAAGAAGGTCAAAGGCTTATTAAAAGTCAAGATTAAAATTCCCAATGCATATTATAAGCTACCTCCTCCCCTGACTAGCAATTATTTGCTAACTTATGGCAGCAGAGTGAGCAATATTTCTCAACTGGAGCAGGTTACAGTACGTATGAGGTTAATATTAGTGGTGCAACAATACATGTACCCGTATCAAACTGTTCAATACAGTGCTTTAGGTTCAATACACGCTTGTATCGAACAATACATATTTTTAAAATTAATTTTATCAACTTGTCTTCTGAAGCTGCTCTTGTGTTGAAGAATCAGTGGATCTGTGTTCGACTACTCCACCTAGGCTGCATTGTTGAGCGCAGATTCACTGAGAAACTTGCTGTTTCAGCAACATTTAATTTAAAAACTGTACTTTTGAGGTTAAACAAAAGTTCACAATTAATTTAAATAAATTACAAGTTAAAAAGGGCATGGAAATTTCTCTTTTTTGCATCGAAAAAATATCGAACCGTGAGACTAAAGTATCGAACCGAACCGAATCGTGAATTTTCTGTATCGTTGCACCTCTAGTTAATATGTGTGCATTTGTGTCTAATAATAATGATAGTGTTCTAAACGATGCACAAGAAGGTATCTGACTGAACTGATATTTGTCTKCTGCGATCTACTCCCTGCTGATAAATAGTGATTGTAATAAAATTGCATTTTGGGTTGAAGAAGCTCATTTTTCTCTGAATCTGGTGATAGTTAAACTTTTATTTAATTGTTTACTGGTGTTTGGTTTTGGTGCGCCACCCCAGGATATTCAGTGACCCCTCATGGCCAGCCCATTAAAAAAATTTCTGGAGCCGCCACTGACTGCTGGTTGTTTTTTGTGGAAAATTTTTTAAAAAATAGTGTAAAATGAAAATAAACTAAATGCCCTCCTTACAGCAGGGAGTCTTTTTAGGTTGTCTGAAAGTCTAGCCTTGGAGTAGCACTTTTTTTTTTGGCGACATGGAGGCAGCCTTGCGGTGTCACGGCAGGTCATCACAATAAACATCTTTTTTTCTCCTTCTCTTCTCAAACAGACGTCTTCACTCGCGCTCTTTAAATAACCTCCCAAAAAGACGTGCAGACAGACACTTCAGTGGAGCAGCTAAGCTGTTGCTAGCAGACATGGTCTGTTATGAACCAATGCCATTTCCGTCAACAGGATCAATCTTACCCAGAAAAAAAAAAGGTCTGTCATTTATTTTTTTCTGGACTAGTTCCAGCCATGTCTAATCACCTCGTACTTCTGTTATAGAGTTCACCCTCCATTACAGTATTATAGCATCTTAATCATAATTGAAAAAAAAGATTAAAGAATAATGACATGACACTTGTTTAATCAGCTCGCTTGGAGCCAAGCAAATAAACGTAGCCATGCTCGTGCACACACGCCGTGCGGTGTGTGGATAATGAAAGCTGCGAGGTGAAAAGCACTTTATCAAATGAATGGCTGAAACAGTGCCGACCATAGTTATTATCAGTCCGGGCTGGAGGCTGAGACTCCTGTGAAGACAGGGATGCAGCTGAGAGTAATATCTAACTGGGTTTAATTGCTAGGTAGRGATCTGCTATGAGGAGGGTTGGCGGGGGGGATGGAGGGGGATTGCCATATTTATGAAAGTAAACATGATATACCTTTCTATGCTGCCTCTTCACATGTGGTTTCACAATCTCAGGTCATCTTCCCCGCATCTGCTCCTTATGAAGAGAACTGGAGTGTGAGAATAAAGTATTAATTATGCCTGTGTGGTTAAACAGTGTATCTGTGTATCAACGTTTTAAATGTAGCTTGTGTATATATATATA
>NW_013952502.1:948501-953112 GCF_001266775.1 Austrofundulus limnaeus | reverse complement strand
TATATATATAATATGCTTGGGTTCAGATGCAGGACTGGGCACGCTTATGGTCTGCAGTGATGCGTTCAAGGTCCAAGGCAAACTCTCAAGAAAGCCATTCATTTGTATTCATGAATTCACAACAATAACCTTGTCAGTGGCTCCAGATGGGGATAACACCGCAGATTAGATGTACACGCTGTGATTGATTTACCCTCTTTCATGTAGAAGCCCCCCAGTTTTATTGCCAAAGGCACAAGGGCGATAATGTTTTTTGCCGGGGTTACGTGTGTGTTAGCAAAAAATGATGTCAAGAACATATTTGAAGGAAACTCTAATGCAACGCGTCAACAAAAATCAAGATGGCAGCAAGAGCAATGTGAATATAGGAAACTAAAATGACAATAACTCGACGAATTTTAGAGAGTTAACATTTGGTGTTGTAGTAGCTGAGAGTCAGTCGCAATGAATTCTCCAAGCACTAATGGATCATGCAATATCTAAATAAATAATTTACACGGTTTAACCAAACTGACTTTAACTCTCTCACATTCACCCTGTGACTTCAGTTCAAAGCTCTGGTATGAAACCGTGGTGGGGAATATGCACTGTTGAAGAAATGCTAGACGTTTATTGTTTTGTGGTTTTATGGTTTTGTGGCCTGCACATGGAGACACACATCATCTGTTATTGGTTGTCTTATCAGAGGTCACTTAATATTACGTGATTGCTCACACGGCTGCATTCATGCAATCTGACTCATTTACTAACAAAAAATAAAAAATAAAATTWAAAAAAAAMCACCACCACCAGCCTCTCACTCTTTGTGACGATTTTATATTTTCTTTTTGTCTCAAACGTCCGGCAACAGCTTTATCATCTTGCACCCTCACCTTGTTTTTAGTTTTAATTTTAATCTCCTTTTGATGTGTGCTTTCACAGAGGAGAGGAAGCTTAATGCACAGGTATCAGTAAGAATTACAGGCAGGTCCCTGCAAACTGTCAGCCACACTTTCTTGTGGCTCACTAAGTAGAGCTGACTGCTGCCAAAGATGAAGGGCCACAGTGAAGTTTTACATAAACGATAGATGATTTTTTTCTATGTTCACTGCAGCAACCTTTTGAACACAGGATGTGTTTCCAATGCGAGTAATTAACTTGGGGCATGGCCATTTTCATCCACAGTCTGTCAGACAATTTGAAAAAAAGTTACCAAACAAAGTGAAAGATCAATACTTTGCAATATTAAGACTCCCATTTGCATTATTGTAAATGTGTCTGTGAGCCTGTTGCAGTAATTACTTAAAACGTATAATGAGATCATCGACTCAAACTTTATTTGAGCCAAGTTCTGAAACTGAGTTTGCCTCGCTCATAACTCAGAAATGTCTACTCTGAAACCAAAGCCCACTTTTTTTATTTCCAAACAAGGCTGTGTTTGCATAAAATGCACAGAAATGAACTTTTGGAGCAGTTTTTGCTTTGACTCTGAGATCCCTTGCAAAAAAATAAAAAAATAAAATAAAATAAAAAAAACAGCACAAACTGAATCCATACCATTTGTCTCCTGTCTTCCCCCTGCAAACGTCCATTAGGTAAGTTGTGATGTCTCATTAGTTTGATGAAAAGCCTTTCAGTTCTGAGGCAGATAAGAGCAATTTGAGGTCCTAATACTACAAATGCATCTCATTCGCTCAAAAAACAATTTTATTCAATAGAGCTATATGTTTATGCCTCGGAGATGTAGACGTATCATTAKTGACCGGGAGCCCTCTCATTTAACTTGCGGTGATGTGTAACCAGATGCAGAAACGAACCTGAGGACACGGTGGCTCATTTGGTATAGATGTTGCCTCCCAGCAAGAAGGTTGCTGGATCAAATCCTAGCTGGAGATCTTTCTGGGTAGAGTTTGCATGTTCACTCCGTGCATGTGTGGGCTTTCTTTAGTTTCCTCCTGCAGACCAAGAACATAAATGTTAGCCTAATTTTCAACTCTAAATTGTCCCTGGGTTTGCACCTGTTTTGTACCCGGTCCCTCGCACGGTGACTGCTAGACATGGGCATGTGACCCCCATGACCCTCCTATCGTCTTTGGGGTCAATTTGACCCCATTCAATGTTTATCATTCAAAAAATAATAGTTAACTTTTTTCTTTTGCTTCATATTTCATGACTTTTCCTAATTTGATGGGGACAACTGATAAAACCTATTTTTCAATGAGCTGAACACATATTGCACGCATTGGTCGTCCTCGGGGGTCAATTTGACCCCAAGCTGTTTTAGCTGTTAAAACTTGTCTGTCAGTGTGTGTGACCTAACATGACCACACCTGCAGGTGCAGATGATACATTTAAGTCGATATATTTTGTTTTATTTTTTTATTATTTGTTTTGATACTTCCCACACCATGGGCATGTGTGTGTATGTGTGTGTGTGTGTGTGTGACCTTTTGAATTCACACCTGTCAAAGTAGAACTGCTTTTTCCTTCACTGTGGAGGGTGGGGTATTCCCGCAAGGACTTTGGTAATTCATGCAAAATCAGGGAGAAGCAAAATACAAAAACTTGCATCTCAGTCCTCTGAGTCTCTGAGTATACTGCAATCTGCACGCTAACTGTCAAAGATGTTTTGGAACAGCTCGTGGACAGTGAAAGTGACTGAGAGGAGATTGTCTCTGAGACAGAGGACTGTGTTCAGGAGGACCTTGATATTGAGGAATTCTCATCTGATGAGAATGAGAGTGTTGACCCTCCAGTTGTCTCTCAGCCACCTGCAAACATGATCTCTTCCAAACATGGAAAGATACTATGGTCCCTTTCACCACTGAAACAGCAGGGTAGATGTAGCACCATATTATCAAAATGGTTCTAGGACCCACCAGATGTGCAGTCAGCCATGTTGATGACATCAAGTCATCATCCGAGCTCTTCGCAACGCCATCTATAAAAAATATTGTGCTTGGGATGACAAATTTAGAGGGGAAGCGTGTATATGGGGACAGTTGGAAAGACTTGGATGTACTGTAGTTGACATGGTCATTCTGTGCTCTCGACCTGAAAGTTTTTCTGATGGTGGCGCTACAGTAAAGGTCCTATTCATCATCACCAAAACGAGACTTGTGGTCATTAATGATGAGAAGTAAATTTGAGAAGATTTGTATGAAAAATTCAAGATAAATTAATTCTAATTTAAAGTTTTGGTATGATGGTGGCGCTAGAGAACAGGTCAACTCACTGATTTTCAAGTGGTTATTTATGTATTCAACAAACAAAGTGCCTGTCACAAAAACATGGTCAACTTTATTCCATAAATCCTTTTCATGAGGTAAATATCCCTGGAGTCAGATTGACCCCAAGGACCAAATTTGTTATTATATTTGAGGATGATAGGAGGGTTAAAGGGAAAAGAAGGTTAAGATAATGGTAGGTTGTCAGTGACTTAATGCAAAAAGCTTAAAACATGGTTAAAATCATTGAAATGGGGTTATGTGGAAGAGTTAGGAACATTTRATATCTTACCTGTTCTTGATGACCAATTTTATTCTGACAGGACTTATAAGCTTATAGCTAGTCCAAGAGCGGCTGATGAAAACTGTATTTTCTAAACCTATTGTCAACTTTGTGGTCCACAGTTATAACTGGGAGCATAAATTATTAATTTATGAAGCAGAGTTCCAGGATTTGTTTTACAATTTGATTTATTAAGGAACTATGAGTACTACAATTTGATGTTTCTCTTACCAATATTTCTGATCATGACATATTTGAGTTGTTAATACGAATAAATGAGACATGAGGTTTCTGTCATTGTTTGTCAGCCACCATCACTGTCTTCCCACCAACCAGTTATTAATGATAAACTGCACTACACTAAACACTTTGACTTAAGATAATAAATGTGCCAGTGGATAAAATATCATGTCATTAAGTATCATTTCATTACGGACTGACTCATCCCTTCTGTGGAAGCTGTAAAGCGAGCAAAAAAAGGAGGCAGCAGCCACGGTTTAACGGCTGCTSTAATATAAGTGTGCATAACGAAATGAGATTCATTGTAAGCTGTAAAAACCACACCAAAAACATAACCGAGACGGAGGAACATCCTGGTGACCCAGTCAGTTGGCATGCCATCAAATAACTCTGTCTGAGCTTTTTACATTTAGGCATCCATAAATACAGTATGTTATAGATTCAAAATATCCTCCAAGACAAATCTACAAAGTACAACATAAAATACAAGAGCTATAGCCTTCCTGGAAGAAATACATATTATTTCAGCGTTTCAAACTAAAATCATCCGATGTTGAGAAATGATGGGACTATAGCTAATTTTGACCACAACGGCCACTAGTGTGGGATGAAACACGACGGGAAATATGCATTCTGTCTTCACTTCTCTCTGCGCACGCCACAGGAAGATGTCAAACGTGGCTCCAGGAAACCTCTGCAGAGACAAATTCCTCTAATAGTGTCGCCTGAGCATCTTCATCTCTCTACCAGCCAGCAACATCAGTGATGTAATGCTCCTCCACGATTTTACATCACCGGTACCGAACCTGGGATGAGGGCACAGACATGTATGATCTACACACACACACACACACACACACACACACACACACACACACACAC
>NW_013952502.1:936861-948491 GCF_001266775.1 Austrofundulus limnaeus | reverse complement strand
CACACACACACACACACACACACACACACACACACACACACACACAGGCACATGCACATGCACATGCACACACACACACATCCTTGGATAATTAAGCTTTTGCTGCTCAGCCTTCATTGTTGACATTCAGCAGCCTTTCAAAACCTTTGAATGTGGCGCTAATTTGGCAACGATGGTGCTTTTTATCGTTCAGCAGATGCTTTTCAATTACGTGTAATGCAGTTGGGGCGGTGGGGGGCGGGGGGGTGAGAGTGTGTCAGGAAAGTCTGGGAGTTTGGTAAGTTGGTGGATTTTTGGGAGTGGAGGGGGGTTAAAATGAGGAAGCTTTCAATGTGTCTTCACTCAAAGTGGGAATGACAAGACCAGAATGCAGGAAGAACTAATTACATCCTCCAAAGGGTTGTTTGACAGTTTTATGGTGTAACATCTATTTTTTTCTATCCCCCATATCGACATCTGGGGGGGAGGGGCGTGTCATTAGTTTCTCTAAAATGCGCAATTWATGATATGCTTTGAGAAATTGCCGAATAAACTGTGAGTGGACAGAGATGATTGCCCATTCTTTTCAACTCGGTATTAAAGGGTACATATCATGCAAAATCCACATTTTATCTATTAAATACATTTTGTTGTGTACTTGGAGGCTCTATGAGTGTAGAAAATTTGAATTTAGTCTCTCACGGTGATGCATAGATACCTTCATTATGACCCCCGCACGCGAAGCGTAAACGGGAGTCACATTGCTTTCGTACTGTTAATTTTTTTTCAGTGATTTTTGGTCAACCGTAGCACAAAAACGGCTGCACCGATCAACATGAAATTTGTCAGGACTGTAGATGAGTCTGACCTACACTGCGCCAACCAACGGTTTTACGATAGACCCCATATTTGAGGAGGGGGCTCCTTTCAAAGAGGGGGTGTCTGGACATGCAAAAATGCTTATAACTCAGAAACTGTTCAACATAGAATCTTCAGATTTATTTTGTTTAGCTCTGATGAGGGGCTGTCCATCAGGTCCAACGCTTCATTCTCCTCTGGCTCTGGGTCAGACTCTGGCTCCAACACGTATGGCTGGATGGACAAGTCTTCCCTTGTTGACATCTTTTAAATAAAACGTTTCTGCGCAGCTATATAGTCGTAAACCCCTCTATCAAACTAGAATGGACCGCTCTATAAACTGGAGGGGGGCAGGGTGTGAAAGACACAGCCTCAAAACAAGTTGATCTGAGACACTCCTCAGAAAAGGGGTGAAAGAGGGGCTTGTGGAGTTACAATATGGGGGAATTCAGACCAAAGCAATGATGTTTCACTTTATAGACTCCAACTGAGTGATTTAAATGTGAAAAAGAAGCCCGATATGTCTCCTTTGAAAAGCACAAGGTGTTTTTTTTAAATAATTCAGTGATTTTTCTTCCAATAAGCCTTTTTTGTTTTGTTTTATTTACAAGTCCAWTGCTTTGTATCTATTTTACAATCCTGCAACCAGTACAATAAGATCAGTAAGTCAGTGATAAGATTACTCAGATTATTCAAAGAAAGAGATTTTACAGCTGCAGAAAGGTTGTTCAAGTGCAACATTAGATTCACCGGTGCAGGACTGCAAACATGGCGTTTTGATGACGTTTTATCATCTCCTTATTACTTCAACTCCAGTTTTCATATGGTTTCTTGGCATGTGCAGGTTTACTTTGCCACCGCTCTTATCTGTTTTGGAGCGCAGCAGCTGGAGGAAATGAGGCACCTCAGCAYGACCATATGTAGTTTAGTTACACAAGTGATAAGGATGAATTTAAAGATAGTGCTGTCCAGGTCAGCAAATATTTACCTTTCTATGCTAACGTGCCAAAGTACAATTACTCCCCATAAGTTCCAAGAAATAGCTCCTAATGATGACATCTGACACCAGCAGGAAGGTGTTTCCTGTTTTTTCCTAATATGAGGTTGATCTTGATTTAAGTTAATGGCCTGATTATTCCATGCCTGAGTTTTAAATTAAGATTATCTTGTGATGAGAAGAGCATTACAGTCATTTCAGTCAAACCTTGTGACTGACATTCTGCACAATCTCAAACAATACTGTGAAATGTCAAGAGACTTGATTGTGCTCAGAGTACGTGTTGAGAATGACTTTCAGCTACTACCACATAATACTTAGTTCAATATGTTAGTTATAGTTATAAACTGTGTTAGCTTAGCTCAGTGTCACAGCTATTGAGATTTCCTCTGTAGTCCATGAGCTAATGCTGCAGACAAATATAGCATTTTGCCTGTATTCATATTTATTTTGTGTTTGAACATGATAATTCCTAAGCAAACACCTAATTCTGCAAGACAAAATGGATTTTTTTGTTTAAAATGTCAAGCCTACTTGGTAATGAAGCTGTGTGTTAAAAGTTCACTCTCAGTTATGATATCATCTGTCCCATCAGTGAGAAAGCACATTACATTTCCTTGCTCAGCTTGAAATTAGAAATGCCTCGGGTTATATTCTCCCAGCCAAGTGGTTTCCTCTCCAATTAACTGCAGAAGTACAGTAAGTCTATATAAATCACAATATACTGCAAACAGTGTCAGGATAAGCTGAGGGGTCATTAATTAGCACATTAGTGTTTGGGATCTGTCAGATATTCCTGTTAGAGCATGTACCATAAAGTGTTTTCATCTCTTCTCAGTAAAAACCAACATGTCCATCAGGAGTTTGAAAGAAACCAATTCCTGCCTGTTTTTTTTTCTTTTTTAGCATTAAATCATTCTTATTTATTACTTATAATATCCATTGCAATAAAGAGTTTATTTATCCTTTTTTACATTTGTTCTTTGTTTAAAATATATAACTCAGCATTGGAGGTTTAGTCTTTTAAACAATAAAAAAATATATAATATGATTCAGTTCAGTTATGTGAAGTTAAACTTTGAATGTTGTTACTATTTTGAAAAATGCTTGATTACTAGAGCTCCTAAGAGGTCTATGTTTTTTTTTTTCATTATTAATTTTGCCTAAAGCCTATTGTTTTTTTTTTCCTGGAAATTTTCCAACTTTTTTTTTTAATTTGGGGTAGTAGGTTCTACAAAGTATTTACAAAATTCATGGAATACTGTTCATGTTTGAGGCACAGATTTTAATGTATGATCTACACATTTATTAAAAGTATTGACCAGGAAAACTGACAAAAACGTGACAGAAACCAAACAGAGCAGTAGGTGCTTCACCTGAAATAGCCTCCTGAAATACTTAAATTGCCTGGGAACTTCTACAGCTTTTCTGCCACCTCAGAGGGTTTTTTTGCAGTGTGTGTTTGATAACATGGTTTTACTTTACTATTACGGCTTCTTTGTGATTCTGTTGTCTCCAAAACTCCCAGCAGTGAGTTTAAGGCAAAGACCTTCCACTAATTGGTTGTTTATTGAACCAGAATTGACCGCTTACAGTCACCCTACTTAAATATCAGACGTCTGTTGAAGCTGACGCGCCTGGAATCAACTGTTTCTTGTCCAAAGTTGCCTAAATCGCACGTTTAGCCCATTTTAATGTTCAGTAGAACAAAAGGTAAACGCTGACTCCATGTCTGCAGGATCAGGCTTTGTGAACAAACAAGAAGGTGTTCCTAACGAAGATGCCATAGTCTATATAGTCAGGTTTTCATTTACCTCGCACACGTCATAGCTGCATTGTTATGACTCACGCAYTTCCCTATTTAACATATGTGTTAATGTTTTGTGGCTTTTATAAGCAGTGAGAGTTCTAGCTGTCTCTCAAATATACACGTGAGCATCATCACTATTTAGCWGAAAACCCTGTAATATTATTCCTTCTCACTGTAAATTAGGGACTATGAAAATTACAGGCTGGAGGGCCGGCTCAGAGATTTATGAACTTTAAGTGCTGATATTGATGGAAGGGTAATGTTAGAGCTCAGCCCTGAGTGTAAATAGCATCTAAGGTGATTACACTTTTATCACATGAGGGGAATAGGGAGGTAAGGTACAGTGTGAGATGTAAAACTGGGGGCTATATTTTGGAAAGCAGGCACTTTTTTCATTCTGTCTGTACAAAGCCCATGAGCGCCAGGTGGGGAAAGAAAAACAGAGGTTGGAGGAATTTGTTGTCTCAGTCTTGAAAACTGTGAATTTGCTACTGCAAATTCACAGTTTTCAAGACTGAGACAGAGGACACAACACTGGTTGTGACACAAAACTTTGGGGACCATTATGTCTGCTGTCAAACATGTACATTTAGCATGGTTTTATTTTTATCTTGGCGGCACAGTGGCTCAGTTGGTAGAGCTGATGCCTCTCGCCAAGAAGGGATCAAATCCTGGCGTCCCGTGGGACCTTTCTGGGTAGAGTTKGCATGTTCTCTCTGTKCATGCGTGGGTTTTCTCCATGTACTCCAGTTTCCTCAGGCTAAATACAAAACTGTTWGGCTAATTGGTAACTCTAAATTGTTCCAAGGTGTGATTTAGAGAGTGAATCGTTTGTCTCGTTTATCTTTATGTGGCGCTGTGAYGGATTTGTGACCTATTCAGGGTGTGTCCCCTGAAGAAGCGGGTAAAAGATAATGTATGGGCAAACTTGTGCTCTTTGCAGATGGTTCTAAGCTCTTTTTTATAGGGAGCTCTGCTGTGATGTCCGCATACACTGAGTCATAAATAAACGTATCTTCTTTTTTCATTCTTGATATTTAGTCTCTCTTCCCTACATGTTTATTGTATTTATTTCTATCAACAACATGCTTTTTCGTTGTCTCTTCCAGAAGAAGGTGCACCTGGACCAGTTCTTTTGTGTTTGCCTGTGTCTCTTTCCTGTYCCTCAACCCAGCCGGTCGAGGCAGATGGCCGTCTGTCCTGAGCCTGGTTCTGCTGGAGGTTTCTTCCTGATTAGCAGGGAGTTTTTCCTCTCCACCGTTTGCTCAGGATGGGAGACTGTGATGAAGTGATTCAACGCAGCCTGCTGCTTTCTTCTTTAGATTGCTTTTTTTATGTAMAGAGCCCTGAGACAACGTATGTTGTGACTTGGCGCTATATAAATAGAATTAAATTTAAAAATCTTTTAATTTCTCAATTTAATGTTCTGATGTGTAGTTTATCCCCAATTTAAACAGTGTTTAATGATTTATAAGGCTATAACTACATTATCTGTTTACATTTATTTGCAAGGGGAAAAATATCAAATTTTTGGGGGGATTTTTTGACACAACTCAGTATTGCAAACAAATGTTAAATATTTCATAAACTTGTGCATAAAACGTTTTTAAAGCCCTTAATCTGCTCAGATAATGTTATTAATGGCAAACATTTTTTTAAAGGTTTGACATATTGTATAATCCATGAGGAACCTTCACCAGAACAAACCTGAAAGTTGCTCTCATTACATGTTCAGTCAATCTGCCTGGCAGCTCCTCTCTTCACAGTTAAGCATCTGTTAAATTGTTTTTGTTTTGTTTTTGTTTTGTTTTTATCTGAAGGCTCTCGTTACACAGATCTCCTTCTTAACACCCATGTTGAAGGGTCAAGATTTTTGATTTCCATCAGTGAGCTGTGCTCTCTTCACACGGTTCTTCCATTTGGCCGCCTCTTTCGGCTGAACACATAACCGATATCTTTCAATCAGGAGCTCTCCTGTCCTTGCAATCACAGTGTCATTGTTCGCCACATGTTGTGGAAAGCTCCTTTGACAGAGCGCTGTGATGAATCACCTGGCTGAGGCTTTTGGAAAAGAAGCATTTAGATCCCATCGCCCTCTCTTTTTTTCATAGAAAAAAACAACATTCAATTCATTTCTCCTGCTCTTTCATGTCTCTTGCTTTTTTTCCCCCTTTTTTTTTGTTTTGTACACAGTGTTTTAAAAGTTATTCACAGCAAACCCTCCTCTTTTCTTCTCATTGGGCTTCACAAAGCAAATATCTGCCGGGTTTAGTTCATAAAGGAAGCGCTTTTACTTGCTTAAGGTGCTGACGGCAAGGCACACTCTGTTATGTTGGAGGCTTAGAAAAACAAAACTTTGCAGGGTAAGTCTCAGCCGCCAAATTAAGTGGCAGAGGCTTCTAATTCTTCTCCGCTCACCCTGTGGAAAAATGAATCCCCTCATTCTTTTGTTCTATAAGCCGTAGAAATGTAGAGAAACTTGTGGCCCCTTTACAAATTTGTCACGTAATTCGGCCTTTTTTTTTTTGCCTTCTTATATCAACTCCTAAAAGTGAAAAGGGGGACAAATATAAACTTGCAGGAGAAGCATGCAAGCACATGATTTGGTTCAGAGTTTTTCAAAAGGCTGATCACATCACAGAAGACTGTCAGAGATGTGCAAACGACACTCCTTCAAACCAGGGAAATTGATTTAGAGCACCTGTGATTTCACTACATGAGAACACACCTTTTAAACTCTGCGACAAAAACTGATACGAGTCCCAGCTACACGTGTGCAACATTGATTCCCTCTCGGGTGGAGTGAGGTGAGGGATGTCATCGCACTGCAGGGATGTAGAGTTTATGAATCCAGATGGGCTTTACCTGCTGGGTGTGCTCAGAGTAACACACACACACACACACACAGACGTCTCGGAGGGGTTGGATTGAAACTTTTGGCTCGGTTTCCAAAGGTTCAGCCTTAATCAAACAATACAAACTTCAGTGGCACACAGCTCGTGTTATTGCATATACATTTGTGCTTCAAAACGTCCTGACCACACCAAATGCAGCCGTGATCTGCCAAACACCTCAGGGCATTACTTTTTAAACACYACTGAGCAATTAACACCTATGCTGCAATACACTGTACAGAGAAATTATAATGTAATCTTGATTAATGTACAGAAAAATCCAAAGTGAAGCACCTCATAGAAAACTCTGTGTAGTTRTTTTTTGTTACGACACTTTTAGAAAAACATTTCCCTTAAGTCTTTCTCTTCTGTTTCCTGCAGTCTGAAATGAATTAAATACGTAACATGTTCCGACAGCTGTTACTCTGTCACAGTTTTCTCTYTTTTTAACAGCTTCTTTCACATCTGCATTGAATGAAGTGATGTGTACAATCAAGACACAGCCGCTTCAGCAATGTGAAGTTTTGGAGACCTGGACAAACCCTTTGCTGTCTGCAGCGGGAGGCCCGACACCTGGGCAAACACTGCAGCCCGATGATCTGTCATCAGCTATGGAAAGCAGCACCAACCAGGTCGCTTTTGTCAGCGCACAAAAGAAAATGCCTCAAATTAATTTAGCACTCGGCATTCATCTTCTGTGGAGGCTTAAGACCTCATCTAAGCTTGCGAAACAGCGCGGAGCTCATGGGGCTTCATGTAAGAATTTTTGGCTCTTAGATGAAGCCAAACGCTGTTAAGACGTGACATGTTGACTGTCTAGTGAAGTATGTGTATCCTGTTAATTCAGACAGTTGGTAATACCTGGGATCTACGCAGCCTTCAGATGTCCTCCTGTGTGTACCCTTTCCCTCTGATCTCCTTCACTCAGCCTTTCCTCCACAATACTAGACCTCTTGAGGACATACAAGATAATTGTCCTTCAGCCTTCTTGCTCCCGCAGACGACTTCAAACAAAGCCTCGCCAATACAAGATCACGCTGAGTGTCACACTGATGACCTCTGACGGGCTCAGCGATGACACRTTTGTAGTGCTCTCACCTGAAAGAAAACAAATATTTCTTGTTTATGTTCTCGCAAAACACATTTTAGAATTTAGAATTTATTATAAATAATAATATTAAAAAGAAATTTGTGCAAACAAGAATATTTACTGTGGGGCAAATTACACTTTGAGTTTGGAAGGTTGTTCGCTCACACCTGGTTCACATTGCAAATTAATTGTAACATTTTTTGACCCRATTCCAATTATCTGATGGCTCTGAAAATAATCTTAGCAGATATTCCTGCCATGTGTGGTGTGTTGAGTGATCTGATCGGATTGGAAGAATGTCCGGACCGCTCTAATCTCCAATCGAGGATTTTCAACACGTTGGATTGTCTTGGCACAGCGAGGTGACGGAAACACAGAGGGAAATCCACTATATAGAAGACAAAAACTGCCACGTTGCACCAGAACATCGGACGTCAGAGATTTCTTCTTGTTTTTTCCCTGTCGAAAATAGTCCAGAAACTATCGTTATTGATTTTTCCTTGTCTGCCATGTTTGTTTACACTGAACTCACGTTTGATCTCGTGAGGTCTCGTGAGATTTCACATCTGATATCTGAATGTTGTGAATGGTTTGTTGTCAGGACCAACTCTGCTATGATTTTTAGTCATCATGTGTCGGGTCTGTCAGTCTAAGAAAAATAACCAACAATTTTAAAATCTTGCAGAGTGTGAAACAGGCATTACGAAGACGTGAACAGTTTCAAATTTTTATGGCAGCTTTGGTTTAATTTATTATTCTTTTAACTTTATTATAAAGAAAAAGATTGTGATTTACAAAGAACTCAGGCTGGATTTTTTTATTTTTCCATTATTTACCCAGGAAAATCCCACTGAGATTGCAGATCTCTTTTGCAAATGCGGTCTGGACCTAAATGCAACCTATTGTACATGTTTTTTGTGCTGTGAGAGAAGTTGGAGTACCTGGGAAAAAAAACTCACTCAAGCTCGAGGAGAACATGCAAACTCTGCWCAGAAAGACCCCAGGTCTGAACTAGAGGACCTTCTTGCTGTGAAGCATCRGTTCTAACCACCGAGTCATCGTACTGCCGATGAGCCACAACAAATGAAACAAATAAAGAGTGAGAACAATATAACATTTAGAAATAAAGAAAGGATAGGAGGAAGAAAATGTATGTGACCCATCACATCAAAACGAGGATTAAGTCTGAAAGTGGTTTATGGAGAACATGGTGTTTTGATTAAAACGTTTGCAAAAATTGCATTTTGTCAAAACATTATGAATAAATGCCTTATCAATGCATCGTTTGAATGAACTGTCTGAAATGTAATCATAAAACTAAATTTTGAAACAGTTTTTTGAGCAGGAGCAACAAAAAACAGATTTTGAGGAAAAATGCCTTAAAATTTTGAGAGTTTCCCTGTGAGTTAGCAACGTTTTATTTCAGCTGGGAAATCTCAATATTCAAATATAATTTGAGGTTTCCTCTTTATAAGGACATCAGAAATTCCTAATTGAAATTACATAAAATTAGGATTCAGACCAAATATTTATGTCTTATTGTAACTAACAAGACAAATTAAGTCATATACATACATGGATTTACTTATGATATCAGAAWGATCCAGGTATAATGTAGCATTTAAAGCCAGGATTCTGAAAATATAATAAGGTAATTTTGACCAAAGTGGACTTAATCCTCATTTGATATGATGGGTCACATATATATACTGTAGTTGAAAGAGGGTTTTCTGTTGCTCCATTTACTACACCAGATAGGACATTTACTCAAATAAATTCCTATGTTAACAATGTCAGAATAAGAAGAACTCAAGCTCTCCATGTAATAAACAACATGTAAAAGCTTCAGTTTAACAGAGAGACAGACTATATATAAAACATCATTTTGAAAAGTCACAAGGTTTGCACGTAAAGCAAGTGTTTAGTCTCCTAAAATCCAGCCACAATTCTGGTCGCCGCAGATTTTTTTTTTTACGTGACACAAATTATGATAAAGTCATCAACGAATCAATCAATTGCAGGCACTGCCGACTGTTACAGAAAATAAGATTTACTGATAGGTCTTCTCATCCACATCAAGYGTAACGGTGGCAGATTGTCACACGTCTGTTCACAGTTTGGTGTTAGGTCATTACACTCTCAGGTTAGACATATTCTGCCACTTGGCATTGTCTCATCCCTGGGATTTTCTGCTCAACGTCTCTTTAAAAAAAATCAACAAGCTGGGTTTTTCCTGTCTCCTTTATTATTTTTTCTGCCATGCTGATCTCAACTTGTTCTGTGTATAGAGCACACTTGTCCACAGAATTGTTTTCTTCCATCACTACCTCACTAACACCATGAGCAAAAACCAGAGAGCTGTCAAAGGCTGTCAGAGACGAGATACTAGATTTGCTCATGGCTGGATTGGGCTCTGAGACCATTAGCAACAATCTTGGTAAGAAGGGGACAACTGCAGATGTGATTATGGATTACAGTCATTTGAGTAAGTTGCCTCTTTACATGCTTGACTGACAACAAAAGGCACATTTTGTGTCAGATCTGCAGTCTTGGAGGAATATGTTTATTGCCGATGAGAGTGCTATAGATTGCCACAAAGCRTAACACAAAAGGAACAACCTGAGTGCCATTTCCATGGTAACATCAGGCGGCTTGGCTGCAATCAGAGCTGCGTAGCTGCGAAACCATTCAGACAGTCAAATGCTGAGGGACCTTGAGACGGACACAGCGCCTGTGTGACACGACCTTTTCTTCTTAGCGCTRCATTGTAAGGCATGCTGCTCAGACTTGATCACACAGCAGCATAACTCATCTTAAGCTCTTTAAACTAGCCAATAATCCAGCAACACATGCAATGTGACATGAATCTGTTGGCTGGGGCGGGGGGGAGAGAAAGGCATGCTATTGCATCGCATTCAGGTCACCTAATTCTTTGTTCGTGTTATCCATCCCACATCCATGTTATTATTCCTAACAATACTTGCTTTCAGATCAARCACTTAAAGGGGAGTTAGTGTATCATCTGGATTTACTTGAATGGCAGGGAAATTTGGCAAACACATCGACACGCAATATAAGTGAAAAATATTTTTACCATGTCAACTTTACAGCTTGTTTTTTGTCATTACATCTATAACTATGCTTAAGTATTAAATACCACCTAAAAAAGCAAGTTGATTTGCAGATATTTAATCGTTGTGAATAGTACGGTTGCTAGCTTATGTACAGCATGGGTACAGCTTTTATCCTCAGCTAAGATTGTAATCTTAGAGGTGATTTATGGAGATTGTCTGAATATTTTTTTAGGTTTAGGAATATGGTAAAAAAGAAAAAAAAATGGATGAAATTGTTAGGATCTGCGTTTTTGGTAATCTTTTGTGTTTCTTGTTAGGTTTGTTCCTTTGATAGTTCTCATATTTTCTGTTTTGTGATCCTTTTGTTTAGTTTTTTCCTTTGTTTTCTGTGATTGTGTGACTTTTCCTCTGTCTGTTTCTGTTCCTTAGCTTCTGACCTGCCCACTTCCACCTGTTCCCTGTCATCATTAGTGTCACCTGTCTTCAGTTTCTTTATCAGCATCAATATATCCTCTAAGATTGTGTGATAAACGTGATAAATCAGATTTTTGTTCTCATCAAACAATTTTTTATTTGTGGTATAAATCAGACGATGTTTTTCAAAGCAACTGCAGTCTGAATGGTCCCGTTGAATTTCATCCATCTTTTACGTCATTAGGAGAACATGAATGATACCAACCTTATGCACTTCAAAGTTTGAAACTCCACAAATCTTCTGTTAAAGAACAAAAGTCCAGTTGCTTCAACTTTTTAAAAATTTGATGTGTAACATGCATTTTTATTTTTGTAAACACAAGGAACTGTGTGTGATTAACTTCTGTGTACCTGTGTCACGTCAGGGGCGTAAGACTGTTCCCACCGTAGCCTGATAGAAGTCATTTTTAAATTATAACGTGAACGTCCAACAACAACAACAACATATATATAT
>NW_013952502.1:910563-932796 GCF_001266775.1 Austrofundulus limnaeus | reverse complement strand
CACACACACACACACACACACACACACACACACACACACACACTAATCTGACTATAAACCCATTTGCAGCATGCACAAATACACAGTCTCATGGTCACACACGTAAACTTCAGGAATATTGAAAACTCTTGTTCTTTCTGACACCCAGGGTCTTTCAAACTCATAGACATCTAACAAGGACCAATTTCACTCTGAGAGGATTAGTGCAAGTCGGACTGATAATTAAATCATCGCTTCAGTGGATTTTTACACAAAAGAGACTTGAATTGTCTTTTCTTTTGTCACAGTCTTCTCTGCGCTGAGAACTTTAAAAATAGTRCAGTTTCTGCAACACACGTCACCCCGTGGCAGCCTCAGTGTGGAGAACCCCAACATTTCCAGCATTCAAAAAGGAGCTGCTCAGCCAGCGCTCATCGGCAGCGGAACACATCGTCGTGGCATTAATCTGCTGTAAAACCTATATCTTCTTTCACTACAGCAGTGGGATTGGGATTACACACACTGTCTGCAGTCTCCTGCAGCGAGGTGCAGAAAAAGAGGCTGTGTCAGGGTGAATTTTCAAGCATCAGTGTGAACTTCTTAATTATCATCAAAATGCAAAATGCTCTTCTTATTTTTCTAGTGTCATAATAAATGATGCAAAGTCTCATAATCGTTTTGTCATTTTAGGTTGACATCTTAGATTGAAATAAATTTCTTAAAGAACCACAAGACAAACAAATTTTGTATTAAAAAACTGAAATTGTATGGAATTTATGATTAATGCTAAAAAATATAAACTCCCTTTGGGTGGTGAAGAATCTGATACAGCTGCACTGTCATGTTGTCTCTGTCTTGTCATGGATTGTTTCACTCTCATTTCATGCAATGTCAAAATATTATGTCATGGAGCAGGATGTCGAATCATGTTATGTTTTATTATGTTTCACTAAAAAAAGCTACATTTTATTTTAATACATTTTATTACAACATTGTAAACACTATCTGTTTGTGTCATGAATGGCCATGTCTGTTATTTCGTTTTATTTTCATATCAAATTAGTTAATGTAAAATTATTTAGATGTCACTTGATGATGCTGTTTTATGAGGAAGCTTAAAAAAGTCATTCTATTTTTTAAATTAAATTATATTATTAAACTATTCATTAGCCTGATAGCATATTGCCTAAGTCATTTGTGAACAAATATGTCTTATGCTATTAGGCTAACAAAATTCTGACTGTATTTCTAAGCACATTGCAGGATGGTGCACTGGTGCAGGTTAGAGTTGTTACGTTACAGTTAGAAAGACGCAGGATTGCCTCCAGGCCAGGGGCTTTTCTGTGTGGAGTCTCCTTGTGCACGTGTGGATTTTTTTGGACAGTGGGAATGATTGTTTGTCTCTTTTGAATCTGTGTGGCTCTGTGATGGACTTGCAACCTGTTCAGGGTGTACCTGGCCTCTAGCAGAGTCACTGCTGGACATGGCCAACAGCTCTACTCAATCTGAAAATGACAAGCAGATAAAGAAATTGGATTTATGGATTGACTAGAAAATATTTTTGAAATCAAGGTTTTAATCATTTAGTAGAAATCAAACATTTGACTTAACAGCATTTGACTGAAAAAAAGGTTACATCAAGAGTGGAATCCTGACGTCATCAGCGTCATCATATTATCAATATAAAACAATCTTATTTTCTGAAGACGACATGTTGTAATCTGTGGATAAAAGGACAAATTTATCAAGATAACAAGGTAACGTTTGAATAGTTCAAGGTTACATGAATAAACAATAACCATCTTCAAATAATAACATTAAATTTAATAACTGCATGAAACTAAAGACTGTATTTGCACCATCCTCCGCAATGTCATCAGTGTATTGTAGGCTATATCGTGTAAATACCATACATATATGCTGCCTAATATCATCGTAATGAAATTTACGTCATGTTGTTTTATGTTATACCATTAAATTTGAATTTATTTATTTGGAAGAGACAGTGCACATTAATCAGCATGTCTGTWAAWGTGCCAGAGTTAGCCACAGGCTAATTTTCATCTGTTGTCCCTGGACTTGCTACAAACAAAATAGTCATACAAAACAAGATAAAATAACAATAAAATACAATTAATACAAATCGCACACAAAATCACACACACATTTTATRCAAAGCATGAACATCATTAAAACTAATAAACCTTGATTGATTGAAAGCATGATGGATTTTGGTCCATTCTCATTTAAGGATTTTGAACAAGAAGCATCACAAGCAACAAATCAACACAGATGCTCCAGTTGAAGCTAAAAAAAATAAAAATAAAAAAAAACGCCATTCAAGGACTTGTCCACCCACATCATCACACCATCAAAGGAGGATTTTCAATCTTAGGAAGTTATCTTTCAGCATTTACAGTAGAGTGAGTCACGCACAAACACCCTTTTAGCAGGCTTTGAAGTAGAAAGAAAAAAAAAACCCGAAACTACAGTTGATTGTAAAACGAAGGTTAGGCTACTTCTTCTGTTCAGCAAACACCCATTTCAAAGCTGCTCAGACAGTAAAGATTTCACTGAGGTGCTAAGTCCCAATTCCTCTAAAACTGACCTTTAACTTCTGCTCACAAAAAAACATGGAGAGAAATGTAGGTCAAAAGCTAATTATGTGGTCCGACAAGTGAGGCTTATATGGAGAAATTTACGAAGGACAATCGCTACAAATCTGCCTGCACACGCTCGCTGAAAACACGTACCATGTGATGCATTAGGCTATTATTAGTTTGTGTGTTAGATACAGTCACACCTTCACATCATGAACTTAATGGTCTTCCAAAGTCCAAATGTCAGTGGAAGCTGTCATGATGCTTTTGTTGACTTAAACCAAAGGGAGAATCCAACCAGGGCAATCATATTTGTCAAACCCATCCCTCGTGGAGGGTCTCATAAAAAGAGCAGTAATTTAAGGATCAGGACAGTAGAGCCACCTGTTGAGAGATGCACGGTAAAAAAAAAAAAAACGTGGGCCTTCCCAGCATGCCTCTGTTTGCAGGAAGTGTAGGTTCAGGGCTTAATGTTGCATTCCACGAGTTGCCTCGACTGTGATCTCACAGGAATGCTGCTCTCAAAGTGCGTGAGATTAATATTTAACACAGCATTGACTAAAAAAGCTGCTCCGACTCTGCGGTTTCATTTTCATAAGAGCTCACCTGTCACTGCTATCAGCTCCTGCTTCACAACAAAGTCTTTACGCCTCATCTCAAGTCACTTCTCTGCAGATGGGTGGAGGGCTTAAAGAGGAATCAGCGCTTTGTTCTGTGGTTTACACCTTCTTATGTCAAATGTTGTCTTAATTTTATTATTAAAGCAATACTTTAAATTCCATATTTGGAATTCAGTGGAAAGATTCTGAACAATTAATATCTTGCCTGTTGTAGATAAATTTCATTCTGGAGAAACTGATAAATTCTGGAMCAGTCTGTTGAGCAGCTATGTATTACGGGACCCCTTACAAGGGTGAAAAAAAATTTTGGGACCCCCCCTCATAAACGCCATGCTGTTTTAAAAATAATTTACTGTCATTTTAACCCCTAAATGCCATGATAATATAATTTTTTTGTTTGGTATATTTGTTTTACCAATGCACCGTTCCCCATATGAACTTCTAGAATAAAAATCAAAATACCTAATTATTTAAAAAAATTTTAAGGACCCCCAACACAGAGCTTGTGGATCCCTGGGTCATCCTGGGACCCCAGTTTGCGAACCTCTGGCCTACAGGAGTGACACCATAAACATAACAGACTGCTGTTGTTTAAAAACAATTTCTGGGTTGACAAAATATCGTAGCGTTTTATGCAATTGGTATTTTTGAGCAATTTCATTTTACTTTATTTACACGTTTCAATTAAAAAAATTACTAGATGAAGCTTAATAAGTTAGACGTTCTTAAAACTATAATCAGTGGTGGGCACAGTTTCCCTAAAGTACTAAAGCCTAATAAGGGAACTAATTTCCTSMTTAGTGCTTTAGGGCTTTTGCTAATTTTAAAWTTTATYAGTGGATTAGCRCTTGCTAAGTTTATAGGCTAAATTTAGAAGCAATAACTGAGGTCTATAAACGTTATTGATCAATGTTATTGTTAACAGCTGAGGGTGAAAGCTGTCACATTTTGTTTANTAGGCTAAATTTAGAAGCAATAACTGAGGTCTATAAACGTTATTGATCAATGTTATTGTTAACAGCTGAGGGTGAAAGCTGTCACATTTTGTTTACGTGTCACTGATCCACCAGGTGACAATATATGAACTCAAATACAGCTGTGGAATGTCAATTATAAGAATTAAGAGAGCAACATGACAATATGTGACTCATGCTGTCTGTTGGAGAATGTTCATGGGTTGATTGGGTTATTAGTGCTTTAGAATTGGCTTTAGCTAAAACTTTTGTTATGTTAGTGCTTTAGATTTAGGGGATCTAAACAATTGAGTTAGTGTTTTAGGGCTCATGGAACTAATTTTTAAATCAGTGCTGCCCACTCATGACCATAATAATTATAAAAWGAGCTATAAACATAAGATTTTTTGTAAAAATAAATCAACATTAGTAAACCTTTCCAAACATGCATCATCTGAACTTATCTCACTAAAATGATTAAAAACACCATCTAATCAAAGAACAACAGCAATATTACAGTAGTGGTTTTATATTTAAAAGAAGTCATACTATTTGTTTTAGATTATTATTATTTTTTTTTTTAGTTTCTCAGTCTTCAACTTGCTTCTACCTCGGTAAACCAAGCTGTTGTGCATTCTTTCTTCAGCTTTTCTGCAGTAATATAACATGCTGCCAACACAGTAAAACATCAGCTTACAAAATAACCTGGACTCCTGTCAAATTCACAAATTGCTATAGCAACAACAGCTGATGTGATATGAACAATGAGGTGGATCAAATGGAGGACGTATAGAAAAAATGTTAACAGAAAAGGAAGAAAGTAGAAGTTTTAATGAAGATGAACTGATTTTTTTTTCTTTTAGATTCTTCAAACTACAGTTCTTCCRGCTTTAAAAATGCTTCCTCTAATTTTTGAAGTGCCTGTGATGTGAAATTTTTTAAAATAAATAGAAAGGCATTGTTGGAAATTTAACATCCATAACATATTGCAAAAATAAATTCCCACTGCTGAGATGAACAGTTATTGAGATATTTGCATTTGAAGTACCAGGAAGTGATGTCAAAGGGGAATGTCTGCATGGATCAGAGCTTTGATAATATGGCTAAGGACACAGACTGCAGAGAAGAATCTGATGTTTCTTTMGATTATTTTGAGTGACTATTAAACAGAGATAAAGAGGAGTCAGAGTTCAGATAATATAATTTCAATAAACAACAACTAGAGCGTTCTCTTTCTTTTAGTTCTCCTTTGATGTCACTTCCTGTTTCACTTTGGCTGATCCAAGTTCAAAAGAAAATATACCATTTATGTGACCAAATTAGAAAAAATCCTGTTTTATGCAAGGTTGCTTATATAAAAATGTGTTTTTCTTTGACTTTTTGTATTCGATGGAAATGCATGCCACAGACGCTTTAAATAATTATGCGCATTTGTTAACAGATATATTCGTGTAATTGTAGGCATTATTTAAACGTTTTGCCTTCTCTGCTTGCATCTTGTGCAACGTTAATGACTAAACCAACACGTTTAGATCAAATTGTAAGCTTCATGCGTTTTGCATTCTAAATAATTGTAATTTTTTCAGTTCTAAATGTCAAACTGTGAATGTGCATTGATCTATTAAAACAGATATTAGTTTATCTGTGAGGAAGTAGGTTGTTAAAAAAATGTCTTACAATATATTGAGAAAAAAAAACCCAACCTGTTGGTCAAACCAAGCTCTCTCAGAGCAATCATTCCACTGATTGGGTGACAAAGATGAAAAGGCCTTTCAATAACTCGGACTAATGTTGTGCCTTTGCTCTGACCGGCTGTTGCCCCGGGTGCGTGTGAAATGCTTGCTGTAGACAAAGTAAACCAGCGCCGGTGCCCATGCTCCATTGTCCCCAAAGCCTCCTAAAGAGGTCTCTTCACAGGTCCAGCAAACACACTCTCCAGACTCTTGGCATATCTCTGAAGATCCTCCTTTTGTGTGAGGAAACACATTACTCTCTCAAGGAGAGGAACAGGGGAAACAAGGCAGCGCTGGTGAAAAGGCTTAAGTATCTCATCTCCCCACCACCCAACSCTGTCAGACCTGCCTCTCTTCCTTGCCAGATGATAATTGGGACTGAAACACTTTCTCTGGCCGAAGCCTAATTCAGTGAGTAAATTGCAACATGGGAAAAACATGAATGGGGCCCAAGCTGTGTGGTGACTCAGCCACAGAGACGCTGAGAATTGCTCTTTGTGGTCGCGCACAAAAGGGAAATGTTCTGTTAATCAGCATTGTTAAATACGTAAGTGTGCTTTCCTTCATAACTAGGAGGTTGAATGCTCACACTAAGGCTCAGAATGAAAACGTGTTATTAAAAAAAAGCTGAATGCARTGCAGTGGATGTAATAACATCTGATCATCCTGCAAACAAAAAAGACCTCACATCTGAGGTATAACTAGATGTGCTGTTTAATTGTGGGAGCAATTAACGTTCTTGCAGTTGTGACAAGAAACAAACCATAATGCTGACCTGACCAGCTAATGCTGAACTGCTCTAGCTTTGCTTGCATGAAGAAGGGAAAATAATGCAAAGAAGATTAAAACTCGTTGAAGAATGCAAAAAATGCCTCTCTGGTTGGATCAGCAATGGTTTAAACTGCAATACACAATGTTTACTTCAGGAGTTGGATGGAACTCTCAACCGTTTCACAGAAACAGGATCAGTTTTAGCAGAGCTTCTGATTTTAGTTTTTTCTTATTTCGTTAAAACAGCATTTCCAAAAGGCCCAAGTTGTTAGCATTACAGCTGACAGATAAAACCCGTTCATGTTCTCTTTCTCCATTAAAAGCTGTATTTGATGCAGAAACAAGCAGTTTGCGGGTTTCTTCTGTTTCTTTAAGTTTATGTCTCAGTCAAGTTTAGGCTATAAATCTTCGTGACAAGATAAGATTATAGTTAGAGTTAAACATTTGCTACTAAACTGCTTCACTCCAGCACCTTTAGGTGTGCATAAACAAAAAGCACTTGGTTCATGTTTCAAATAGGACCTAATAACATTTAGAACTAAATGTTGCTGTTTTTTCAGGTTTGTTGTTTGTGTGTTTGGTTGATATTTTTGTGTTTTCATGAATGGAGGGGGGACTTTTTAAAGATATTTGTTGACAGTTTTTTTTAAGTAGCAGATGTGGAAGGTGTTTGGCCATTTATGAATAAGAACTTTGAAGAAAAAAATCCTGATTTGGGAACTTTAGAAAAAAAATTCAAGTGTTTATTGATTTAATTTGGTTTGTTAGGTTTTCATATCGACTGTAGTCTAAATTTGTTGAAGGCACTCATTCTAAATCATGGAATAAAAAAACAAAGTTTTTTTAAATGGTGCAATGTGAAAAAGTTAACTTCAGTAGTTTTCAAGTATATTGATGTGCAGTTTGAAATGAAGGTACACTTAACAAAAACAAATCACATTTTTGCATAATTTACTGAGCAAGTATGAGTGTAAAGATGTACCAACACATCGTAAATTGTCAAACGTCTACATCCCAAATGGGTTTTCTATAGACGCCACTGATTTTGACCCATTTTCAGTCACTTCAKCTGTTYCTGTAAGTWAAAACAAATGCATGCTGTGGTTGGTAGCTGTTTCTAAATAGTTAATTTAAGGACATATTACAGTCAATAAAAKAAACAAATTGTGCATATTTTGTTTCCTACTCTAAAGATGTTCTTGACCTTGTTCTTGAAAAAAATATTTGCAAAAAAGGCAACAAATAAAGTGGATTTTTTTCTTTTCTTGCATAAAATGAATTAAAAATACAGTTGTACAGAAGAAACTGCRCATGAAATGGTATAAGGAAATGTAATTTAGTGTTGGAAATACAAACAAGAAATAAAAAAAGACGCCCCAGGCAATCAGAGGAGATCATTTTCAAAATTGCAAGTGTCTTCTTTTCTCTGTCTAACCATACAAGCTCAGATCCCACACTCAGACAGACAACTCTCTCATTATCATCTTTTCCAAGCACATGATGTGAACAGGTAAACAGCAGTTGTACAGAAGAGAGCTGAATTTGCATCCAAACTAAGCCTTAATGCGTCATAATTTATCAAAACTGACTGATTTGCTCTTTTAAACTTTTTTGGGGCACTTTTTGTTGTAAGATATGATAAATGACTAAAATGAAAATGTACTTTTTTTTACATTTGACTCATACAAAAGCCAAAAAAAGTAGTTTGCATAATGTGTTGTTTGCTACTTTTATTTAATGAGCTTACATTAGCAGAACACAGCCTTGTTGCTTCTTCAGGATCCTGGGAATGTGCTCCGTGTTTGCTGATGCATTCTGGATATCCACCACCTGCAGCGGATAGCAAACCAAGGAACTTAAAGGATGATAATCTCTTTGGAATTCCTCAGCATTTTATTATACAGATGAGAGGAGGGCCGGACAGTGGGGTTGAAAGGTCAACGGGACCAGTTTGCTGAGACCCATCTGTTGGCCCCTGCTCTGTTTACGCACCATCTCAGGAGTGAAAGGCAAGCGTCTCGAGAGCTATCCGGTTCTCATAACACCGCGGCGCTTCTAGTCGTTGTGGTCCACACTCAACGACCAGCAGCATTCCTCTTCCTTTTCTTTATTTGCTCGTCCAACACAAAGGGTTTTGAGTTGAGCTTCAAGTGTGACGCTGCAGTTTAAYGCTTTTCAACAAACAAAGGCCCGAAATTCACCAAAACATTAAAGTTTCGTTTTGTTAAAGGTTATTCTGAGAATTTGCAAGAGATCCTCCCCGGAACTAATTACCTAAAATTCAAATGAGTTTGTTGATCAGTGTTTGTCTGTATTTTTAGCTTCAGATCAAAGCACTTCTATGTTCATATTCAGTTATGCTTTCATTCTTTCAAAATGACACACTTCCAATTGGAGGGTTGCCAGCTGTAAAATACTCCTAACTAAAAGTTTCATACCTGCCATTTCACCGAGTCGTTTCATTCACAAAATCTATGATTATGTGTTTTAATAACACCGTGCTGCTCGATGAGAGAAAGCGGAGCTGACTGGATGTCAAATGTTGACGTAGACAAAATTAGATGGTTTTCCCACTCATCTGAAACCGTGATACTGTGTTTAGAGTGCATTTTGCCTTAACTTGTAAAAAAATTACAGCCCTGGCTGTGTGTTTAAGAAGAGCTGACTACAGTTGGGAGGCAATATATGAAGCCTGTGACCACATTAAACAGTACTTTAATATTTAACTTCAAAGTGGCGGAGTAAAAGCACCAGGAGCAAAAACAATCATTTCGCACATCATTATAAATGTTATTTACATTTTAAATGTGCTTTCAGATTGAAAGACTTTGCATGTTTTCTCTGTGTGGTGATAAATTTGATTGGTCAGTCTATCATCATCTAATGAAATTAGTAAGTATAAATATATCAGATATATTGCTGASTTGCCAAAGGCTTCTGCTATACCAGCCAGAGGTGATTTGTCATTTACTTAATGTTAGGCTACTATATCCTTTTTATTGTCTTTACGTCCCTCTAATCTTAGGAAAAAATATATATTTTATGCTTTACAGCATAAATATTAGACAATATTCAGGTCCCACTGTTCTGCCCCACACTTGATCATTTAAATCAGGGGGGTCAAACTCATTTGCTACATGAGCAAAACGGTGCCCCTCCAAGGGCCAGTTGTAATTAACTTCCACATTTCATGTTTAACTTCAACTAAAATCATGAAATGACACATTCCTTATCCCATTGCTGCGGCTGAGCACCAGTAACAAACAATAACGGAGCTCTRTTTGGTATTTTGTGCATAGAAACAGTGTTTTAACACGCCCTCTCAAGACTGAAAAGTACTGCGAACACAACTGACTAAATGTGCCATAAATAATACAGACGTACTATAAAAAGTAAAAATGAGTGAGTAATCGATGAGTTTTAGTGAGTTGCTGCCATCTTGAATTCTAACTCTTCCACTTTCTGACAAAGAAAAACAAGCTACTTTTAAAACTCTTTTCACCTCTATCTAATGGTGGGATACCCATATTTCATGTAATCAACATGCATTATTGATGTAGTTTATTATCACTTAAAGCAGCATACACTTATTTTAAGACATTATTACATCTCTGAAACTTTCGCAGGCCCAATACTAAAATTTTGGTGAGCCACATTTGGCCCATGGGCCATGATTTGACACGTGATTTAAATGATTTTGTGAACCATTTAACTTTTCTTTGTTTAGCATAGCTTAGGTAGGTATAAAACAGTAGCAGCTGGTTAATGTGTTCACATAAATGCAGATACAATGTTATCCCCTTTGAATAAAAAGAAGATTATCATCGAACAAATTTTGTCTGGCAGATAGAAAGCTTAATTGTGTCATAAATTTAGATTCATTGTTGTGGTTTTTATTTTATGTATACAGTTTATACTGTATATATATTCAACATAGCAATGTAGTTAGCTACTGTATGTATGCTTACCATAAGGTTAGACTAAGTCCTAACAAAAGAAAATAAGCATAATTCTCTATTCTGAACAAGTGTTTTTTTTTTTTGTTTTGTTTTAGTTTATTGCTCCATTTTTGTTTTTCATCACTAATGTTTTTCAGACAAGGTTCTACATGTTATTCTTGGATGTAACAGCAACATCGTTCTTTTTTATTTATTTATTTATTTCAAAAGGTTTACATGAACCATACCACAAGATTACTTTTTAATTTGAAAAGCGGAGTAATTACTACACAGCCCTCCAAGCGACATTAATTACAATACTTGACAAAGATGAAGTCGGCTTAGTTGAAAGATTTTCAGGTAATTAATCAGTTCAGTGGTGTGAACCATCCAAAAAAGGGGTACAGTGAGACTAAACTTTTGGAGATGATTCCTGTCTGTTTTGAAGTTGTGTAAACTGGGGAAATTCCTATTGTTGACAGATGTACCATCAGGCCCTAAAGTCCTTTAGGCATCGATTCTACAAGTCCTGGCTTCATAAGACACAGCCTGAGGAGCTCAGAGAAAAAAAAGCTCAAACCCATGATGCAAAATAAGTCGTCACACTCTAAACAAAATCACCAACAATTAATTGTCTCGCAAAACTGATGTGTGGAAAAGCACAATTATGTCACCTTGATTTTATACCACTTAGCAGCATGAAATAATAATAATGTAGATTGTGACAAATAGGAACATCAAAGTCCTCATGAACCAGTTAGCTTCACTTTGTGTAGGCAGGCCCGAACAAGCCTCAATGAACATTTAATAAATCTTACACTGAAGGAGGAAAACCCTTTGCAGATTGATTAACTGTTGACAGCTTTATGACAAA
Source organism: Austrofundulus limnaeus (assembly GCF_001266775.1). Taxonomy (NCBI): domain Eukaryota; kingdom Metazoa; phylum Chordata; class Actinopteri; order Cyprinodontiformes; family Rivulidae; genus Austrofundulus; species Austrofundulus limnaeus. The sequence continues at coordinate 921,328 of NW_013952502.1, read as the reverse complement.
ATTACTATTGTTGCACTCAGAGCACTCATCATTAGTTAAATCAATGGTAAGGCATGATCATTTATAGAACACTGCACTTCTACAGTCTCTGTCAATCCTTTCATTTGGTCCAAGTCTATCACCAGTCACCTGCAGTTCTACAAACAGGTTCTCCTAATAGACAGGAGTTATGACCTGGGTGTAAGTAATGTGATACCTTGGATCATTTAGGGAACACCAGAAGGTCTGTACACTGTATGTTCTGGCAATTGTTTACTACAGATGGATAAATTGTTTTTTGTGTTGCCTAAAACACTTGGCATGTTCTCTGAAATAGAAATCCTCAAAGCAGATTTTTCATACATGCAGTTGTACAGAGAGTCCATAATTTACCTTATTTCCCTCTGGGAYCAATAAAGTATTTTTGAATTGAATTGAGTTTACACAGATTTTCCCTCATTTTGCAGGTATATGGACAAAGAGCAATCTCAGTGATTTTTGTAGTTTTACAGATTTTTTTCCAAAAACTCAGTTTCAAATGTATTTAACAAGTCAGAGCCTGTAGGACTTTAACATGAAAAACAATAAACAACATTAACTAATCATGTTCCAACTCACTCTGCCGCTGTAAATAAGTTCTCTCATCCTCATTTCCTCCTGCTTTGCGCTGCAGGTGCTGTCATCTGCACCAGATTTTTGAGGCTCATTATAGAGGTAAATGTCCAAAGGGGTTGACATGTAAAGATTTTTACACAATAATTCCTTAGATTGTGTTTGTATTGATATAAAACAGAAGAATGTACAGTGAAATTATTGTGTTATTTATTTTTTGAATTTCACTAGAATTTTTTTATTTAGTTTTTCTTCCACATTTACTTTTCAAATGTTTTGTTTGCATTTAGTGCTGGCAATAATGTCTCCTTTATTAACCATTTCTTAAAACTATGTCTGATGTCTCATTTAAATAAGAGGAATAATTTTAGTTGTGTTTTTATTAGTACCAAAGAAGGTGCTTCAGGAGTATAAAAGCTGAGAAGCTGAGCTCTGCCTTTGACACCATCTCTCATCCTATCCTCATCGACAGACTAACCTCTATCGGCATCTCAGACATCCCCTGGACTGGTTTAAATCCTATCTTTCCGAACTCACTCAGTTCATACAGCTTAAGTCCTTCCGTTCCCAGTCTTCACCCATTCCCACTGGTGTTCCACAAGGTTCTGTACTCGGGCCTCTACTTTTCATAATCTATCTGCTCCTGCTTGGCCACATCTTCCGTAAATTTGGTGTTCATTTCCACTCTTATGCCGACAACACTCAACTCTACATTTCAACAAAACCAAACTCCACCTTCTCATCCTCCACTCTTACCGACTGCCTCAGTGAGCTCAACAACTGGTTCTCCAATAATTTCCTCCAACTAAACAATATCAGAACTGAAGTCCTTGTTGGAACAAAAAACTCCATTTCCAAATCGAGGATCGACTACTGCAACTCCCTACTGTTTGGCCTCCCCAATAAATCCCTTCACAAACTACAGATGGTTCAGAACTCAGCGGCCCGTGTAATCACTCAAACCTCATCCTGTGCACACATCACTCCAGTCCTACAACAGCTCCACTGGCTCCCATCCCGCATCATCTTCAAAATTCTCCTACACACTTTCAAAGCTATCTACAATCTTTCCCCTCCTTACCTGTCTGACCTCCTGAACATCTCCACACCCTCCCGCTCTCTAAGATCTGCCTCCTCCATCCAACTCTCAAAASCCCTRCCCGCCTCAGCACCATGGGGAGCAGAGCTTTCAGCCRCTCTGCTCCACAGCTCTGGAACTCACTACCCCACGGATTACGCAATACAACCTCTCTCTCCATGTTTAAGACTGGCCTGAAGACACATCTTTTCAGATTAGCCTACTGTTAACTCCAATTGTACCTCAATATATGACTGTTTTGTGGTCCTCATTTCTGTTTCTCCCCCAAACCCCTATTGTTCAACTTTATCTTTTGTATTTCTTTACATGACTGTTATGTACTCCACATTTCTATGTTTCTGCCACACTACCCTATCACTCTATGTATTTACCGTCGTTTCTTTCCTATTGTACAGTGTCCTTGGGAGTCCTGAATGATGCTTTATTAATAAAATGCATTATTGTTATTATTATTATTATTATTATTATTATTATTATTATTATTATTATTATTATTATCATAAAAACTTAACTTTAAAAACTTTTAGGAAAAATAGTATTAAGCATTAAATTTAGCCAAAGAACAAAACAGTCAAAAGCATTCCTTTAAAATCTTCTTAAATCTGTTGTAAGTTTAGGTACCATACTTAAATTAGTAAATTTCAAASTTTTCATGTTGGTTCTTTCAGAGTCACAAATGAGAATGCAGTTGTGTGCCATTCCAGAAATGGCTACATTTTGTCCCTAATTGTTAGTCCAGCCTAGTTGCACCTGCCACTGTTTTCACCCTTCTCGCCTGGTTTCTCTTAGATCTCTGTGAGATTCCTTCTTAACTCTCACACACATCTTGCTGTCTGCTGGTTTCTCTCATCCTAGTTTTGTTACACACAACTTGCACGTCTCACTTTAAAACTGCTCTGCATTCCTTGACTTGTTGACATTTGTGCAATTGATGCTGCCAGTTTAAAAGTACAAAGCACAACATAAAATGCAACATTTTAAATCACCATACAAAATTATGTTTTTTTACCAAAAAGGGCAGAACTGTTCCCTTTGTATTTTAGTACTTCGTACTGCTGCATGTGTAAGTAAGTCTTGTTTTTGTGGTGCAACAAGAGCAAGATTCAGATTTTACACCCATTATTTAATGGGTAAATAAGTAACTATATTATTCAGCTAAAAAGAAAGAGTGGAAAAGCACTCCAATGAGTTTCACTTTCAGTTTTGGCCCCACGTTCCAGATTGAAACCCTGCTTCTTCTACGTGTTGAGCTCTTACAATAAAACCTTTTAAAGTAAACATATTAAATACTTTCATTTTGTTTGTTTAAAACAGTTTTCTGATGTGGTATATTGAATCCCAGAAAGCTTCGTCGTGAAACTAAGCAAATTTGTTGACTGAGGTTTCAAAGCCACCCCCACCCCCACCCCTACCCTCCTTCCATTACACAAATGATTTAATGTGTCATTGTTTCACAAATACTGATGCAGCTCCTGCACTTCCCATCAAACAGTCCAGAACTCCAGGAGTCATGCTTCTTCTGTGAGATATTGAATGATGGCAGCTGCAATGTACTGGAAGCACACTGACCAGTACAAAAAGTGAAAACTCCACAAACAATACCAGCTTGTTCAAGTGAAATAGGCTTAATCTTATTTGCTCAATTAAAGCAGCTTAAAGCGAGAAGCATGCATTGCGTCATAAAACGGAGCTGAATGAAGTTTTAGAAATGCCACAAGTCTTATAAAATAACAAAGAGTTGGCTTTAATGCTCACATTGGGTCTTTGTTCAGGTTGTGTTCGTTAATATATCAAGAGGCAATCATTATAATCCACCTTCTGCCTTCATTTAACTGATCTTTTTTAACATGTATGCTTTTACAGATATTCTGATTAAGGACAGTTTGTAATTGAGTAGAAATAACCTATATATGCCACATTCTATTTTTGTTTACAATGCTACAACTTTGAATCTCACTTAACACTTTTTGCCCCTTCAATAAGAGGCCCTCTAACCTGCCCCTCACCACCCCTCCCTTCTGTGACAGCCAGGGAGCCGCATCAGTTTGTAACTTCACCTCATTCCCATCATCTTTCACAAAAGGTGTGTGCTGTTTACCCCAGCCAAATGTGACACTTACCACGTCGGCGGGTACAAAGCGCCAGCCGAGTGATCTGGACCCGGCAGTGAAAGATGAAAGCCCTGGCTGAGGTCGGCGCTCTGAAGCGCATCTGTGTGATGCTCGCTCAGACAGACAGGTGGAGGGAGACGACCAGGAGAGCAGAACAAGGGGAAAGCGCAGGTTAAGTCCCTGCCCAGGCCAGGTTAATTTCTTTCCTGTTTGATACACTTTGATATGAGCACTTCAGACTGTGAGGTTAAGGGGCGATGAGCAGGGACTTGTCAGACTCTTTATGGGATGCACCGCTTGTTTATTAATCACTAGGTTCTGTGATGTGTCTCTCATCACCCCAACAGGTATAATTAAGCTTTAAAGGGCACGGGAGACTTGATGTGTCTGCAATTCATTTTATCTCCTTGTTCCTTTTGAAGTCACTGCAGCGTGTGTAAGATGTGAGTGTACAGGGAAGGGTGTGTGTACTGTAGGTGAGTAAATCTGTGTATGGTCAGAGAGCTGCTCGATGAAGAATTTGTCTGTGGTTTCCTGTGTTGCACGGCCTGAAATGTCTGCTTTACACGCCAGCTCGTTTAACCTGACACGCTTTGTTTAGCCTTGGTGGATGCTGTCATTTCGAGTCCTGACAGTTCAAAGGTTGTCAGATTTTGATGGCCAGGCATTGTGCTGCTTGCGGAACGTCTTGGGTTCCCGCGGCAGGCAGCTGCGGCGGCGTCTTTGGCAGCCAAAACTTTGTGACGATTGGTGGAAACGGACCCAAAAAAAGTCACCCGATTGAGATTGGCATCGCGTCATCAACAAAAGGTTAAAAGGATCGGAAAAGTTACTAGAGAGGTGTTTGAATTTTGTGAGTTCTTTACCACTTCATGTGTCCTAAAATTGATTTGTGGTGTCGAATGAGATATTTTGAGTGGGACATCATGTAGGAATGTAAACAAGTCAGCACTGCGCCTGAGAAGCCTTGATCTTCTGCCTGTCTTTCAGCAAGATATATTCTTACTTTTTTTTTTTTACCCCAACACTACTGGGGCTTTTTTTTCTTACTATTTTTCAAGGCAAATCACATAACTAGAATAGCTACTCTAAAGCAACGCAGGCTATCAAAACACCTTTGCTACCCTGTACGTAGGCCAAACCATTGTCTGTGGTGTTTGGTGTGCTCCGTCTTGATTCATTTCAGTGTACGTAGTTTCTTTTTGTAGTTTCTGTCAGATGCAAGCAGAGGTGTGAAAAGATGAGAAGTTCTCTTGTTTACTTTGGCAATAAGGCCCGAGCAGGCACAAAGCCAGGAGTTTGTCACCTTTAATACAGAATCCCCGTTTTTCCCCTCACATATGAGAAAAACAGATTAAAAAGGGAAACTGAAGCAATCATAATGGGCAGTGAAACGCTTCATAATTAGTTTATGTAAATTAAAGTCAAATTTTAACTCCTGATAACCATAAAAATCATGATAAAAAGCTGAAACGGGTTCAGGGTATCAATACTGTCACATTTGAATCCATCTTCTAAATGTTACTCTGAAAGTATAGAGCTATAAATAAGCACTCATCAGATAATTAGAAGGGGACACTTGATCACGCAGATAATGGAAACATAAACATCTGTGACTGCATGGACCATGAGCAACATGCAAATAATGTGTTCCTAGCTTTCATCATCCACAAGAAGCCAAGACACCTCAGTGTCTGGCAGGATCTCAACATGCTTCAGGTCTGGAGTGATACAGTAGTGAAGGATTTGCTTGCAGAGTGGTAAAGCAACATGTTTCAGACTGCAGAGACTTGACATTTTGTCAATGATTGGCTGTGTTTTCAACAATCAAACTGCCTGGTGTTGTTTTACTAGCACTAATTAAAGTTAAATATTAAATACAGTCTTAAGAGCAAGACATGACCTCTAATAAATTACTTGTTATATGGTGTTTTAGGTTGTTTCGGTTTTGTTTTGGCTGTTTATTATAAAAAAGATGAGAAAAATGTGCAATGACATTTAACAATAAAGGAAGAAAGAGGTCTTATTTTTGATCACATAAACAATTAAGATAATATTCTGTAATATTCTATTTTCTTATTTCAACTTGGCTCCTCTGTCACGCTGTAATAAAAAAAGTACAGATGTGAATTAGTAAAATTAGCCCATATTGGAAGCTATTAAACATATTCTTCATGAATTCAAACTAAATGCAAACAAACTAAATAAAATAATTTATGTAATGACAAAAACTAAATTTCAAATAGTCAAAAGCTCTGAAATAAAAACATTTTTAATGCTTCCAAGTGGAGGTTCCAACAGCTGAGAGGCCCAAGTATCCAAAACACTGCAGATCAGATGTCAGAACTATCATTGCTCTGCAGCCAGTCTAGTGTTCTGGTACCATGCGCATTTACAGATACCGCTATGTTCGAGCATGGTGTCTTTTATAGACAAATCATGACTAGATTAGAAATGAAAAAACAGAACACCACTCGGGTTCAGATCAGAGAGGCCGTTCCTCCCAATCACACTGCTTCACTGAAGTCCCCAGCTGGAGCACCTTCCAGCACATCTGCTAAAGTCTCCATGAAGGCTGGGTACTCTGTGTAGTTTGGCATGTTTTGGTACAAACAAACAGAGACTAGACCAAGTTATAGTTTTGGATTTTTCATTATAGTTTAGTTTAATTTTGTTTTGACTTTTTTCTTTTAATTCAGTTAGTTTTAATTGGTTTTTACAGTGGATTTGATCGTTTTTATTAATTATTATTGCATTTTTAATGCTTAGTTTTAGTTTAGTTTAGTTTTTATTAGTTCTAGTATTAGTTTTTTTTTTTGGTACCACTTTACAATAAGGCTTCCCTTATCGAGGGCTTATAAATTTTTATAGATAGGTTATTCATTTATCTCTAAGCACTTTATAAATTATTAAGAAGTGTTTATTATGTATTAATTAAGGAAGAGAAAGAGATAAAGCTGTCTGGTTTATTGCCAAATAGTGAGCCAAATCTGTTCATATTACATCTAAAGCTGCTACGTTAAACATTTCAGACCAGGTTTACCTTGTAAGCACAATAATATATTGTAAACACATATTTTACATATAATATTGCACTGTATTACTGCATTATACATTATTGTGCTTACAAGGTAGAAACCTGGTCAGAAATGTTTAATATATGTAGCACCTTTAGATGTAATAAGAACATCAACAGATTTGGCTCATTATTTGGCAAGAAACCAGACAGTTTTGTTTCTTTCTCACCCTTAATTAATACATAATAAACACTTCTTAAATATTCATAAAGTGTTTACAGATGAATTAATAACTATTTATAAGCCAAGGGGAGTCTTATTGTAAAGTTGTGCCAGTTTTTTTATAGTTTGATTAAAACATATTTGCCAATGCATCTTCAATCTTGTGATGTTCCTGTGAGTTAACTAACCAACAGCTAATTGGTTGCTAGTTAAAGCAGTCCATTATAGCTACACCTTCCTAAAATAATTGTGTAACTCAGTTTTGCCAACTAAAAAACTTGGGAGATTATTTTAAGAGATCCACATGTCTCAAAATAAATTGACAAACACTAAAACTGATATTCTATTTATAATTTCAGTTAGTTTGTTAGTTTTGTAAAATAATTATACAGTTTTAGTTAGTTATCTTTTTCTCATTTTATTAGTTTTTATTTATTTTAGTTAACTAAAATGTTTTTTTCAATTTCAGTTTTCGTTGTTTAGTTAGTTTTAGTTAACTATAATAACTAGGCCTAGACACAGGAAAGTTATCCTCTCATCTAACAGGGAGCACTCCCCCAGATGTTAAGCTGTTTAGCTAACCTTTTGGTGCTTTTAGCTAGCCTTTAGCTTCTAGCTATCCTTTTGCTATTATTGTCTTTTAGCTTTACGTCATTGTGATCTTGTTTCCAAGTTACACATTTATCCAGCTTAGTGTGATGATATAAAATCATTTACACTGCGTCCTTTTTATCAGGTTTAATAAGGTATGGGACAGATCCATTCACTGGGGTGCATGTAGAGAAGGGGGAGGAGACAGTGGAGTCCTGTGCAGATGGGGAAAGTCCCCAATCGTGTGGTAAATCTAGGGAGAGGTTGTGATATTTACTCTTATTGCCCAAAGAACTTGGCATTTATGAGACTCACCACAAACACATTCCCCACAGCACAAACTTCAGACTCTGCACCAGCTCAATCAGATGAAAAAGCTGCTGCAGGTGATTTATGATGGAGTTTGGAAGAAAGTCTCCAGCAGCCCTGCTTATTTGATTCAGGTGCTCTTTTGAAAAAAAGAAAAGAAAATGAAATCAGTTAATTATGTTTACAGTTGCTTTACTTTGAGCACGTTGATGAATGGGTTTCAGATTTTCCACAGCTGTGAACTCTGTGTTTCTGGTTCACGGAGTTTACACTTTTACTGCGTTGATGTTATTATCAAAAAACATTAATGGACCTGGATGTTACATCAGCCAGTTGCCAGGTTTTCCATCAAAAACCCATTTTCTTTCCGAAATCCTGGTACATACAAAGCCTTTAACACCCCCACAAAGGTCAATTGATTGTCCTCTGTGCTTAAAGGGTGTGATTTGACTGAATTGTGTGTGCATTGTACGTAATCAGCATGGAGTCCAAATGTAAGGACAAAAGAGAATGCACAGAAGTTGCCATGCCTCTCACGCACAACGGGGGTGATTGGATTTTCACTGCCTTCACGGGGCACAATTTATGGCCATTATGGTGGTCTATTTCCAGCTATAGTGATGGATTCTGCTCAATTATTGTCCATTATGGAGAAAGATGGCCACACAGCCATGCCAGAAATGACTGATTCCAGCAGCACCACATTACAGGGAAATTCTCCCCTGGTGCTGAGCAAAGCCAAAAGCAATGTAAAATAAAATTCTGTTGTTTTTTGGCTGTTTATAAAAGGTCAATCTGCAGTTAGAATTACAAATCTCGCGACACACTTACTTTGATTTGTTTGGGAGGATGCATGTTTATTTCACTGTAAAACAAAGAGCATAAATTTTCAATGCGTAATATGACAAGATTTTTTTTCTTCTTGCTCACACTTTGGTGACTCTTGTCTTCATCAAACCTGGGACACTTACTCTACAACACCAGCCAAATAAATTATTATTGTAGTCTTCTTTTTTTATTACTTGCAAGTTGCATATTTGAACAAATAACATGATTTTGAGCAGAAAAGCCTTACATTTTTGCAGCTTTGTTAGTAAACCTACTTTTAATAGCAGCTGGAAAATCCCAATGTCATAAAGGATTTGAACTTTCTACTTTTAAATGATGTCAAGRTACCCTCATTAGAATATTCTGAAAATCAGATTTCAAACAGTTTTTCATGGCATTTCCCAATTACTAAGACAAATCAAGTCATCTCTCTAAAAACACTCATAATATCAGGATAACTCAGGTATCAAAATGTAGATTTAAAAGCCAATAATCTTTGCTTGTTTTAATTTGACCAAATATGACTTAATTAACAAAATTAGATTGGATATTTAAAGACAACACATTTTATGAGCTTTATACATTACCTGCAGAACAGGATATTCAAACAACTCATAAAATTTTAATATTTTTAACTGATGAAACAATATATTAGATGGGTGATAGTAATGCTTTCTTGTGATAATATTTTGGCTCTTTTATGTAAAATAAAAATAGGATTAGTAATTGTTTTACATGCATTTCCCCTGACTTCCATACAATAAATCAAATTTGGAACAATTGTTGGATTATAAAGTATAAATAGTACTTGATCATTAAATAACTCCTTAACTTTATACAGTGCTGCAATAGATTTTGCCATTTTTGTTCTTAAGTAATTCATATGAGGTCTCATGTCAGTTTTTCGTCAATGATGACACCCATAACTTCACCTCATTGACTCTACAGATCTCAACACCCTCTACTCTAAGTGAAACATCATTTGTTTTCTTTCTATTACAAAARATTGTGTAATTTGTTTTATCCAAATTTAATGATAACTTATTATGATTAAACCAATTTTGTACTTTTACAAATTCTATTTCCATCATTTCCAACATCTGTTTTATGTTTTTACCCACGCAAAAAAATGTGGTGTCGTCTGCAAATAAACCACATTTAAACAACCCCAACACATTTACCAAGTCATTAATATATAGAAGAAACAACTTTGGTCCAAGTACAGAACCTTGTGGAACCCCACATACAATATTACAAAGTTCAGACCTTACATCATTACTTTGTACAAAYTGTTTCCTATTGGTTAAAGTGCATCTTACCCCCCTGTGAAAAGATAACTCCGCCCCAAGGCGAAATTTGAAAAATGCATCAAAGTGGGTAGGGGAGGGGGGTTAGAGAGCGGAGGTGTGGCCAGGACGAGAGAACGTGACAGGAGCTAGCATTAGCATAATTGATGCTACATGGAAAGTGACCACAGTATCGCAGAGAGTTACATCTCTGAACATCTGAGGTGGAGGATTTTCACCCCACACCAGCACCAGACAGAGGAGGAGGAGCGCTCCGACAGCCTGACAGAAAAAAATAAAAGCCTACAGCTGCTCACATGATCGCTGGTTTAAATCAGGAATAAAAGTAGTTTACCTGTATAAAGAGCCCTAAAAATCCATAAATTTTGCAAAAAGTCCTTACAACTCGCACCCGTGCGGGGGGAGGGRGTCAGCTGCGGACATGAAAGCACCTGCTGAAGGAAAGGAGAGCGGAAAAAGTAACTTATTTCTAGCGGCAGAACAGGTTGGAAGATGGCTGTKTGATGTTATGTTATTTATTGTTTTTTAAATCATCCTTTAGGCTCTGACATGTTGGATAAATTTGAAAATGAGGTTTTTAAAATATCCGTAAGACTCGAAAAAAATCCATGAGATTGCTCTATATGTCCGTATACCTGCAAAATGATGTAAAATCCTTATAATTTACAGATAATCTGTACAAGTTGCTGC
>NW_013952502.1:907057-909859 GCF_001266775.1 Austrofundulus limnaeus | reverse complement strand
CACAGAAACAGTACTATATAACATTTTAGACACATTCTAGACAGTTTATCAGCTAAAAAAAGTTAATTTTGGGGTAAGTTACTCTTTAAATAACTTGATACCCACTGCAGTACTGGACCTCTTATGCCATTTTTTTAAAATTTTCCAAGAAGAAATAAATCAATGGTATCAAATGCCTTTTTTTAAATAAACAAAAACACTGACAGTATTGTTTTTGATCAACAGCTCTTGTTATTTGTTCAATTAAGTCCATGAGAGCCGTTGATGTTGAGTTATTAGCKCTAAAACCATATTGATTTTTACTTAAAATATTTTGTTTATCAATGAACTGATCTAATCTGGTGACAAACAACTTTTACAAAAATTAGCTTGCAATACCTACACTATAGCTCATCATACATCAAACATCTGCTGTTTTATCTTCCAAATTATCTAGCCAACAARTTTCTTTCACACTGATTCAGAACCATGCAGTGTTCAATATATACTGCTTGTCTTTGATTTTTATATGTATTAATGGCTGAATAATAAAGAGGAATCGGGAAACAGGAAGTGCATCTGATTATTCCGGGCACTGGGGCACTGCAGTGGCTGTCATCTTGCCAGCGCTCAGGCTGGCAGTCAGCACAACTGCAGGTAATTGAGCAGACGGTTGAGCAGGGGGGCCTCAATGGGCCTCTGAATGCCACCAGCAGACATTAATCAAAATCTTCGATCAATAACTTCTCAAGTGCTAATAAGCACTGGCATATCCAGTGATATGTGAGCCCCTTTATCATTTCAACTACCTGGAGATTTATGGGAAATCCATTGTTAGGTCCAAGGTATGAGGTAATGTAGCACTTAGTAAATGAAGTAAAACCAAAAGCCTGGGGTGATTTGTATTTCATTTACAAAGGACTTGTCCAATCATTAGGAGCTCCATCTCTCTGAAAAGCAAGCAAACGGCTGTAATGATGGCTGTGTTCTTTTATAGCTTACTTACTCAGCAATGACGCAGGACATGACAGCAAACGGCAAAGTCTGGCCGTCCTCCACTTCTGACTGGTGGGCTCCCAGATGGCCATGGGGGACTCCAATGCACCATGGGGGGATTAAAGTCATGTTAGGAAAGCATTATGGGTCAAGTCATAAAATAATTTGATTTCTGTTCCTCTCCACTGTCTTCTGTCAAAGTGATTGGTCTCCTGGTCATCTCACTGGCTGACCTAATTGCTAATTAACCATTATGGGCTGCCCTCTCTTGTCTATGTCTCACAGCAATCATTTGTTTGACAACAGTGTAACATACCACATGTGTGAGACTGAACTGACTTGATATTGTAAAAAGGTGGTTCTGATATCTTGATGCATTTTTGTTATTATGGTATTTCACATTTTTGGGTGCTCAAAATGAGTCACAGTGACGGATATTTTCGTAAACTCTTTTTATTACAGCTGTTCTTACTACAAATTTGACAAGTTATTCCCTGCGTTATTTATTTATTTATTTATTTATTGGTTCTTTGCTCAAATCCTTGGTTCCTTGCACTTTAAGTGTCATCAGTAGTCTTTTCTGAAATACCTCAGACAAGGTGAAGAGGTCCAGGCAGAAAGAAAGTTAAATAAAAAGCTCTTTAAAATGGTATTCAAAAAGAAAAAAAAAACAAACAGTTTTCCTGCTTAAAATAAAGGCGCTCACTAAAATCCATTCTGATGACAGTTGGAAGAATGTAAGGTTAACGGGGGGTGGTGGGGGAAGATTTGAATCCCATCTTCGCTGAATCTTTTAAGCGTGATTATTTACCTAAAACAACAAAACCAAAGCCTCAGGTCTGGCAATGCGGACGACAAACCTTTGATTGAGCTCCGAGCTTGAATTYTTAACTTATAAATTGTTCCATTCTTTTGTCTGGGGCATTAACCGCAGTGGTCTACGTTTTTCTAGCCCTAATCTCAAGAATGCGGCAGCTTCTTGAGAAGCTCAGGGGTTTCCTTTCCTCCCAGAGCCAGGTCTTCGCGTTGTTTTTTTAGAGGACTCTGGATTGGCAGGCCTCAGCGTTGGTCCTCTCCTCGGCCATCTGTTTCCACCGATTCTGACTGAGCACATCAAAGTCAATCAAGGCTGCAAAAAAAGATTTTCAAAGTCACATGCTCTTCTTCCTTGAATGTGAGACATAAAGCAAACTTATCATCAAGCTCACAGATTTCTATAGCTGGTAGCGTGTACCTGTGTGTATGGTTTTACATGTAAGGGCGACCTGGGAGGGATCCCTGAGCTCACTGCACAGGTATGAGCAGCTTAGCTTTGTTCAGTGCCTACTCTGACGACAGCTCCGTGAGTCACCCAGACACACAGACTAACCCCCTTTAGTCAGGTTCCAACTGACAAGTACCTGACAATAAAATAATCATTAGTGAGAATAAAACCCTTACTTTTCAACCAGACGGGTGGTGTTTGCATGTTGAAAGAGTCAACACTGACGACGTTTTGTGAGTCAGATATTTTACTCCAACTGAAACAAAACAATCATGGTGATAAAAATTAATTAATAAAAAGCTGAAGCCTAAAAATAAATTGGCAAAACACATGTAAAATAAATGTTTTTATTATGCAACAAATTAGAACTTCATCTGCATATTAAGTATTAACTATTTGTGATAATCACACAATGTTGAGCATCAAAGATATAAAATGACGTGTAATTTTTATTTGTTTATTCCACAGTATTCAGATATGTTATGCTTTCCATTGGTTTCGGATGGAGGACGGTTGGAAACTGGCGTATATCGTAAGCCCACCCACACAGACCAATATTTGCG
>NW_013952502.1:904441-906054 GCF_001266775.1 Austrofundulus limnaeus | reverse complement strand
ATGAAACGTTTCATTAGAGAAGAACCCATCCAGAGGACCTATACAATTTTTTCTTTTGGATTTTTTACCTGGTTTACTGAGATGCATCCGGACGTTATGCTTTCTGTTAGCTCTGTCTAAATTTTGACTGAAGCATTAAAAATATTATATGAGTGTTATGTAAAGACATTAAATATATCAAGCTTTCAAACTGTTTTAGTCAGAGTTGTAAAGTAACCATGGACAAATACTTCTTTACTGTACTTAAGTAGAATTTTGGGGTATCTGTACTTTACTTGAGTAATTATTTTTCAGCCTACTTTTTACTTCTACTCCTTACATTTTCATACAAATATCTGTACTTTCTACTCCTTACATATTTAAAAAGACAAGAAGTAGAAAGTCGTTACTTTTATTTCATTTTTGCTTGTTTTCATTCCAGCTTGTTATTGTAAAAAATAAATACTATCCATATAAATTGGGCCTCCTAGATGGAGTGAATTTAATTGTGGTTGAATGAGAAGTATAAATATATAAAATTCCGATAATGTATTTAAAAGTAGAGGAGGTATTTTTATTCATGAATTATATTATTGCATTTGGCCAACAGCCCTCAGATAGATTTTCATTTAGGAGAAAAGGTTTAGGCACCCTTGATATAAAGTGAACCAGCTAGACTAGTGCACCCTAAATTTAACATAAATTAATTATTTTAATACAACAGTCATTTCTGCATTTTTTGGGGGAGGTCACCTCCTAATAAATGTCATTACAGAAAATCTAACTGCTCATTTTAAATTAATACTTTTACTTTTAATACCTAAGTACAAAAAATATCAGATACTTTAAGACTTTTACTCATGTAAAGGAGACTTTAACTTTTACCAAAGTAATTTTTTGGTAAGATACTTGTACGTTTACTCAAGTATCACTTTGTGGTACTTTATACAACACTGGTTTTAGTTTATTTATTTCATTTTCATTTGTATTTTAGAAATCTTAAAAAGCAAGCTATTAGCTCAGCCAATCAGGAGCAGAGATCAAACCAGGTGGTGGTGGCAGTGGGCTGGGACTTGTAACCGAACCCACTCAAACACTGACAGCTGCAGTGCAAGAGGTTTAGAGCTGCTTGTTTCCCTCACTCTTTAAAATAACTCAAACAAGAATTAAATGTATTTTTCCGTTATGAATTAGATTTTTTTTTACTCTGTTTCCTTGCTGTTGGCATTGTTTGTTTACAACAGCCAGTTTTAGGTAGCAATCATGTAGTCTGAGTCTTTGGTGTACTAATTACACTATTAATAATATTTTATTGGTGTTGAATTACATTAAATCTGCCAACTATTTGAAAAATCAGTCTGTTCCTTTTTTTTATAAAGTTTGAAACACAAAGTGCTGCGTTTGTGGATAAACTTTAAAAATAAATCATGTGATGAGGATGTCGTATTGTATTGTATACAGGCATTTGCTAATATTAGTCTACTTATTTGACACACAATATTTCRCAAAATTTTTGAGTCCTGATTCGGTTTTTCAAACTGCAACCAGCAGCCAGACTCCCATTTAAATCTTTAGAAGTCTTTAGATTTTTGTCTGGGTTGAAACACAAAGTGCTGCGTTTGTGGATAAACTTT
>NW_013952502.1:901280-902887 GCF_001266775.1 Austrofundulus limnaeus | reverse complement strand
GAGAGAGTTCAGCTGGTGTCTTGGCTTTCCATGCCTTTTTACACCTCCCTTTCTTCATGTGTTCAATACTTTTTCCCTGTGCCATTCCACATTATTACGAATAACTTCATTTCTGGACATTTACGGTTTGATTTCTTTGTATGTATGGATCACTTGGGTTGTTACCAACTACTGGTGAAAATTTCACGTCATTAGCCCCTCTAGTAATATATTTTCTGAGAAAAATGGTGACGTGTTCAATACTTATTTTACCCGCTGTATGTCTAATTTTGCATTTTTTCTCAAGTTTTCAGTTTACCTTGTCTTAACGTGTTATTTAATATAACACAATCATATTTTAAAAGAAGCCTGGTGATAAACTCAGCTGCCTTTCAAAACCACGTTGCCTTCATCCTCAGGTATGCTCCAACACTGTTGTTGCTGTTATCATCACTATTATTTTTTAATCTGTTTTATAATATTGTGTCTGTCTTCAGAGAAAGCTGTGAACAACTGTGAACAAGTCACCCTCTTCCCTGCAGTTCTTGTATGTTCTAATCTGTGTAGACAACTGTACAAATTTACCCATACTGCCTTGGAACTCAACTGTGACGCGATGATGTAGCAATCAGTGTGTTACTGTGAGGGTCATTCAGTCTTTTGCACCTTTCCGATCCCCTTTTAAGATGCCAATCTCCTCAAGAATGTGGGATGAGAATAGTCGGCCTCACAAAGAAGAGTTGCCATAGATGCGTGTGTAAATATTAGTTTGAGCCAGGGAGGGGGAAAAAAAAGTTAATTAGAGCCTGCTAACAAGAGAAAGTGACAAGAGGGAATCTTTGTTGATTTGGCATTTTTCTGCCAGTCTACATTCTGTGACAACGCAACTGTTTCAATCTTGTATCGCCTTATTGTGAAAGTTAAAACTGCTTACAGCAGCAGTTGTTTCAAATCATTTGGTACAGATTTGAAATCTGCATGTCTATCTAGTTTGTATTAATTACACAGTAAGATAAAAAAAAACTATTTTGATTTTAGATTTTCATTCATTTCTGTATTTCATATCAGACCAGAAAATCCACTCAAGCACAAAAAGATCTAGCATTTCGCTCCATTTTAATGGCTTGTCGAGGTCTTGGAAATTGTACACTGCAGGGGGTCCTTTCACTGGTAATGGAGTGTGTTGGTCAGGCCAAAAACAAAAAGGAATCAATATGCCTCCTCCTTGCTCTCTAGAGGTCTGAGTAAACGGGTTTGTGTACCGAGCCCCATAGTTGTCTCCTTTCAGACAATAAAAGGGTCTTTCTCCCAGGTATAGGGAGGCTATAGCCCTGGTCCCACTTGGCCCACTGGCAGTCATGCTGATTCCTTCTATCTTCTTGGCAAATAACACTTAAAGCTTGATACAGACATTCACATATGTGGCCGGATACACACTATGTGCTCAGAAAGAGTACTGAATTCAAGTCTTCGTTAGAGAAAAACACTGAAACATTAAGAATTCTCATCACAACTAACTCAGTTAAATAATAATCGGAACATTAAGAAAGGCAGGTGCCCAAAACATACATACATGCATACATACATGCATGCATGCATGCATGCATGTATGCATACATGCAAATATG
>NW_013952502.1:897809-900236 GCF_001266775.1 Austrofundulus limnaeus | reverse complement strand
GTGTGTGTGTGTGTGTGTGTGTGTGTGTGTGTGTGTGTGTGTGTGTGTGTGTGTGTGTGTGTGTAGGTCTCACACTGAGGCTGAGAGGGGTGAAGAGGTGAAGAAGTTGATTGAAGTGTTTGGATTCTGAACGCAGAATGTCATTTCATCAAGACAGGCTTTTTTTTTTTCAGCTCGGACTCGATGGAGGGAAATATTGACAAAAGTCTGACCATTGGTCTCATAACCAGACAGCATATGGGGGAGGTGGGGGGTGGTCCGTATGACTCCTATAAGTCGTGCCTTCGTGGTCGCTCAGATGAAAAGGGAACATTGCCATCTAGTGAACTTCCCCAAGYCGAGACCCTCGGTGACCACGGATTTGTTCATTTCATTATTTCATCAAACTCAGCCACACACTCCTCTGACAGACACTTTGCAACAGATGCGGCCCCAATGTCACGTGAAGAGCAGGTTCTAGTCAATTCTGCATGGAGGGTTGCAATCACACAGAGTGCTTGTTTTGCTTCAGAGGCACTGATTAAACAAGCTGACATATGCATGAAGTCCAGACTCCCAATATGTTGTGAGGTTAGAGTGTCCTTCTCATCCCTCCTGTCAGTCTTCAACATAAACTGCTCCCTCGCATCACACAAAGGCCATTTACTGAACCCATTATCTGTGATTTAACACACTCCGTGTCTGAATTCACATTTCTGTAAGAAGACGGACAGTCTGAACTACTTTACATGCAGGAGGGGGGGTAGTGGGTGGGCATTCGATGGTCTGATATCTTTTGTCACACTGAGGCTGATCCTTAGGAGCCGTGCAATGCAGCGTTGACAGGCATGATTGACATGATTTTCAAAAGGGGGGGGGGCCTTATTTGCTTAGCTGACTGTAATACAAACAGGCATGTTAGTGCTACGCTGGGACCTGTATGAGACAGGGAAACCTATTCTGTCTTTTTTCATGATTGCAGAATAAAGCATCTTTGTAGCATAAAACCACAGGTGTTCCCTGGAACTGAGAGGGAAAACACACGTTAATATCAGGTTGGTTTTTAGTCTTATCAGTGTATCCTGATGCACAGCTTTCATTTTATTTTTTTGCTCAGCTTTGGAGGTCCGACCCTGAGTCAACACATTAAGGGAGATGTTACYGACATATAGATGGATTGTCATGAGATAACTTCTGCATCAAGCTCCACTCCCCCCTTTATTCCTGTGTCCTGTCTCTGCCCCCCCCCCCCAATCTGCATCTACTGTGGAACAAAGTTCACCCGAGGTTGTACTGTTTGCCCTGACTGTTGAAAAGTCAGCCAGGCACATAAAACCCTCCATTGGAATGGTTAACAGTTGTTTAATTAGTGATAAAAGCCTGGCTGTAAAACAAGTCTGATGTCTCCATGACAGGCTATGGGAGTGTGTGTGTGTGTGTGTGTGTGTCACCAGAAAACAAGTGCAGGCAGGGGGCCTAATTAAATGTCTGTGTACTGGTATGTCAAAATAATCAATCCTTCTCTGAACATTATATAAAATCTTCAAATCAAATCAAAGGACTCTTGACTGCATCGATTGATATTTGTCAGTAAATAAAAGTTTATACATGCTGCTTCATTGACTGCTTTTGATATTGTTGCCTGGCAACAGCAACTGTAAATAACAGGAGACTGAGTAATCAGAGTATGACATAGTCGACTAGTTGCTCCTGAATCACTGCACTCAAGCCAAAAGAGAGAACATGTTTTGTTTTGTGTTTAAAGCATCAGTAATGTGTCTGTTTCCATGTTTTCCAGCACCATCTTCCATTTATTTATTTATTTTTTTCCTCCTGGTTTTCATTAATTTTCCTTGTGAGCACGAGACGTGACTGTATTGATCTGGCTGTTTAACATCCACACTCTGTCAGCATGCCTCAGCCATTACAATACACGCACACACACAATCAGCCTTTTGCTGAAAACACGACTCTATTGTGTATCTGAATGAAACGTTCGCATCCATTGTGCCACTGAAATGGTTTTTCTAATTAGCTGCAGAATGACAACTGAACTGAATGACAGCTTTGTCCGATACTGTCACACAGACACTGAAGCTTTTTTGAGTGATACTGACCGCTCGCTGTCATCAAGCAAAGTCTTGCAGAGAAGAGAACGACTGGGACTGACTGAAGGACCAGGACTAAAACGAGACACCTCTACTTGTGTCATTGAACTAGAACCCACAACCCAAAAACTTACCATTTGCTTTTTTTACAGCCTACATCCTTGTATTCTAAAGCTTGCAATAGAATACCAGCATCATTTGCTATATAGAGAAGTACACTCACCGGCCACTTTATTAGGTACACCTGTCCAACTGCTCGTTTAACACTTAATTTCTAATCAGCCAATCACATGGCGGCAACTCAGTGCATTTAGGCATGTAGACATGGTCAAGACAATCT
>NW_013952502.1:872021-894998 GCF_001266775.1 Austrofundulus limnaeus | reverse complement strand
GAGGGGGTGGGGGGCTGCTATGATGCAGTTCACTTGGCATCTGAAAATACATTTCCTCAAAGGTATTTTTAATCTGAAAAGAGCTTATGAGAAAAGAGCTAGTGAGAACTAGTGTTAGGAGCTCAGAAGACAGTTTCAGTTTCACCCAAGAGTCTGCAGGAGTCATGGGCTGGGTGTGTGGGGAGTGGTGCGGGGGCGCTCTGGCATGAAGAAGTTCGGCTTAAAGACACGTCCCAGGGGCGTTTCTGGTCCCAAAAGGCGTTTCTGGTGCCCACCTGTCGTTTTGCTCCTCAGCATGGCTGCCTAAAAACGCTGCAGGATTTCTCAAACATGCATGAATGAGTCAAAGCAAGGCTTTGGGTATGTTTTTTTATGAGAGTATAACATTATAACATGATATAAAACTCAAAATATTGATTTTACATGATATTGCCCCTAAGATGTGGGCATATATTATTGCCTCGAAATCAGAAGTCTGTTAAAGAGATGGTTCAGATCTTTTGGAGTACGCTTCTTTGAAAGAAGCATTAACAATATCTTACTTTAAGGTAACTTGTTGAATAATCATAGTTTGAAGAAATAACTTTTTRTCTGAACTGAAGAGCTACTCCAAGAGAGTCCAAGACTACAGTTGATTACTGCTGTCTTAAAGCAAATTTAGCCTTAAACTGTTTGCATCGGTTCTTGAGAACACCATTTTAAGAGACCTTCAAACTGCGTTTCATTTTATACAACAGTTATTTCAGCAGAGATGTTTTAAATATGTCTCAAAAATTGCCCCAGGCTGCAACCAGATTGCTACTGCTAGCTGCTCCTACCACCTATTTATGCTCAAAAATCTTAAGACATCAAGACACAAAGTCATGGTTAAGTATTTGGGTATCTTGTTCACGAGTGATGGAGGAGATGAGTCGAGGGATTGGGGCTTTGTCCTAAGTAATGAGAGCGTTGCTTCGGTCGGTCATGKTGAAGAAAGAGCTGAGTCGAAAGGAAAAGCTCTTGATCTATTGGTCTGTCTGCGTTCCAACCCTCACCTATGGTCATGAGGTGTGGATCATGACCAAATGAACAAGATCCTGGATACAAGTGGCCAAAATAAGCTTCCTTCTTAGGGTGGTGGGCTCGGACTTAGAGATTTGAGCTTGGATTAGAGCTGCTACTTCGCATTGAAAGAAGTCAGCTGAGGTGGTTCGGGCATTTGATTAGGATGCCTCCTGGACGCTTCCGGGCATGTCCTACTGATACGAGGCCCCAGGGAAGACCCAAGACTCACTAGAAGGATTGTATCCTCGTCAGCGTGGGAACGCCTCAGGGTCCCCAAGGATGAGCTTGAATGTGTTGATAGATTAACAGATGCCTGGATTTCCCTCCTGGACATGTTGCCTCTGCAACCCCACTACAAATATGCGGCAGAAAATAATCTTAGAAATGGGTCGATTCTTTTCTTCAGCATGTCATTCATCGTTGAATTGGTTAATGTTTGGCTCACGAGCACAATGACATAATCATGCAAAGTCAATCATAATTTGGTTCCGACTACAACTGCAATGCATAAATTCGAACGCCGTATCRTTTTTGTGCAGCTTGTTTAAAGGCTTTTTTTGTCATAGTTTGTCTTGTTTAGCAGTAGTAAAAGAGCTGATGGGGTATGGGTGAACATTTAAAAAAGCTGTATGCTTTAAGAATGCAATGAGCACCAGAGAAATCTCCACTTTCCTTTGCGCTTGTGACATCTCTTCCAGCACAAAATACCTCAGTAACGAAAAACTGTTGAAGCATTTTTTTTATTCCCAAGCAAACATCAAAATAACAAGAAAAAACATTCAACAAACTGAGAAAATGTAAAAAACATTAATTCACAAAACATGTATCAAAAATACATGCAGAGATATAAACAGAAATAAAAAGCTATTCGTACAGCTCAGAACAATTAAACCTTTTTGAACCTTCACTTCTCTCATTCACACAACAAAGATCTGCAACTTCAACCAGAAAAACATGTCTGAGCCRATATCTTCCCAGCTAAAATTCAGAATCCATGACTACTACAATTAGCAGTGCCTAGTTTAGTAAAATTTATCCATACTTAAAAAAAAAATCTAATCTTTTTGAAGCTCTGACATACTCAACTGCCCCCCTCAGTAAAGGGACAGGGTGGTTCCCATTTAGCTTTATTTCATGTTTTATTTCACAGTATCAGAAGCTCAGTGACCCTAAAGCCAATCAAACACAAACTAAAGAAAAAGAAAACTATTCAAAAAACTGATGGAATATAATTTAAGCTGACGTGTTGATGACATGGAAGGTTTCAGTCAGAAATGTTACCTTGCATTTAATTTTATGAGCTTGTTTGATACATTTTTAAAACTAGTCTTGTARTAAAACCTTAAACTGCAAACAATTTTGCTATAAAACACATAAATGTTGGTATCTTTCACTAATACGAAAAAAAATTAGAGCTATTAAAAGGGGGGCGGGCAACAAACATATACTCAAATCAATGCTAGCAGGTGCACAAGTACTTTCAGAAATGTCTGGAAATGGAGCTGCTTCAATCACGTTAATTAAAAGAATAGTGCCATCCAGCTGTCTTAAAAAAACAATCAAGACAGGATCACAGTGAAAACTATACASACAACAATTCTAACATTAAACCTACGAGATGCTCATTGCATAAGGCATCAAAGGTGGCTGTGAAACAAAAAGGAATCAAAGTCACAGTCTAGAACGCAGCAATACAACAACATGTAAAAGGGGCCTGAGTCACCACGTCGTCTCTCAGCTACAAAGCTGACTATTCTCTTATTCAGTGTGTGGAAAAGGTTCTGGGGGTTTGAACGTGCTTCTGCATCCAACTTGTAGCAGCGCTCCACAGTTTCACATAACATGTTGTTGCCTCTTGGGGACTGTTTTTATACGTGTACGAATGAGTGCAAGTCATGTTCAGTTGTGTTGGTGCCGTTATTAGTTTAGCATTTTTGTTCTGCTTTTAGAAATGATTGAGGTCATCACAATGACTGGCCTATTGATGGTGTGAAACAAAGTGTTAAATACTAATATTGCCTAATAAACCTGTGCTTTTTTTACACATGCCTCGGATTTATTTACCATTTCTCCCGCTCACACACCTTATCAGTAACTCTGTGTGTATCCCAAAATCTCCATTAACTTTTTTTTTTGGAATACACCAAAGCCACCCATCCACATTTCTTCACTTTAAGGCTGAGGATAAAGCACACAAAATGTTCAACGTGATAGAATTTGATTTAGAGGTTCATATAAAAAAATATGTACCAATAAATAGTGAGTCAGTYCCTCGGTGAGCATCAACGACAGCCCAATATTTACATCAAAGTAACAAGAAAATAATAAAGTATGAAACAACGTTATGTACAAGTAAATACATTTACAAAAAGACAAATCTCTGTGCCGGTGTGGAATAAGCAGAAGTGTGAAGCTAAAACTTAAAATTCCAATCTAATGCACTAAGGAATTAAAATCTCCAGTTTTCCATTGTAAGGTAGCCTAAGTCAAATTTAGAGCTTCTAAAAATAAATATCCTTCTTCATACAAACTAATGACATCATCAACAAAGTTAAAGCGCACTTGCATAAAGCTGGATAAAAGGACAAATGACAGCAGGAGCGCTGAAATCTGAGGCCTGTCATTCAGATTGACAGTAACAGTGCATATGATGTAAACTGCAATGATATTGTGGATCTGTCTTCACTGGCTGTAAAATGCGTGAAGAAAAGACAAATTCCCATGCTTCACAAAGCACATTTTTGTTATTTTCTCATTGCAAAATGGCAAACAGACACCTCATAATGCCTGCATCACTTCACTTAATAGTCAGAAAACAATTACAGAATATTAATTTTAAGTTACTTTCACAGGCATAAAGAAAAAGGAAAAAAAAACATTAAAAGATAATTTAAATCAATTTGGTGGGTTGTGTTTTAAATGACTGAGTATAGAGCCTAATTCAAGACTGTCAAGTGCAATAAAGACTGGGGAAGAAAAGCAGGTGACAATGACGGGGGTTGGAATGCCCCTGAAGCAAAGGATGGGTAGTTTGAAGTCACAGTCGTGGTTGAGTTTAGCATCAAGGTCACTGCAGTGATGCCAGTCTATTTCACTCCTCGGTCTCAGCCCTGGCTCTGCCCCAGCTTCCATTCGAGACGCAGAGGATGGAATGTCACAAACTAAATTGCTCTCAGCCTCCATTTGCAGCAACAGACAGACACGGCTGGATTTATTAAGTTCCTTCCTATCCTTTTCAYCTTTCAGCAGTCAGGCAGTACTGTCGAAATCTCCCTTTGGCTCTGCTAACGTGTACGCGTCTGGATTCATTGTCCTTTTTACAGAGTTTTCTGATGCCCGTTGGCCGAAAGCTTCCCAGATTCAGGGTCTATGGGGCTGTTTGACAGTTGCAATTTATCCAGACCTGGGCAGTGGGAGATAAGGCAAAAAAAAAAATCTCATTAAAAAGCTTCAGACTTTCATTTGAACAGAGGTATTTATGTCCTTTTCTCCCTTCAGTGCCTCTGCCYGACGTCTTCTAACCCTATCCCACTCTGTATCAAACATTTAGAGCCTGTCACACCAAGTCTTTAAGACCAGCTCGGTCCTGAGTCACATTTCTGCAGCACCATGAATCCTAATGCATTTTTCCCCCTATTTTGTCACCTAACGTCTCACTATCTGAGAGTAATAAAGGATAACTCTTTCCAAAGCCACAGAGCAGCTTGGAGTTGTCAGTCTTAAGTTAAACCTTTGTGTAAACAAAATTAGACAGAAACTGAAAATTTCCAAATCTGTACTACTTGTCCAACATTTAGAAAGTCTCTAGGACTATTACCAAAACTGAAAGGTGTTTATTAGAAACATCTTTAACAGAGAATAACACCAGAGAAAAGTTTACCTAGGGCTTTTAGGAGCTCTTCCCGCACTGCTGAGGTAAATTTTCTCACRAGACAAAGAGTTGTCACAATGGCAAAAAGCAAGTTGTATGAAAGGACAATGTAAAAGTTTCCCAGCCAGTTAAATCTCCCAAAGTCTCCCAAAAGATCAAACCTGGTGATACCTGCAAAGAACAAAGACACAACCAATAAGGAGGCAGGAAATCATCACAACATTCATCAAAAGTGTGTCATGTCTAATGCATGATACACTCATGCAGACGTCAATTCATTAAACGAGGGGTACCAACAATTTTGTCCACATGAGTAAAGAAAAACCCGCAATGGTCACAGAAATAAATAGAATCTGACGAAAGTAATAATAAATAAAAATTCTATAAAAACTAGCAAATACAAGTCAGACTTTGCTTCAACCATGCTTCAACAGAATAAAAAATAAATAAATAAAACTCATGAAACAGGCCTGGACAGAAATGATGCTACTCTTAACTTAATATTTCTTTGCACCTTTTGAGGTGATTCTGTAGCTGCCATTGAGACTTCTGTACCTCTCAGCAGGTATTCTGTCCCACTCCTCATGAGCGAACTGCTCCAGTTGTCTCAGGTTTGAAGGGTGCTTTTTCCAGACAGCATGTTTCAGCTCCTTCCAAAGATGCTCAATGGGATTTAGGTCAGGGCTCATAGAAGGCCACTTCAGAATGGTCAAATGTTTTCTATTTAGCCATTTTTGAGTGTTTTTAGCTGTCCTGTTGCAAGGCCCATGAGCTGCGACTGAGACCAAGCTTTCTGACACTGGGCAGCACATTTCTCTCTAGAAACCTTTGATGGTCATGAGATTTCTTTGTACCCTGCACAGATTCAAGACCCCCTGTGCCAGATGCAACAAAGCAGGCCCAGAACATAACGGAGGCTCCTCCATGTTTCACAGTAGGGACAGTGTTCTTTTCTTGATATGCTTCATTTTTCCCTCCGTGAACATAGAGCTGATGTGCTTTGTCAAAAAGTTCCATTTTTATCTCATCTGTCCAGAGGACATTCTCGCCGAAGCTTTGTGGCTTGTCAACATGTAGTTTGGCAAATTCCAGTTTGGCTTCTTTTATGATTTGTTTTCAACAATGGTCGTCCTCCTTGGTCGTCTCCCATTRAGTCCACTTTGGCTGAAACACGACAGATGGTAAGATTTGACACTGATGTTCCCTGAGCTTGAACTGCACCATTAATCTCTTTACACGTYTTTCTGAGCTCTTTTGTTATCATTCGTATTAGCCGTCTCTTTGATTTGTCATCAATTTTCCTCCTGCRGCCATATCCGGGGAGGTTGGCTACAGTCCCATGGATCTTAAATTTCTGAATAATATGTGCAACTGTAGTCACAGGAACATCAAGCTGCTTGGAGATGGTCTTATAACCWTTACCTTTAACATTCTTGTCTATAATTTCTTTTCTAATCTCCTGAGGCAACTCTTTCCTTCTCTTCCTCTGGTCCATGTTGAGAGTGGTCCACGCCATGTCCCCAAACAGCAAAGTGAGTATCTGTAGCCCTATATACAGGACCACTGACTGATTACAAGATTGTAGACACCTGTGATGCACATTAGTGAACACGCCTTGTTTTACAAGGATTATTTTCAGGGGTACAATAATTTCTGTCCATGCCTGTTTTATGAGTTTTATTTAAAAAAAAAACAATGTTTAAGGCTCACAAGGCTGCTGCACTGGACAAYTGGAACACACATGAAGTTACACCAATGCATTCAAATGTCAGTCAGAAGACATGAAATGTAATTTCAAATAAACTCTGACTTATATTTGTTCATTTTCATTTTTTTTCTTATTATTACTTTTGTCATATTCTAGTTCTTTCTGTGACCATTGTGGGGTTTTTTTCATTAAATGAGGTGTACTAACAATTTTGTCCATGTGTGTATTTTTTTCTTCAGCTGCCTAATTCAAGAAATATTTAATCTGAAAGAAAGGCTTCAATGGCAAAAATAATCAGTTCATTTTTTGTGTATATTATTAGGTAGTATCTCTAGACATATTTTGAACAGAAATAATTTTAAGTTAAACAGTAAATCAGCACTTGTGTTTCTGTGTAGCTGAGGTAGCTGTACTTTAAGTAGATTTAAGCACTAAAACAACATCCAATATTTTTCTGTGAATCCGTTTTAAGTGTTAGTATTAGTTTGACACTGCTAACACATACAATAGAATATTTATACAAATAATTTCTAAAGCCCTGTTTTARTGTAATGGAAATGATAAAACTTTGCACAATAAACATTATCCAAAGATGCTATGCAGGTGAGCTTAACCTCTCTATACAAAATTTAAGAGCAGTTTGGTCCTCGTCAGTTCCACAGTACCAAACCGATTTCAAATCATCTGTTTCAGCTGATCTCATGTTGCCTGGAATGCCATAAACACATTATTATGTGAACACATCATGAGTTGAATGCCTATTTATGTTTAATCCTCGTGTTCCTGTGCTCTAATACAGGGTAAGTGTACCATCAAATAAAGTGATGAGTCCAGTTCATTAAAGTTTAATCCATCTGTAGAGATGATTAAACTATATTATATGAAGCAGTTTAATTTGATATTGTTTTGATGCATTGAGATTGATTGTGAAACTTAGTGTCAGTGTTTTAAATCTATTCACGATAACAGTTTCCTATCTAAGCCTTCCTATAATCTGACTGCAGATGTCATATTCAGATGTGTCAGACTGAAGAAGCCCTGGTCTCTGGACACTATTTCTGCTGTAACATCTTCACAATGTTTGCCGTCAATTAGATTGAGCTATCGATCCAGTGTCTGGGGGAGATGTATTTGCAGCCGCAGTAAGCAGTTTGGCAAGCATCACGGACCTTTAACAAAATTGCCTGTGAAGAGGCAGGGAGAAAAATGACTGAGACCTCAGTCAACGCAGCCAGGCACTGTGGTCGGGCCAAATTTGTTTCTAATACCAAAGGTTTTGATCTTGGTTTGGCAATTTTGAAAAATCTAATTAGATGTAAAGATAAATAAATAATAAATAAAGCAGGCCTTTGAAATGTCAAGAGTGTATTTACAATGCAGAGCCACAGACATTAGCATGCTGCTCATCATTCATCCAAAAGGCATACGTCTGTTTCGTCAGGATCATGGAAGTGTTATTTATAATAAAAAACATGGTGATTTCTTTATTTGATTAATTAACTGTCTTTCTGCAAAGATTCTCTATCTGATTCCAACGAATATAACATGTATCTGAAGTAACAGATACTGTATTTGTTAATGCTTTGTAGACATTAAAACGGAATGAACTATTGGTTGGTGACCAGCCAATCCAGTCATCAAAAATTAATTTTTTCCCCTGAGTCAGTAAAGACACCATAGCACTAAGGTTGGGCAATATTGACATAAAAATTTATCACAATTATGGCATTTAGCCAATACCAATTAATATGACGACTGTTGGATGACAATTGAACTTGCATGCAGCCAACATTGTGGCCTTGGTCTGCATTTTCTGGCTTTTGTCATACTCTGATTTATGGCAATGTTTCAGGTGATTAAACAAGTTCGTAGGGTTAGCATTATCTGCTCCAAGCTGCCTTCCACCACTGATCTCACACGCTCACATTAGTGAGTGTGTCGTACTCAGAAAAACATCATTACATGGCACTAACTGCAGTAATTGCAAAGTGGAAAATATTAATTGTTGTCAGTTTTACTGACGATTAATTGTACACAATACGATTTTGCCCAACCTTACACAGCACATCCACTAATGCACATATCATTGTGTGGCCAATTTTTTACTGAGTGAAACAAACTTGAAGTAAAATATATGTACTGAAATGTGTTTAAAAAGTACAAAAAATGACCGATATTCTGTCTTACATAGGAGGGATACTTATAAAAATATCACTAGATAATCTAGTGGATTTTTAATTTTCAGATTGCGAGTGAGTCATTTTGGAGAAAATATACAAATGTTTTGCTGTAATTATTTTATTATGAATGAAGTATATTTTTATTTACCCATAATTCAGTCAAATATATTCTGGTAATGATAGTTCTAAAAGAAAATCAAGCTCTGACCGTCAAGACGGTTAGAGATTTACCAAAGTTTTGTAAGCAAATTTCTATTTTTGTACAGCTCTTACATTGGGCACAACTTGTGGTATGCTTCCCTAATCAGTAATACAGTTCATGTTTCTTCTTCTGAGACACACAAAACACTTCATATAAACACACATCACCCTCTCTTATTCATTAAACATCTCACTTTGTCACACTCAGATCCTTTTTTTTTTCATTTACTGGGAAGCCTTTTTTTCCTTCAACTCTTTCCCATGCATCCATTCCTTTCAATCATTCAGTGTCATGAATCCGAACCTGTTGATATTTTGTAAAGCTCCCAGTGACTCACTGTTATGTTTGCTCCTTCTCATTCTCCTGCTTGACTCATACCCTCATACACACAAAATAGTGCTATTTAAACAGCTGGGCTCTGCACTCTGCATGTTTATTAGTGCCATTATGATGGTGCCAATCCTGTCATCTTTACCTTTTTTTTTTAACGGCACTTTGTTCAATTGCCACTACAGGAARTATGGGAAAATTAAACTTGGATGGCCTCAAATGGAGAGGAATAAATATCCAGTACTTGGATTTATTATTTGAAGTGCTGTCTTTATGGATTGTTAAATATCTCAGAAAATTTTGCTCAATCTAAATCTAACTTTGAATGAAAATTTTTTTAAAGCTTAGGGTCTTTTAGGGGCTAAAAGTCACAGCTAACTAAAAAAATAGTGATTTTAAGTCCTTTTTGAGCATGAATTCTTGGGAGTCAAACTGAAATGACTTTTTTTAGATTGAGAAAATGGACTAGATAGATAAGTCATGTTAGGCACACAGAATAATACTTACCAAGAGTTCTGGACATTACTGGCAGAGCTGAACTCAGGACCAGGATAGACACACAGCAACCAATGATCTAAAAATAAGACCAAATCACTCCATTTCAGATCTTTCATAATATACAGCTATATAGGAGGTGGTTACAAAAAAGTGAAAAAGAAATAAAAAAGCTGACAGTCATGATGTGCCCACACGCATACACACCACTTGATGTTAAATTAGTTCCACACATTACACAATTAGTACCTCTGAAGTTGCTCATTACCAGGTTTCCTCCATTGTCCTTTCAAGCCCTTTCACTGAAACTTTGCTGCTAGCCAACAAGCTGTACCACTCCCAGACTCATTACCAAGTGAATAAGCGCCACACTATAGGCTGAACAGAGCACACATCCTCCAATCCCCTCCACCACCCACCCTCTCAAAAAAAAAAAAAACTCTTCTCCCTCTGATGTATAAGAAAGGAGATTGCACTTTGTCAGTGTTTACGCAACCCACAAACAAATATTGGACAGATCAACTAAGGCCATTGAGAGGCCTTTAAGAAAACTTTAGAGAGCCGCAGGAGAAAGGAAGAGAGTTGAAAAATAAAAGGAAATAGAAGAAACTCGGGGGATCCTAGCACATCACCACCCCTGGAGCAATTTCAGCTATGTTTGYCCCCACTTCAGCCCACTCTCTGTCCTTACACCCCACCTTACCGTTGTCATGGTCGTGTCATCCTTTCTGGGAGTTAGTCCTTCGAAGACACGCAGGCTGTAGAAGCCAACAACGGAAGACGCCATCAAGTAGCTGTTCAGCAAATCAATCAAGGATCAAAAACACTTTGCTGGAAAAAGCTTCAGAGACTTTTAATGTATCCTTAGGCTGCACCTTTTCAGGTATTATAAAAGGTGATGAAACAAGACAACGTGTTTTCCGGAAGGTGTTCGGCTGAACTATGTCCTGAGTAAACAAAGCTGCCTTGGTAATGTTGCTTTTGGTCATGGAGCATGCTACTCTGATCACAGACAAAAGGAAGGTCAGTTAAAGGATACAACATGAGGATGATCTCTAGTGCTGCCTGAGCCACACCGAAGGTGGAAAGGGAGGTGTTTCCAATGCTGCGGTCCTGGAAGATGGGAGAAAAAAAWAWATATATATAAATGAATCATTTGCTTTGACTGCACAAATTACAATAAAAACTCAACTTAGATAAAACTAAAATAGAAAATAAAAAGATGTGTGCAGCTGGACATATTCATTTAAAAGAATCTTGCAAAGTAGGTATATGTTGCTCAAAGATTTTTTCCTACATGTAAAAAACTGAATCAAACTGGTTAAATGATGAATGAAAGAAGATGAAAAAGGCTTTTTTGCAAATCGCTGTCGATCATACAATATGTGAACAGGTGTTCAAACAAAAACAGCACATTGCTTACGGTAAGAAGAATGGACAGACTGAAAGCATGCCAAAAACATAAAAACAACAAAACAAATTCTTAAGCAAATACACCCGACATAACCCTCCCGCCCACCCATTCTCAACTCCCACCTCTTTTCCTGCTGCAGTCTTTTGAAACTAAAGCAGGGGGGGAATGGCATTCATCTAAATAAGCAACTGTTTTGTCAAATGATTTATATTTGCTTTTGTTGAACTCGGCACCAGGACGAATCTAAAAGATTTTGGAAATTGTATGGAACACCTACAAATCTTCGCAAAAACAAGTTGCTTGAAATTAATCAAGCAAGTCCAGTCATTTAGTTGTTTTTATTCAGAAAAATACAGAGACAAACATTATGCAGCATGCTTCAAATCTGCTGTTTAACAAATATAACAGTATTCTTTATTAATATATTATTGTGAATATAGCATTATTTTTAGTTTTTGTACCAAAATGCAACACTATTCTAATTGACTTTCCTATAAAAATGCATCAAAATACAGTGCTTTAAACCCTTTTGAATTCAAGTCCTCTTTTTTAATTATTAACATCTGTTATTRTAGTCTGTCCCCAACTTGAGCTCACCTAGCCTAATCTTTTTTCCTAAAAAAAAAAAAAGAGCCTGCAGGGGGAAAAAAAATAAGGCCTACCATGTTGTTTCATGCCTTGTAATGCAACTGTCATCTTTGGGATCTTCCTGCAAACCCATGCTGCAGTGATCTTACTCTTACACAAAGAATTTAGCAGACACTAGATGATTTATAAATGCAGAATGGTAAGCATGCGTTAAGGTCGCGTGTGCAACCTAAAATGCATGTATGCTACATGTACCGTATAMAATGTACACTACACACTTCCTGTCAATAATTCTTTACAATATAAAGCAGGAAGAGTGATGAGTTTTTGAAAGACTTTACAAAATAAACAAGCTATGTTGGCTGCTTCAAAATCAATGAATGGTGAAATTTATCTATCATTTTATTATTTGTGGGAAACGTAATGGTCTTGGCATTTCTGTTGTATATACCTTTACATGTTATAAAATATGAACAATGAAAAAAGAGGTAAAAAATACTGTATTTTTGTGATCCTACATAACTTAAGCACATCTCTGCTAACTATATACAGAGAAACTGGTGCTGAAATAATTCCTGAAAAAAAAAAGTTAAGTTTTCCTGTATTCACGGCTACTCAGCTGCCATGGTTTGACTGCAGCCTGTAATGCACCACAGCACACATACTCTAAAACTTCACATTAAGCTTTATTGCATTCCACTGAAACACCAGCTTCAAATATCAGGCATGAACACGGCAACGCTTTAAACATTTGAGGAAAAGGCTTTTAAAGTAACATTTTGAACCACAGAAGTTTTTTTTAGGGTTATGAACATTTTTTGGTAAATGACATAAAACTATAAAATAAAACTTAAAATGGAGAAGACAAAATCTTTTGTTTTACTAAAAGGTCTCAAAAGGGCTGGAAACTGCTAGTAACCCACAGGTTATTGTACATTTTACAAAATGCAATGTCAAGTGGGATGGCAACGAAAACAAAGAGCCAGCAATAACAATTTTATTAGTGCCCTTCAGTGCTTCTTCATAAAGCTGTAAAATCCTGCATCCTTTAACAGAAGCTGTGATGACTTCTTTTTCCTGCCATTGCCTTATCCTCCTGTTCTGTAAAGCTGAGGGTGACACTGATCAGTAAGTTAAAGACTGCAGCAGGACGCTTAGTTGGAAAGGAAAGCAAACGTTGACAAGGGCTCTTTTCCTATAACAATTAGCGTATCTGAGCCTCATTTGACTTTCCCACAGTCTGAGTATCYGTGCACTAGTGGTAGTGGCATGTCCAGATGACGTCAAACCAGATCATCTCAATTCTTTTTCATATCTCTTCCTCTGCACTGTCCTTGACTGCGGGAGACAAAAAGAACTTTTGTGCCAGAGGGGCAGAAAAAGATAAAGTGTAGGTTAAAGAAGGATGGATTTCATATCAGTATTGATTGTTTAAGAGAACTAAACCCCCCACGTACACTCCCTTCCTCCTCCTCTCTTTGTGAGATCAGATCAGAGGTGTGGCATCCATCCAGCTCTAAAAAAATGTATAAACCATTTAGTGGGGCTACCCTATCAGAGAGGACATCTTTAAACTGCAAGACAAGTGTAATTTGGGGTTTTTCTGTGACGTGTCATGTCAAAGAAAACATCTTCTCGATAAAATAATTGGAAAGTTGAGGGCAGCTCTGAAAGTTGCCCGCAAGACGTAAAATTTAATGTGAGAGAAATAGGATACATAATGTTGCTCTTCCAGACAAGAATGCAATCACAAATGCACATGCACAAATGCACACACGCAAGTGCACACATGTATGCACTCCTGTCGGTGTTTGAGATACACAGAGCTTAAAACAGGTTGCATGTAAGGCAAAGATGAAAATCTCTAAAAACCATCCCACACTCTGTCTCCTTTCACAGTGAGAACCTTTCACTTAGGGCCTTTTCAATCACAGTGGACATGTGACACGTAGCAAGTTCAATGAGTCTGCACACTGCTGTGAAATGACTCTGAAAGGATTTCCAAAACAAAACCAGTAGCACATGGTTTGAGCCCGATTAACATCTGTAGAGCTCCTTTCTTCTAACGCGCACCTGAGCATATCCGGAATTTGATTTATGTCTCCGCCAAGGACATGGCAGGTCTGATACATTCTGGATGAGTGTTGTTGTAAGAGAAAGAAGGTTAAAATGTACTGCAGTTAGATAGGAGGCTTACTGTGGATCCCTTTGGCATAGCTGTCTCATCCACTAGAAGGTATAGGATATTCAGTGCCACCATTATCACAGAGATTGTCTGCAGACAAAGAGGAAGATATAGATTTGTTGTCACATTGTATAATTACAAAAAGATTGATCAAATACGCAAAGAATCTGCAATCATAATATATTTTAACTGCAGGTGCCTCCCTGGTTTGGAGGTATGATAAAGCATAATTATTTTGTGATCGCAAAGATTTTTTAAAACAAATTTATTAATTTCATTAAAAAAACAAATGCGTACAACAAATAATAATACAACACAAATAAAATGAAAGGTAGCAGAAAGAAGAAAAAAAAATCTTATTGATATCTGCCCCTTTTTTTAAATAAATAAATTGAAACAATAGTCTTCAAACAAAACATAAAAACTTCAACTCCTTCTCGAACAACGGTTCTTATAAATGCACACTATTCAAATTCATATCTCCTCAACAATCTAACTTTCATCATTCTCTTAAATAAAATTATTGAGCCAGCATTTTTATAATCACTTTCCAGATTGGTCCACAATCTTATTCCTTGGACCAAAGTACATCTGTCCTTCAGATTTGTTTGAATTTTGGGCACTTACTCTCTTAAGAAAATTTTATTTAATATTTAGAGGTAATAAATTTTTCTGAGCTTTATACATAACCTGCAAAATATTATAATCAACCAACTCATAAAATTTCAATAATTTGAACTGAGAAAATAATGTATTTGATGGGTGACTGTAATTTTTTCTGGTGATAATTCTTACGGCTCTTTTCTGTCAAATAAAAATGGGATTTGTAATTGTTTTACGTGCTTTCCCCCAGACCGCAACACAGTAAATCAAATGTGGAAAAATTATTGCATTATACAACATAAACAAAGCTTTGTCATTAAGTAAGTTCCTTACTTTATACAATACTGCAATGGATTTGGCTACTTTTGTTCTTAAGTGATTTATGTCGGATTTCCATGTCAGCTTTTCATCAATAATAACACCCAAAAACTTCATCTCATTGACTCTACTGATTTCAACATCATCAACTTGAAAAGGAAAATCAATAGCTCTGTTTCTATTACTGAATATCATATAATTAGTTTTATTCAAATTTAACGATAATTTATTTAGTTTAAACCAAGTTTGTATTTTAACAAATTCTGTTTGCATCATCCCCATCATTCATTCTATCTTTTCCTAAACAGAAAAATGTAGTATTATCTGCAAATAATACACATTT
Source organism: Austrofundulus limnaeus (assembly GCF_001266775.1). Taxonomy (NCBI): domain Eukaryota; kingdom Metazoa; phylum Chordata; class Actinopteri; order Cyprinodontiformes; family Rivulidae; genus Austrofundulus; species Austrofundulus limnaeus. The sequence goes on along the minus strand of NW_013952502.1, from coordinate 879,717 downwards.
AAGAAGCCCAGACACATTTACTAAATCATTCAAATACAAAAGAAATAATTTTGGTCCAAGTCCAGAACCCTGAGGAACCCCACATGTAATGTTGCAGAGTTCAGATCTTATATCATTTACCTGCACAAACTGTTTCCTGTTTGCTCCAACAAAAAGTTTTTTAGAGACTTGAACGATGTGAGGCTGTTGGTGGATGCATGTGCTGTGCCTCCCATGTTTTCTCTGCCTTATCCAACAGTATAAGATGACATAAATAGCACGTTCACACTATAATTTATTGTTACAGGTAGCTATCCAGCACCGTCTTAAACAGCCATTAAACAAAAGTAGTTTCCCCACCCAGACTCAGGGGTGAAGAAAAAACAAAAAAAACAAAAAATGAAATCATGTTTTGAGACGCTGGTGTTTGTTCCGGCACCCATTAGCCAGACTGAAATTTGCAGTGAGAAAACAATCCAAGTCTGAGAACTCACCGTTCCCGCGAGCAGAATCAGCATTACAATGGGATACAACAAGTTCTTCTCCCATCCTGATGCTTTCTTTCTTCTCTCTGAGAGAAATCAAAATATAAAGTTATGCTTCTTCAGAAATGTCCATATCAAAACTTTTTAATAACACGTTTCCACAATGATTTCAACTTTTCCCATTACAAACCAGTTTCCACCAGTGACTTATTATGTTCAACTACTTAAACCACACAACCTCTGACTTTATTTATGGGATTTGTACTCCTTGGTTTGGTAAAACAACTTGAGTGTGTGCACCCAACATATTTCATTTCTTATCATAACCACACTACCTCCAGGTAATACCCATTTCCCAGCCTTTAAAAATTGTGCTCTTCCTCTTTAATCAGCTCCACTCATTTTCTTAATTAGTGGAAACTAATAAATCCTAGATAAAAAGAAATGCAACAAAATTAATTCTGTGATTTATATTTTGGTTTTAATCTGTGGTGGGCAACTAATGTGACTTTCTTCCAAGCCAGATGAAACATTTCAATTTTATACTGTATCTACCTCGTATTTCAACAGCTGATCAGTCATGTTTTTACACGCGGCTGACAGCTTGTAAACCACATGAACTATGTCTTCTAAACATACACAGCTCTCTTACGATGTGTATGTGACTGCCCTGTTGTCTCTGCCATATTGACTGTCTTTCTTTATTTTCAACCCTGTTAGTCCCCCGTATCCTCAAAGTGCATTCAGTCTGGATACACGAGAAGTTTGCCAAGTGCACTTTATATGCACCATCCTTCTAAATTAATGACATCACTAAAAGGCTTGCTACAATATAAAGTTTGCATCTTGTCCAATATCCTAAGTGCCTTTGTGCTCCCCTCCCCCACCCCTGTCCCCAAAAGGCTCAGGCTTCATTTATAATATCCTAAAATGGATGGAAAATTATCAGGCAGTTAGGATCCAAGTCCAAATTAAGAAATTAAGGCAGATGAAGAGGGAGCAGCTGCCTGTCAGCAATATGTAAAAAGGCTCGCTTCTTTGTCATGCATTATTGTAGCAATTCAAGGTCTTACACTAAAATCAATCAGTCATAAAACACAAACTCTTACCCAGTTTATTCCTCTGATTTCTAACGTTTTCCAATTCTTTGTTGAGCTGGTGAGTAAAGCCTCCTCGGATGTAGGTGTATATAGATGACCCTGAGGAAATACAAATTAGGGAAAATTTGTCAACAATAAATAAAAATTCCAAAAATTGTGACTACCTGAAACTTAAATTTATTCAAGTCTTTTTGATTTTAACAAACATGCTAAACGATATTCAATCGAAAGTTTATCTGAGTGTGTGGCACACTGTGTCATAAGCTAAAATGCACAAGCAGCACGCGAAAAAAAAATATTACTACCCTACTGCTTCCACTGGCATTAAAAGGACAAGCAAGCAGCCAGGTGCTGCTAATCAAAAGCACTTCATTAAATGGACATCAGTGAGTGTGAACACCACTATAAAAAGGTCTTTCCAGGAGTGGATGTTCAAGCAAATTTACCCTGAGGTCAGACTGGCCAATGGTCAGATTGATTGAAGAAAAAAAAGGCCAGGAGCTACACCTCGACTTCACAAACTCCAGGCAGCATGTAATGTTATGTATTTTTTAATAACTTTGTCATATTTTAATAAGTATGGTTAATGGAAGGGTAGCCAGAAGTAAGCCTCCTCTCTCTCCAAAACGCTGGTTTATAAAGTCTGACAAAACCTCAAGTATTTCAGAACCAGGCTCTTTGTAAAGATGAAAATAAAGTGGGGATCTTTGATCATATCGTACTGCATCAGCGTGGGTGGAAACCAAACAGTACAAATAACTGCGTCCTAACTAAATGGTAGGGACATAGGTGGAGGCTCTTGTGATCCAAGCTTGTTTTGCAGCAACAGGACCTGGGAACCTTGAAGTCGCCGACTAGATCATTAACTTCTGTATATACCGTGAGACCATCTGTCTAACAGCTGAAGCTTGACTGAAACTGGGTAATGCAGCAGGACTACAATCTCAAGCACACAAACAAATTTACAACAAAATGACTGAAAAAAGAAAATAATCGGGATGTTACTGTGGTCTACTTAAAGCCATGACTTTGAAGTTTGTAGGCATCTATTTATGCACAAGTCTTTCAAAGAGCTGAAGCAACATTTTAAAGTAAAATGAGCCACATTTCTCTGCAACCATGGGAGAGTGTTCAAGAAGACTTCTACCCATTCATGTCCTTTACTGGTGTTTATAACCAGAACCAAAGATGAATATTTCAATTTATTGTTGGTAAAAGTGGTCATTTGAGGCCACTTATATCACATAATACTGCAGGTTTTGTTAAAAACATGATTCAGAGTGGAGCACAAAACAAGTGTTTGTTTGAGGTTTTTTTTAGGACATGATTAGAGCTGGATTTTTTATGCCTTCAAAACGTAGATCTTAAAAATAAAACTACTTTACTGAAAATACAAAATATTTACCTCTATTCTTTGGTCTTGTCACAATTTGATATTTTCTTTATATTTATATGGCAATCCCATCAAAACAAATAAAACTCCTCAATACACAACACTGTTTCAAATCTCAACAATGTGAATTCAAAGTAAAAACAATCTCTTGTGTCAGGAGCTGTCTAGCACATGCCACAACAGGTTGAATGGGCTGGATAAGACGGCAAGGGATTCTCCAGGAAAACCACAAGGCCAGTTCATTTAGGGCTAATTTATCTATTCTACTCTGTTTTCCTTCCAGCTTGACACACTAGCATAGAGGCTTCATAAAGCCAAAGTGGAAGAGTATCCATTTGCATCCCCTGGGGTGATTGGCAGATCAAGACCAATTAGTTCAGTGTTACACTGTTACTAGCGTGCAATAAAAATACCATCTTTCATCTTTGAGACCGGAGTGAAGGACCAATCACTTTGATCAGACCTTTTTCTTTTCTCTGTCATTACGACACGCCCTGTCTGGATGAGCTTAAGTAGGTTAAAGAGATGAGAAAGACACGAGAGAAAACTAGAAGTCTATGTCAAAGCTGTCACAGATATGGTACCTGTCCCAGGATCTGAACAGGGGGAAGTTTGAACCCTCCAAGCAAATGCAGTTGCAACTCTACAGGAAATGTCAAAAACAGTTCAAATATGAACATAACAATACGCCTCAGGGAAGCCAAACTTATTCAACTACAAGTTTGTTCATTTATCACTTCTTCACTAAGTGAATCATAACATAGTTTTAGATGTGACAAGGACATATAAATTATTTATGAAATTATAAAGAACTGGTTAAGTGGAAGATAATGGATGGATGGTTCTTAACTGTCACAAAAATGCACATGCACATTTTAAACAAAGTACAAAATCTTAAGTTGTTCAAACAGCAAAAAGAAATGATGAGGACTTCAGTATGGAATGATGTCATTGAGGATACTGCAGTTGAAGTTACATATATCCTTCTTCTCCCTCTGCTGGCACCGTCAAGTAAGAGACTGAGTTACAGCAGGGCAGAGATGCTGAGTGAGTATTCTGGCAGCCAGGAGAGCTCAAAGTAATTCAACATATCCTCTCCAACCTTCTCCACAGTCAAAAAATTACGTCATCCACAAATATGCTAAACACCATGCTGAGACAAAAAAGGCAACAGCAAGGTCATTGTGCCGCATAGCATCTGGACAAGCACTGTGTTGCTCTGTGTTCAGCAGCTCAGGGTCTCAATGGGGGCTGTCTGAAACTGTGAGAGCATTATTTTGTCTTTACTGCAGTATATATTTATGTAATTCTGCTACAAATTATGACTGCAGATATTCCAGSAAAACACACATGTTTGTCACTATAACCTGAGATAARAATACAACTTTTTTCATGCAGGAAGAAAAGAATATGTATGCAAGTTACTGCACTGGAGTCTTTTTAAAATGACATCAATGTACATTGTGTACATTTATGTCATAAGTGTTTATTTCAATGAGCCACTGAAAATGAAATTTTTTTTCTATGATGAAAATTGCATGGCCAGAGTGTGAAAATCTTTGGCTGATGAGTGGTTAATGTTTTTTTTTTTTTCTAGAAAAAAATTGAGAGAAACAAAACATGTAGAAAAGGTACATTTTTTATTTGGTTTAGATAACTAGCCGTTGTTCACCAAAGTAGAACAGTTAAAACTGACAGTGGATCAATAATCTGCAGCAAATATTTAAGATTTTAAGATTTTCTGTTCTAAATTTTATTCAATAAACAAAATCCATTTTAAATGAAAAATGAATCGCTTACACATAAATTTAGATTAGAATAACTGAAAGGCAAACAAATGTTGTTTTGATAGATAATATTTACTAAAACAATAAGCAGAGGATATAAAATAGTGCAACAGAGGTCTTTTTAAAATTATAACCTACCGGTATATACCTTTTTTTATTTTACACAAAACTTTAACAAACTAAAGAATCATTAACTGCTAAATCTGTAAAACTGATTTTGCCTCCCTTAAGTTGTCAAGTACATGGAAAAGACTAATCACAGAATTGTCAAACAGCTACAGAAAAGTTTATTGTAGGGAATATCATCGCTTACTGTGGCTTTATTATTTTAGTAGATATCTGTAAAAAGTGAGGATTTTTATTAACAAATGTTAAACGAGTGTAAATTTTCCAATCGCTGTTTATGTTAATATTTTTCTGTCAGTCTGGTCTAACAGATTTCATATTTTCGTGATTTTTTTTCATGATTTAAAAGCAACACAGAATAAATATGTCATTGCAACAAATGGTTTGTCATAACATGGTGTTTGCAGACATGTCTGCAAGTGTTTCTACTTCAGGGAGGTACGGATCATAAGTCAGCTGAAACCACAATGTACTGATCCACACAATTAAAAGTACCAATATGCTACTGCAAATAGGCAAATTACTGGTCTAAAGTGGACAACAAAGGGTTTGGCATGTAAATAAACATGAATGCTCAATGGTCCACATCTACAAAATACAAACTAGGAGAGAAGATAATCTGCTAGAATGGCTTGACGCATGTGGAGCAACAAAACACTGATGTCTCTGAAGTGTGTCATGTGAACTGTTCCTGAACTGTTTTCAACTTCATTCTCAAATCAAAGGAATGCCACACGAGCCTTCAGCTTCACCTACATATGAGCATGAAAAGCAAGTACACGCATAGTGCAGAGCGGGTGCACAAAAGCATTCTCGTGTCTGATAAGCAAAAGTTTATCCTCCACTCAACAAAGTCTTCTGTCACCTCTAAAACTCCCACCTCTTTAACAAGCAAAATGAACTGCAGTGTGGCCTCAGTCAACACTAAGACATGTGTTATTTCATTTTCTTCCCCTCACAGCGACTTATAAGGATCAAACAGTCCTGGAGATGATAAGAAACAGATTACAATTATTCTAACAGTTAGTTCAAAGCAGGGCCATGTAGAACGAGAACGAAGAAACCGTACGCATTGGTGGCTGTCTATGGAGAAGGCCAGCGGTGCGTTCAAAAACACGCAGTATCAGAGAGGAATATCTCTTACCTTCCTGGTTTGAAAGGACGCTTGTCCTCTTCACTGACTCACATCTAAACACTTGGTTGTGTGCTTGGGTTAATATTAAAGTAGGTTTTAGAACCTGACTTCCTGCTTTTTGAGATAATTCAACGTCGAACAAGGATTTTGAATGAATACAGAGGGCTGGACATGGGGCGGAAATGCAGGCTAGAAAAATAAAACTTTTACCATTCTTCAACCCTTTAAACTTTCCCTTTGTGTACTTAGTCTTAAAGACACAAAAATCAAGGCATTCTTTCAGTAATCACTAAAATGCAATTCTTTAATGTAAATGAAACCATGCCATAATTTATTTATTATTATTATTATTATTATTATTATCATTACTATTATTATTGTTTATTATTGTTTATTTAACCAGAAAAATCCCACTGAGATCAGAAATCTCTTTTGCAAGGAAGGTCTGGGCCTGATGGCAAGCTATCGTGCAAGTTTTTAGTCTGTGGGGGAAACCAGAGTACCGAGACAAAACTTATGCAAGCAAAAAGAGAACATGCAAACTCCACACAGAAAGACCAAAGGTCTGAAGTAGGGATCAAACCCAGGACCTTCTTGCTGTGAGGCATCAGTACTAACCACTGAGCCGTCGTGCTGTCAAAATCCCTCAAAACATTTAATTTCCTTCCTATTGTACAGAAAACCATTCTAGGTCTGGCGTTAAATGAGAATCATTTCACCAACATTCACAGTGGCTTTGGAGTGTCTTAAATGGCTCCTTTTGAAAAACCTCCTAAACTTTAATCATAGTGTCACAGTTGTTGCATTAACCTCCAACCGAAAGTTATAAGTGTAAAACAAGCCAGTCCCAAGTGTGCGTGAATATTTTGTCAATGTCTGTGTAGGAGTGAGCTTAAGGTGGCATTAAGCTTTTCCCACATCTCTCATACACAAGGTTATGAGGAAACTTTTACCAAGGTATTTCTCATTAATTGTTAATATCTTGACTGTGCGAAGTGAAAAGTGACACAATAAGTGAACATTCAGACGAGTTCAAGTTGATTCCTAAAAGACTATGCAATCATTTATTTACACAAATTGAACAGGGGTCGGATTTACAAAACTGGCGTATGCACAATTTGAGCCCAGAAACTTGCGTACGCCACTTTTTACGCCAAGGTTGTGATTTATAAAATCCAAACTTGACGTGAAAATGTGCGGTGCTTCACGCCAGCTTTGACCCATGCGTACGCTCATTTTGGAGACGGGAAACTGCGGCACAGATGGTGAAGTGAGGAATTAGAGCCACACTTTGTAATGATCACTGTCAGATATTTAATTTACCTTCAGAATCAGACTTAGATTTTTATTCAACTTTATCATCAGCTTTCTTAACAGTAATTTTTATGCTTCTGCTGCTGAGCCATGAGGACCTTTGAAAAAAAAAACTTAAATCTTAAACAAAAGTTCCCGTGTGCAACTCCATTCATCTGCTTCTGCTTCCTCCTCAGACAACCCTGACCCACAGACCCCTCCCTGATAAGAACAGCAGGACAGCAAAAGCTTTGGATACACGCGCAGGGCGCATCCACCTCGCCAGTGTGAATATTATAAACCTTCACGTGTAAAGTCCGTGTTTGTCACACGCGTGCGCGGGGTTATGCGTTTGTGTGTGTGTGTGTGTGTGTGTGTGTGTGTGTGTGTGTGTGTGT
>NW_013952502.1:868647-870387 GCF_001266775.1 Austrofundulus limnaeus | reverse complement strand
ACTCTGTCACAAACTGAACTCTATTTAGGCCATGACAGGTCATTCTAACCGTGGAAGAGAACCCCTCAGTTCTCTTAATCATCTTCCACGGTTAGAATGACCTGTCATGGCCTAAATAGAGTTCAGTTTGTGACAGAGTGCCTGTCCTCTCGTCAGGCCTGTCCGAGGCCTGCTTCGAGGCAGTAAATCTTGTTTCTTCACTCGAGGTGACCCCTACAGCTGTCTGCCAAGCTAAATTTTCAATGCTAATTGATTTCAGCATGGCCTGCTTTATCACACCCAATAGTGCAGTCACCCTCTACCCTTGTCTATAACGTGCCAACACGTCTCCCACAGACATACCGTTTAATCTCCTCTGAAGGGCTTCCTCCTGCAAATGGATGCAGTAAATCTGCTCATCTAGGTCCTCTAGGATCTAAAGGGAGGGAGCAGAGTAGGAAAAGATGAAATGGGTTATAATTAGGTCTAAAGTGGGACTGGAGCAATGGCAGATGGAAGGATGAGTAGGTGATGTATTTGTAGTCTTCTGTCATGCATTATAATGGGCACCTGAGAGGCACAACAGATTGAGCAGTCTTAAATCTGACACATACTTTAAAACTTTATGGAGACTCTGACTCTAACCTTATTTATGTAAATGTTAGATCAAGATAAATACTTACGGTTGGTTTCACTAGTAACTGGCCCATGACCGTGAACATCCTGGATAACCCAACAGGAGTGCACACTTCACAGAAAACAGAAAATATTAAGATTAACAATTGTGCTTGAGCATCACAACTGTTGTGATAGTTTGTTTCATGGAATAAATCAATCAGCTTACTCAGTAAAAGCAGTCCTCCCAGCAGAGATATGCAAGAATAGAGGTATGGCAGGTAGAATTCCCAAAGATCTGCAAAAAACAAGTTTGATTTGTAAACATTTTAGTGGATTTATTGTAAACTTTTTAGTGGATTTATTATTTGATAAAGTAATCTACAACAAAGTGAACAGGAGGATTAAAAGACTGAATAAAACTTTTTTGAAAATACACAAAATTTACAAATACAAAGAAACATTACTGATAAATCACATACCATAAAGTGACTCCATACTGGCTGCATCATTGTCAATTAGGGCTGATGCCACCCACACTATGCCAAGAATGAGCAAAGCCAGAAGGAAGAGCATCACAAAAGTCTCCAGAATACGTGCCTTTATGCCCTGACAGAAAGTAAAACACACAGGAGTGGAAAGCATTTAGATGCAGATGGTACAGTTTAAAATGTATTTACAATAAACATAATGCTGGAATAAAGACAGTCTTGCCACAGTCTTTAAAAAGTTTTTTTTTGTTTTTTTTTTGTGCTTTATAGGTTTTGAGCTTAAGGACAATTAATTAAAAAATGAGAATACATACTCTCTAATCTCAAACGTTGTGCTAATTTTCTTTTTGTAGGTACGTAAAGAATGGTGCTCTGTCATTTACTGATGAATTCACTGCCAAAGACTATGAATGATGTGATGCTCTCTTACAGYACACAAATAAGAATTTTACAATTTTTTTACAGGACTTGATGTCTAACTTTTGTTGTCTAAACTTGTTTGTATCAATTCAATTACTTTTAAGTCTGTACACGTAAAAAAAAACAATGGGCCTCATGCAAGAACCGTTCATACGCACAGATTTGTTCTTAAGTTGTGCGTACGAGTGATTTAGGAGAATTTGTGGCATTCACCAATGTTTTCGTATTCTAAGAA
>NW_013952502.1:856211-868101 GCF_001266775.1 Austrofundulus limnaeus | reverse complement strand
TTTTCTGGATCTCTGACAGACGGACTTCAATCTCTGAACTCKTAAAGTTCTTTTTAATTTTCGCTGTCATTTTCATGAATGGACAATTCCTTGTATCTGAGGCAGGAAAAATAGCCTTATACGGTGTTTTTGGGGTGGTAATTATGCTAATCTCCTCTCACGTGCACATGCAGCTGGATAGAACAGGTGGAACTTACGCAGCTCATTTACACACTTTTCCTGAAGATAGAAGAGTTTGTTGAATCTGATGTGGCATGTTCGTACGAACCCTTTGTACGAACAAAAGTAAGAGAAATTTAGGATAAGAATACGAACATGTTCTTGCATGAGGCCCATTGTCCAAATGTTTTCTTTTCCAATTTCCAAACATTTCTTTATATATTAAATACTGACTCAAACTGGTCTTTAGATGTGACATTTCTGTCATGCTTTGAACCATTTTATTTTGTTGTGAACTTTTGTTTTGTGACAAATCACAGCTAAAAAAATCTAATACTGAAATTCAGAGATAAGAAATTATTATAAACATTAATAATACCCTAAAATTACAGTACATATTAATACAAAAGAACAAGCAATACCATAGAGAGGAAGACTTGATAGTATCAAAGACTGGGTACCCCACAACCCTAACACAAACCTATTCAGACAGTCAATTTTTTAACTCCAATTAAAATAAATGCTGAAAACATTATCAGTAGGAGGAATTTGAAAAGCCTGGAGCAACCTACAAATGCATGTGAAGAACATACAAACTCCATACATAAAGGATGTGAGTCAACAGTGGTTACCACCACACCATCCTGCAACTTGTTATTTATTCTCTCCTTTTTTAAACAATCTAAATGTACTGAAACACAGAACCAGTGGAACAAAAATAAATAACATTCCTAATACCTGGTTCAAGCTGGACTTTAAAATAATAGTTTTAAAAATTTGTTTCACATCCAAATTTCAAACACTAAATAAAACTTCAGTTTACGAGACCATACTACCCCATCTTGCCTCACTTTATAAACCGCATCATTTCCACTAACACTACACAAACATCACATAAAAGCTCCCATGGATTTGTGTGTGAAGTGGCTCTTTTATACACACATATTGGAGTCTATAAAATACGTTCAACAAAGGCTGATAGTGGCAGTGGTGAAATTAAAAAGAGGAGGGAGGGGTGCTATAAGGGCCGCAGCTACTGTCTGCGATCAAGAGCAGACCTCCCATATGGAGCTGATTAGCCCCATGGTCATGTCCCAGGTCGTGCAGACGAGAGAGTTTTGGGGTAATTTGGGTTTTCCGGGTCACAAACTGCTGAGTGGTTAATAAAGTMTTTTTCTACCTGTTCTCACAGTTTCCATTCCTTCCTCCCCTGCTGGAGACACATACTGGACAAGCACCATAAGACAGATAGGCATTCCCATACACATGTCAGGTAGGCAAACAGGCATGGGATAACAAGGGTTCTCTGCTTCTTGAGCGTTGTTTAAATTGGGTACATGTGAGCAATTTGTTACCAACTAACATAATGGCCTTGTGGTTGCTGTTCAGCATTTGCCAACAAGTTATATGGAGAGGGACCCGTGGCGAATGTTTCCCGTTATTCATGAAGCCACTTTATGGCGTGGAAATGATTTTGAATTGGAGGGATTAAATCATACATTGTTCTGTTGCTGCATACTGCTCCAATACACCTGTACTTTAGCATCTGCATTACAAGCTGTGCCACTGTGCAACAGTTGTGTTCTCTTCAGTCTTTTCTAATTCACTTAAATTCCTTTGTTTTGTGATAGGAGTATGCTTTGTTCACAAACATATTTATCGTCAACACATTGCCACTCATCTATTAAGTCTGTGCTTACAATGGCAACAGAAATACAAGGATGTAGGTTTAATTCATGCCAATCCCACTGCAGCATTGCTTTGCTATTATTGAGCAATTACATGGCTCTCACTTCTACTTATAGCGCTATTCTGAAAAAGCCTTATTGAGTGTAGAATTTTCTAGCACAACAAACAAAATAGGCAGGATCTCGAGTGCCCCAATGTGGCCACAACGGACACTACAGCTATTTAAAGATAACTGTAGAAAGACCTTTACTCAGCATTCAACATAAAACCCTGAACTATCTTAGTGTGCATTATGAATAAATAAATACATAACTGGGACACAACCGTGGATGTTTCAGGAACACAGCAAATTATATTCACAAGTTTGTCATGTAGTAATTTTACTGACTGTCTCTTGCACATTATGCATATGCACATTAAGAACATAAGTTAAATCTTGTTTTCTAGCATCTCAGACATTTTCAGATTCCATTAATTAAAAAAATTAGAAGAAAGGAAATGAAAAGAATAAAGTGAAATAATGACAAAAGCACAGGGAGTATGACAGAGGAGAGAAGTCAACATCTGAGCAAATCTCATTCCCCAGAGTTAAAAAGAGGTGAGAGAAGAATGCTTTCAGGGACTTGAGCCGCATCCCACACGTGCACTCTTAAGGATGCATCAGAACACAACGAACTGACAGGCAGGACATGTGTCCACTCAACCACACCGGTCCACCTTAAGAAGCTGCCCATGCCTTGATGAAGGTATAGTCCCTTTAGGTCTCTCAATCATTTATAAAGACTCAAATCATTCCACATTCAGATCATTTAGGGCAAAGGCAGTGCTCATCACCTCTTTACTATCATCCCTGACTCCTGCCTCACTGGAGAAAAATATATACAGTGCAAGGCATAATAATGCTCAACAAGACAAAGAAGTGACCAGCCTGATTGGTTTACATGATTCACCTGCATCCATGATGCTACATATTCATAGTTTTCTATACACTCGCTCATAGCTGGAAGAGAAAATTTAGGCCTTTGTTCCCAAAGTAGGGTTTATAAAAGGTAAATACTCAAAGTATCATAATCAGTGATCAAAGATTAAATTGTCAGCTGGTGAAGGCTGAAAAAAAATTGAGCTATGCCTTGGCATCCAGAGTGCCCGCTGAAAGTTTCTATTCTTGCTATTCTAAATGTGTAACTACCTCTAAATTTAGAAGCTCTAAAATATTTAGCCTCCCCTGATCCTCACACCGACATCGAGAGAGGGGCTGGTTAACTGCAGAGTTGCTTATACAAGACCGGAAAGATTTCCAAGAATAATGTTTAGTGGCCTGACTGAAAAATAACTACTTCACATACATATAACATCAAACATACATGCATAAACTTGCATTTGCAAAGCCAAATACAGACCATATCATCAGACTTGTGAATCTAACTCCAAACTAAGGCTACATAATATGAATACAATTTATATCACAACATAACCCCTAATTTCAGATATAATTTCAATATCAAAATGAATAATAAAAATGTCAGAAAAACTGTCAAGAACACAAATATTTACTGTACTGCTGTCATTTAAGGTATGTTTAATTAAAATTATGACCAGTCAGAACAAAAGGTGAGATATCTTAAACTTAATGTATGCATTGTCAATTTAATTGTTGATATCTGAAATAAAAATTTATTGCAGGAATCTTGAATTAGAGCCTCCATACAACTTAATGGTAAATCTGACATAATTTATACTAGTCAGAATGTAGTTACAGATGTTACAGGTATTCATATAAATATAAATATATATTATTATGCCTACTCAAAATATAGTTCGAGGTATCTTAATTAATTATTGTCTAGTCATAAAACCATTTCAAATAGTTGGAATGCAGGTTGTAAGAGGCCAAACAGGTAAACAGTACGACATGGTTGAGAGTATAATGGCATGAAGATAGATATTTGAAACAGAAGATGTCAGATTGGATCTAATTTTTGAATAAACGTATAACTTCTGTTTCAACTTAGTGGTTAAGACTTGTACGATCAAGATAAGTCAAATGAGAATCCAAAGTAATTCCAAGATATTTGTAGGTAGTGACAATATCAAGGGGTTTGTTTAAAAAAGTGAGTTGAGTTGTTATATTGAAATGTCTCCTGGGTGAGGAAAAATATATGCACACAGTTTTTTTTAACATTAAAAGCCAACCATGAAATGTCTGAAGATCTGCTTGTAACTGACTATTAATAGATTCAACATTGAAATCAGACAAAAAAAGAAAAGTATCATCAGTATACATAAAATGTAAAATATTTGAATACTTAAATATTTTTGGAAGGTCATTTATGTATAATAGGAAAAGCAATGGGCCCAGTATGCTACCCTGTGGAACTCCCACGGAACAGGGCAGAGACCCGGACACAGAACTTCCATGTTTCACAACCTGACACCTATCAGTCAAATAAGAGGAAAATATTTGTATTGCAGATGATGAAAGTTGAAAAGAAATCAACTTTTGTAAGAGAGTATAATGATCAACTGTGTCAAACGCATATTCTAGTGCTACTCTTTACAAGCTGAATGCCACTGTAAAAAAGTGTGGAAGATTATATTCTTTAAGTTGCTAAGCTGTGCAGATAATCACAAAAAGGAARACCGTTTCACAGAAGCTTCCTAGCTGCTCTCATCAACCCTTTACAGGTCAGCAGGTGGTGGCAGAGATCATCCTGAACACCATCCTTTTGCTGACTGTCAGGGAAGCGTGCAACAAGGGCCAGGAGTGTAACAAGTATGGAAGGGGGCAGGGCCCTTTCACTCCTTTGCAAAAGGGCTGTTCACTTTTGCTAAAGACATGCCAGATGCTCAGGAACCTTGTTAGCGTATCCCTCAACCAGTCAGATGCAGTGAAATGACTGTGTGTCAAAGACAGAAAGCAGAAAAGACAGACACTCCCCTGTAAAGCTGTGCAATACACTTCTAAAGACTTTCTAAACTTATTATTGACTTAGGAGCAAGGAAAATAAAATTATGAAGTCAAAATATATAATCCTATGCTACAGTGTGCCAACTCCCTGAAAGTGACGATTCAGTTTTCATTATGTATTCCTGATTTTAATAGGGTCAGAAAACAGAACTATTTATATACATTTCTTTGTGACTTGACTAGTCTTGTTATAACACTAAAACATAYAGTCCTCGAGACTTAATAATAGTAAATAAAAAGGGTTTTTCCCCCCACCCTCATTTTCATTTTATTTGTTTTTAGTTATTTTTTTCCAAACATGTTGGACACAACATGACCTTAAACGGTCTAGTTGTTCAAGTTTCATAGCCTATAATTCAATTAAAATGGTATCTTACTCTCAGTCAAACTGGCCAAGAATTTGGTCCAGAATAAGACAAGCTTCACAACTTTTTTTTTGTTTACTTAGTTTAAAAAAAAAACTGAGTCATGAAAGGACAGGAAAATCGTGTTTGTTCTTTTTAAAATTCCCGGTCCAAGCTAATATGTTGCTGTGGTAACAAACGTTGTAACAGGCAGCTTTAGGGTAACACTGTGACCTTAAAGGAAGGTATGTAAACACCACTTTATATTCTCCGGCTGGCCCTGCCAGAAAGAAGGCCTGGGAAAAATGTCTGCATGTGCAGGAGATTTGAAATAAATATCCAAGCCCCTATTGTGGAGCTCCAACAAAGACGAGTATCTTAGTAACACCAAACGGGTTTGCTTGGCGAGACGTTTTCTCTCCCCTCCAACGCCTCCTCCTCCACAATAAACACACTTCTCATCATCGGCGGGTTAGGGCTTGGGATGAGATTGATGAGGAGTTTCTTTAACTACCAGATGAAACCTGTTGGCCCTTTGCTGGGTCAGTCATGGGGTCAAACTCGTTCCAACTCGTTTCAGGATCAAAAACATTTCAATACTGGCTAGGACCAAAAGGCTATTCACTGCAAAGCATGCTTGCCAGTTTAATTAAAGTCTTTTTACATACCTATTTTATGAAAAATTATATATGCTTTGGATAATTCAAAACGTACATTAATTTTTAGTAACTACAGTTATAGTACAGAATAGACATCATTTTTGTGGAGATAAAGACACGTCTACAACACTACAGTAGAAAGAGTGAAAAAAGGGTTATCACTATCAAAAGTATTATTTTCTGCCCACATCAAACTTTTAAATAAAAATAACTTCAGAGTATCACATTTGCATTTTCTCAAGATGCTTCAAGTCCTTTGAAGGACTGAAATAGAGCTTTATCAGAACATCATCTCTATAAGAATGGCATAAATTGCTCATTATTATAACAATGGCAAAAATTTACAAATTCAATAAGAACCATAATCAATTTTTTATAAAGCTTAATAGGAAATAGTTTTTATCAATCACAAGTATGACTTGAAAACTACTTTAGATGCAAAAACAACTACACCACTGAATAATTGTCTCATTACGACTATAACAACAAATGGTGCAACAAACTTTGTCGACTGAAGTGATGTAGCTTTTAAGCAAGGATTTGAGAACACAGCCATAAAGCGGGAAACATTTTACAGCAGCAACTAAAGCTAGATCATAACATCTGACATCACGACCCTTAGTCCCTCAGATTCATCCACAATTTGAACAATTTGTTAAACTGTTAATCACTCGGGTGACAGAGCCTCTAAGGAGTCAAACATTTAAACAAACACACATTACACCAAAAAAATCCACATTTACATCCTTATTCTGTTGGCGTCTTTTAGTACATCGTCAAAAGTAAACACAGCCACATGAAAAGGCTGACTTACAACGTTAGTCGTGAAGTTCATCATTTACTTCATTTCCGCAGTCAAAGGGACCTCGCAGTGCAACAACATAAGCCGAGGAGGTTAACATGTCACATAAAACCTTATAGCATCTTGGTCTGATGCTATTATTGGATGAAAGGCTAAAATCGCATTTTAAAAACTTAGATTGAAGTTTTACGTTCTTCTTGCTGTCAGCCACACTATTTCCTTTACAGGCAGCTCAGATTTTCGGGGCAAAACAGGACCGCCACCCCCACCTCTTCGCCCTTCTTTAGGTTACACAATATATACCTAGAAGTGCAGCTAAACACTAAACAGTGCTTCCTCTGAGTAAATTTATGGAAGCTATGCTGCAAAAAAACCTTCTTGCTAAAATGAAAAAAGAACAAAAACGGCAAAAATTAAGAGAGGCCCTCGTCCTGCTTCCTGCACATCAGGGCCTGCCATCTATTGAAGAAATCCAATCGAAACAAATTAGTGGACAAAGAAAGAAAGAAAAACGGCTACAGTAGAGACTAATTTTTATGTGCTTTTGCCAGAAGGGACATAAACCAGAAAGGTTTCAAACTGTGACACAGGATAGAGGTGTTATTAAAAGTAAATCTTTTCCCTTCCATTTTGTAAGGTTCTATTGTCCTGTCATGTTTCTGCAACTTTATGGACTTTTGGGACACGAGCTCCCAGACTTTTTTTTTCCTGATGGGGAAAGAGGGGAGGAGGGTAATCAATTAAACGAGGAAGTTCACTGAGCCTTACAACTCGATTATTAGCCTGTGCTTTTGAAGTTTTATTTTAGGAGGCTGGGGAGGGGGTGACAGGGAATCAGGCTTTAAATCAGTGGGGCCGATGCAGCAGTGTTGAAGCGTTTGCAGCCTACGGCCTTATTGAAAGAGTTTGTCAGGATGTGGCGCTGAGCGAAGACCAGATTCAGACTTTCATGGTTAATGAGCTTTCTGCCSTGGCAGTTACAGTCAGTTATGTGAGTCAAAGAAAGGGCAAAGACTAGGCACCTGCTGCTGGTTCTTAAGAGGAAACTTCTTGAATAGGAATTATTATGTGAGTATCAAATGACAGAAAACACTTGTTTGTAAAATTCTATTTTCTTAAAGTTTAAATTTTATAAAAAAATTGCTTGATCCTACACTTATAAATAAATAAATAAATAAATAAATAAATAAATAAATAAATAAATAAATAAATAAATAAATAAATAAATAAATAAATAAATAAATAAAACAGTGTACAGAATTCTGAATAGCTTTCCATGACATTATAGTTTGTTCACACTTTGAAAGTCCATAAACTGCACCCCAAAATTTGTCTAACAGTTTCCTTGCATCACCTTGATTTAAAAATAAAAGAAAAAGAAGAAATATCACACATATAAAGAAACAAATGTTTCAATATTATTTAAAATGTATGATTTGTACCTTTTTTGACCCAGCAAATCCCTCAGACTCCAAGAAGAAATACGCAAATGGCATCAGCACAAAAAGGCAAAGGTTGGAGAACAGAGACACCAGGTTCCACAGACCTGCAGGAATCAAACTTAGTGTGAGTACACATTAATAGCTGATTGTACAACAATATATATTATGAAGCAGTGCTTCTACTTTATAAGAAAYAATGCAACCAAATTTTCCCTTAATTTTGGTAAAGTTTGGTGGAAAGCAAGTTAAAAATCTATTTTTTTTTTTTTATCAAGAATGTTGTTGATCATTTTTAAGCCATGGGCTCTACTGCCACCCGGTGGATAACGGGATATCTTAGCGTCTTTATCTAAAGAACGAATTAACACTTAACTCTAGAGCACATGTAATGACATGTTTGTCAGAAACAAATATGTTGCTTTATTTGTTTTATTTTACTATGTTGAGTATGATCATTTATTTCTTAATAATTTGCACAGCAAAACCATAAAAACCCTTTTCATTTAAATAAGCATAATGTAATTTACCTCCGAAGTTCACTGTGCACACTAATACGCATACAGTTTGTAAAATAATAATTTTAGATATTTAGGATTTTATGTGTGTGTTTAATGACCAGATTATGAGTATTAGTGATCAAATAAAGAATGAAAAAATTATCTACCCTTCACCCACAAACTTTTTTTTAAACCAACAGATTCATGCTGACCGTGAATGAGTGAGCCATTGAGCCACTGGATGTAATAGTTTCTGGGGAAGGAAAGGAGGATCTCATTGCTAATGATTGAGAAAGGCAGTARGAAGACTGCGCCACCGGACACTGCCAGTGTGAAGGTGCACAGGTATAATCTGAAAACAAAAGCAAATACACATACATTCAGATAAAAACAGGTCAACAAAAA
Source organism: Austrofundulus limnaeus (assembly GCF_001266775.1). Taxonomy (NCBI): domain Eukaryota; kingdom Metazoa; phylum Chordata; class Actinopteri; order Cyprinodontiformes; family Rivulidae; genus Austrofundulus; species Austrofundulus limnaeus. The sequence continues at coordinate 859,136 of NW_013952502.1, read as the reverse complement.
AGAAACAAAATAAACCAGATTTTTTTTTTCGTTTTTGAATAAGATACAGCTACAGTTGTTTGCACGCTTATAATAATTGTTCGATAAAACATGTTCTATTTAAAAAGTAACTTGTTTTCAAGCATGTCAGGAAAGGAAAATGACAAGAAAAAGCAGCACAAACTCATTTAACAAAGACCATTTAAATAATAATGGACTACTGGTTCATTATTAATCTATATTTTTAATCAGCTGACTCATCCTCTTATTCACCTTTAGCCATTTCCCAGCACAAAAAAAAACCTGACAGCTTTCCAGTAGTCTGCTGATTCAGAGGCAGCTGCTAAACAGACTGGAGTCACTGTTCAGTGGGCTCACACAAATTTGCCACCTGACCATTTTATTAAACAACGCTTTTAAACTTGAATGCTTTTTTAATATTGGACAGAACCCCTAAAAAAGTACCTCCTTCTACACACCTGGGGAATAAATGAACCAGCAGATAAAAGAGGCTACAACAATCATTTCTGCTTGACAGACTAATCTAGAGGGAGTTATAGCACGTCATCCTACTTTTAAGTGTAATTATTTTGTTAATAATAATAATAATAATAATAATAATAATAATAATAATAATGTTGTCACTGCTTAACCTTTCAATTAGTCTTTATTATTTTCTAAATTAAGCTAATTGCAAGAAGATTATTTAAAAAATTGCAGTCAAGGTGAGCTCTTCTGGAAAAGAGTCCCTTTTCCCATGACATTTGCTTTTTGTTTCTTTCTTTCAGTAAATACCGGTAGATTAAAAAAAAGATTAGGTTTAATGTAAAAAAAACGGGCCACATATTAATTCCCAAAACATTAAAAAAAATAGCCTAAAGCTTCAAAATCAAACCTAAACTAAGGATTAACAGTCTACATGTATCATCTAAAAACAATGTTGCAACAKGCAAATAAATTTTTACAAGTTCTTATTAACAAATTTTGCACAAAAATGACAGACATAATCTGAAAAAAAAAATAACAAGGTTTATTGAGGTTGGATTTAGTGGAGCACTTTTGAGCTGTCTGTGTTTGATCAGCATAGAACTGTGATCAAAAAACTGAAAAATCAAAGTTTTACTCATTGAAGCTCAGAGTAATCATATTTAACTTTTTTCTTTTTAATCAGAATTAATGTCTTTGTATAAATTTCATTGCTTAGTAAAGTCATTTATATATATCAATCTATCAAACGATAAGCTAAGCCTTATTCACTTGTTTTTATTTTAGTAATTGCTTGGTTAACTGCTTTTTAAAAGGCAGATGTTCTTTAATAAGTCACATTATTTCAAAAAGAAGAAAGATAGTGTCACTCACGATATTCTGTTAACAACAGCATCTTCATCCTCATGATCATCTGTAAAAAAANGTTACACTTCAGTCAAAAACTCAAGTCATTAAGTCAAGTCAAATTTAGAAAGAATGAACTATTTCACTTGTATGTTTTATTTTAGAATTCCCATTTTTTGGGATTTGTTTCTTTTTTTTTTAAAGTAGCCTTCAAGACCTTTCGAGAAAACTATAGACTACTACATTATAACTTCTCTGTTTATTCCTCAGTAACATCTGTTTACCCTGCCCAAATTATTAAACATACTGCAATGATTGGAGGACTAAACCTGCACTCACTCACTGTTATGCCCGGCAATTTTTCTTATGCATGTCAACCAATTATACACATTTAAATAGTACACTGCAACAAAAAGTAGGGGTACTGACACACATTTTTTTATATATACTGTATATATAATTTTGCACTTCATGCAAAAATATTTGGTCCTTACCAGCTGGATATTAGAAAAAAGCCACTAAGAATTCTATAGTGAACAATCAGGACTTCTATTTGATCTACTTTCAAAAAGAAAATGACTTTGGAGGTGACCTGGGCAAACTATATTTAATCTACGACAAGAGGAAATGTCTGCCCTATACTATACAAAGACTGCTGAAGCTGATTCTTGCTGCATTCAGATTTGTTCATCTTAATACAGGTCATAAAATGTCAACATTACAGCCTTTTTGTGACCAACTGTTTTCAAGTTTCTGCAGTTCCAGTGATATTACTTGTGGATACAGTTAACAAAGACAAAGCTAAGAGTTACAGATTATTGTACAAGGATGGGTGCAGTCACAACCACATACACTTTAATCCTTTTTGACAATGACTTTATTCCAGTCTAAACAAAATGAAGGGCGGTGTCTCTGAGCAAACATGGCATAAACAGAGATGGAAAGACTTCACTGCTGTGACAACTCTTCACACATTTCTGCTGTGTAAATGTAGCACACAAACTTACCACTTTTCCTCTTGTACCTGGTTATGATGAAGTAGGACACAATGTAGAGGACTGCAAACAGGAGGAAGCAAATCTGAAAATGATAACATAGGAATCTTTAACAAAATTTATTAACATTTTTAGATTCAAACACATTTTTATGCTGATGTGAACGATCCTGCATCAATGCATAAAAAGAAATTCATAGAGATTTTTCTGACTACACCAAATTATAATATGCAATGAAAGTATGGAGCTTTGCACAGTTATTGTTGACTGTAATATTAAATTGTCAACAAGCGCCATATCATTCCTCACCAGGACTTTCTTTACAAATTTAAATAGTGAATTSTCGTCCTTTATTTGGAATAAAAAGCATCCACGGATAGGCAGTAAGATGTTACAGTTACCCCATGGTCTTGGTGGCTTGTCACTCCTCAACTTTTTATATTACTACTGGGCAGCCAACATTAGAGCCTTACTGTACTGGTTGAGAGACGACAACCCTGTTCCTACTTGGGTAAATCTAGAGAGGAAATCAGTTACGGCGAGCTGTCTCTGCTTTACTTTGCTCCCGGTTACCGTTTAATCATCCCATCTCAACTTATACTTCTAATCCGGTTGTAAC
>NW_013952502.1:850901-855156 GCF_001266775.1 Austrofundulus limnaeus | reverse complement strand
ATATTAATGTGGTGTTTCTACAATTTCCCAATGTCTAACATTCACTATCATTTATTTAATTAATTTATTTTAAATCTAATATTCACTTATTCTGTATTGTTTTACTAATTATTGCTCRTTTGTGTCTTGCATTATTTACAATAAATTTAATTTGGCAGTGTGCACACCTACGATCATTTATTTGATTCTGTGTTTGGATAAAAGGCAATTTCCTACAGCATCAGTGTTTGTTTTTTTTTACTATCCATCTGAGCAAATTTGGTTACCATAGGCTTTAAACAAGATGGGTAGTATTACAGAATGATCATATTCCACATTCCCATCTCCAACTGGGACACTGACCAGGATATAACTAATGTTGTCAACACAGCACAAATCATGCTTGTCAAGTCGCAATGACCCAGCCAGACTGTATAGGTTTCAAACAAACTGACAAATCATTTAGGCCAATATGTGAGTAAGACACAACAGTCCCTGTGGTCGTACAGACAGAAGCTTTATAGAACAAAATCCAAAACAACTTAGAATCAAGCGCAGTCTGTATATCAAGGACTTTCTCACAACAGCAATTTGTTTCTAAAAATTCTGAAAATACAGTTGCACAGGTGGTAATAACAAGGACTTAAAACTCAACAGTTTTGTTCAAAATGGCCGCAAAATCTTTGTTGGGAAAAACAAGTGAAATTCTGTCACAGCCTTATTTGAATGTGGTGAGGAAATTGAATAAGTGGACGTAACACCCTTGTGACACTTGTGTTGYCTTGGCACAATTTTTCACAATGACTTGATTATGTATTCCTTCCTTGTAAACACAGCCTTGACATTCTTATTAGAAATTAAGCTGAGTCCAATGTGGGGAAAAAATATTTCCCGAGCTGGCTTCATTAGAAAATAATCAYCTTGTCATCAAGTCATGTATACCAACTTTAAACCTAACCCTGAGTAACCTGAACTACAAAATTAGCACAAGTAACAACAAATATACCAGCTCCATGATATTTTGCTGGCTCACCAAAACACTACGGCTAAATGATACACTGTGACATCACAGCACCATGCAGCTTGATTAGCTAAGGGCATGTTGATATGAGATACTGAGAAGTAGATGTACAGACATGCTCAGGACAACATGTACAAGTTAAAGCTGGAATGTTGACCTTGCCTGCTGCAGAAACATTTGATAGCTTATAAAACAAGATGTTTGTCAGATTAATGCCTAACATGAAAGAAAAAGTATATTAATATTGTTGATGCAAAACAATACATAAGACAAAATGTAGATCAGGTAAAAGGTGTTTACTAGAACATAACAATTTATCAAATGATAAAACCAGGATTTTTTTTCTTGTTTTCACAAATCTTTAACCTCTAATAATATACAAAAGTGTACAAAAAATGTTAAGAGTTAATATGTTGTATCAATACTGTTTAAAAAAATCAATATAGGATTTATTTTCATGATATAACGTTATTAGCATTGGCTAGTAATGCATTTAAATTAAATATCAACATATTAGATAGTAGGAAAATAAATTACTCTCTTACATCTAACTCTGGTTTTAACTTCCACTTATCACTGCTTTCTTTTATATATTTTTCCCCAGTACCAATTTGCATAAATTTTGAAGTCTAGGAATGTGTTATAAAAAAATTATATTATCTGAGACTAAAGCATGTTTAAGTAATGACTTAGAAGACAAGCGTCTTGCTCAGAAGTATACAACAATACATCTTTAAAACTAAGTTGCCTTGGTATGCTAACTAGCTAGCAGCAGCTAACCTCTACAGAAACTCGCGTTTAGTAACGTTTTTATAATGTGTTTCGTTTAAAATCACATGTCTTTCAAATCAAATCACTGCAATATTTTAGCAAGCACTCAAAGAAAGAGCAATGCGCTTAATAAAGCCTATTGAATCAAACTGCCTACCAAAGCTAATGCTAGCTTCTGTTGATGTGTAGCCGAGTGTGTTAGCGAGCTAATTCCGTTACTTACGATGTACTCCCGAACTTGGCTGTGAAAATTCTGTTCCCTGATAGTAACATCGTCTTCTTCCATTCTTCATATTGCAAATGCAAAAAGCTACAGTCTCTCTACATTCTAGCTTGGACGGCAGGCAACAACAGCCAAAACTTCAACTCCTCTGCTCTCTCCGTAAAAAAATGTTTTGACTGGTTTAATGATGGGCTTTGTCAAAGGATACGCCCCATTTACACAACGGCTCAAGTAACAGCGCAAAGAGTGTGTGTGTGTGTGTGTGGGGGGGGGGGGTGTGCACCATTTACAACGGATAGGCCTGAAGAGAGACAGGTGTCGTGCTGTAACAAGTAGTCATGAATTGCATAAATATGTTAATGTCACAAATGTAAATCACGATGACAGGTTTGTCCACGTGATTCTGAACCATGCTCCCCCCTTCACCTGTCTATTACTTTAAGACGAGTCATGCGCCGGTAAATTAAAACGAGTAAACCTAACGTACGTCGAAAAAAAACGCCCAAAATAAATACGTCATCTTTGTGCGTCCAGTTTGCTGCGTACCCTGTTGGAAAAATGTCACATGTTTTTGGATCATAACAACAATTCTATCTTTTCTGGGGTACATGTGCAATTTCGTGTATTTATTAGATCTAAATAAGAAAAAAAAATTTCGTTTTTGTGCTAATTATTTCAGTCATTTTCCAACCCGTGCAGCAGTTTTGGCTTTCCGAAAGATTTCCCACCTGTCAAAGTTAACGCTGTCAAGCTAACTTTGTTCAGCTATTTGTTGAAATGAAAGAGAAAAAGAAACAAAACACCAAAAAGAAGAAAAGGAATGCGGTCTTACAAAAGTACATGGTGGCAGTGGACGAGTTTGTTCAAGGTAAAAGTCGTGCGGAAGATGCAGAGAGTGACCGATTTAGATTTGTCAAGAAGAAGAGTAGAAAAGAACTGCGCAGAGAGAAGAGAAAACTGAAAAAAGCCAAGATGAAAAGTCATTACGAGGGAAAAACGAATGTCTGTTTAGCCCCTGGTGATGATGAAAAATCCAAAAAAGTCAAAGCTAAAAAGCAACCACAAAAAAACATTGAAAAGGCAGCAAAGGAAGTAAGTATAACACAATCAAAAAACCAAATTCCAACAGAGAAATCAGACTCATCTCCATCCAAACCATCCTCAAAGAAAGGCAAGAAAGTTAACAAGCTTCAAGAGTCAAGAAAAATGGCTTTACTGGAGGCTAATGAGCAAGAAGACAGGGAGATAAAGAAGCTCGAGCGATTCCTCGGATTTAATAAAAGGAAAAACAAAAAGAGTCTCCCACAGTCTTTTGTGACTGATGGACTTGATTACATCCTGGGTGTGCTGGACTCCGGCTCCACAGCAGTGGGAATGCATGACGGTGACGAAGATRATGATTATGACGTGGCCAAAGAGAACTTTGAAAAACTTGATGAAGATGATTCTCAGGTGTCGGAGGAAGATGAAAAAGCTGACGATGAAATGGAGAGTGCAGGCAGCGATGATGAGGAGGAAAGTGAGGTTGTTGATGATGATGATGAGGAGGAGGAGGAGGAGGAGGAAAGTGGGGTTGTTGATGATGATGATGATGATGATGATGATGATGATGAAGAGGAGGAAAGTGGGGTTGATGACGAGGAGGAAGAAGAAGAAATGGATGATGGCAATGATCTGAAGAACAGCAACGATGCTGATCCAGACGATGACAGCGAGAAGGAAATGGATAAAGAAGCTGATGGTCCTGATGTAAATACAGAAGCTGTAAGTTCACATAGTTAAAACCTCTCTGAATTGTAATGGTTACGTTGACGTCTTGTGCTATTGATCTATTTTTTTTTTCTGATGTTAAGGTTGCCACAACATCCGGCAAGTATGTGCCGCCTCACCTGCGCAACACTGGTGATGATAAACGCAAAGCTGAGCTGGAAAAACTTAGACGCAATGTAAAAGGCCTGCTGAACAGGTAAAACTTCTACCACAACACCAAGGATTCAAGGAAGGGTTTGTTTGAACAATTAAAAGCAATAATTTGATTGTCATTTTTAACGGAGAATACTACATAAATAAACATCATTCATATGGTTTGTGTCAAATTCTGTTGATTTTGCATCCAAATTTATTTCAATGTGACTTCTTATAAAAAAAAATACAAGGCAAGAAAATACAGTGGTTTGCAAAAGTATTCATACCCCTTGAACTTTTCCATATTTTGTCACATTACAACCACAAACATAAATATATTTCACTGGAATTTAATG
>NW_013952502.1:838595-849522 GCF_001266775.1 Austrofundulus limnaeus | reverse complement strand
ACAGTTGCACATACTGTATTATTCAGAAATTTAAGATCCATGGGAATGTAGCCAACCTCCCCGGATATGGCCGCAGGAGGAAAATTGATGACAAATCAATGAGACGGATAATACAAATGGTAACGAAAGAGCTCAGAAAAATGTATAAAGAGATTAAAGGTGAACTTCAAGCTCAAGAAACATCAGTGTCAGATCACACCATCCGTCGTGTTTCAGCCAAAGTGCACTCAATGGGACACGACCAAGGAGGACGACCATTGTTGAAAACAAATCATAAAAAAATCCAGACTGGAATTTGCTAAACTACATGTTGACAAGCCACAAAGCTTCAGGGAGAATGTCCTCTGGACAGATGAGATAAAAATGGAACTTTTTGGCAAGGCACATCAGCTCTATGTTTACGGAGGGAAAAATGAAGCATATCAAGAAAAGAACACTGTCCCTACAGTGAAACATGGAGGAGCCTCCGTTATGTTCTGGGCCTGCTTTGCTGCATCTGGCACAGGGGGTCTTGAATCTGTGCAGGTTACAAAGAAATCTCATGACCATTAAAGGTTTCTAGAGAGAAATGTGCTGCCCAGTTTCAGAAAGCTTGGTCTCAGTCACAGCTCATGGGTCTTGCAACAGGACAGCTAAAAACGCTCAAGAATGGCTAAATAGAAAACATTTGACCATTCTGAGGTGGCCTTCTATGAGNGTGACATGTTCGTACGAACCCTTTGTACGAACAAAAGTAAGAGAAATTTAGGATAAGAATATGAACATGTTCTTGCATGAGGCCCAATATCTTTCTGATACTAGTAACTTATGTTTATATGTTTTAAACAAAATTAGTAGCTGACGTCACATTTTGTTCCTTTGCCAGGTGGGAGCCCATTTTCTTGAGACGGTTGTCCGCAAGTTTGACGAAGTGTACAGAAGCTCCTGTGAGGGCAAAGAGTGCGAGAACCTGATCGCCATCGTCGCGCACCTCTACAACTTTCAGGTGGTGCATTCAGTCCTCATCGTCGACATCCTGAAGCTGCTGGTGGGAACCTTTACAGAGAAGGATATCGAGCTGGTTCTGTTCATGCTGAGGAATGTCGGCTTCAGCCTGAGGAAGGACGACGCCCTGGCTCTTAAAGAGCTCATCTCTGAGGCTCAGCGTAAGGCCAGCGACGTGGGGTCAAAGTTCAAGGATCAGACCAGGGTAGGCAAAAGAAAAAATCTTTTTTTTACCTCTTATGTATAGAAAACTGTCACAGCGTGGCATTCGTGTAGGTTACTCACTTGTGTCACATTTGTAAACTTGTCCCAAGGTTCGTTTCATGCTGGAAACCATGTTGGCTTTAAAGAATAACAACATGAGGAAGATCCCAGGATATGATCCTGAACCTGTGGAGAAAATGAGAAAACTGCAGAGGACTCTGGTGGGTGTACTGGGTTTGAGTTTTTGCTTTACATAAGGGGAAATTTTTCAWTCTGGTAGTATCAAACTGTACCACCAGGTGGCCCCAGAGCTCCACCTACACGTGAACAAAACTGTTGGTACCCCTCGTTTGATGAAAGAAAAGCTCATATTGGTCACAGAAATAACTTGAATCTGACAAAGTAATAAAAAATTCTATAAAAATGAACAAATGAAAGTCAGATATTGCTTTTCAGTCATGTTTCAACAGATTTTTTTTTTCAAATAAAACTCATGAAACAGGCCAGACAAAAATGATGGGACCCCTGAAAATAATGTGGCCAAAGGGACATGTTAAATCAAGGTGTGTCCACTAATTAGCATCACAGGTGTCTACACTCTTGTAATCAGTCAGTGGTCCTGTATATAGGGCTACAGATACTCACTTTGCTGTTTRGGGACATGGTGTGGACCACTCTCAACATGGACCAGAGGAAGAGAAGGAAAGAGTTGTCTCAGGAGATTAGAAAGAAAATTATAGACAAGAACGTTAAAGGTAAAGCTTATAAGACCATCTCCAARCAGCTTGATGTTCCTGTGACTACAGTTGCACATACTGTATTATTCAGAAATTTAAGATCCATGGGAATGTAGCCAACCTCCCCGGATATGGCCGCAGGAGGAAAATTGATGACAAATCAATGAGACGGATAATACAAATGGTAACGAAAGAGCTCAGAAAAAYGTATAAAGAGATTAAAGGTGAACTTCAAGCTCAAGAAACATCAGTGTCAGATCACACCATCCGTCGTGTTTCAGCCAAAGTGCACTCAATGGGACACGACCAAGGAGGACGACCATTGTTGAAAACAAATCATAAAAAAATCCAGACTGGAATTTGCTAAACTACATGTTGACAAGCCACAAAGCTTCAGGGAGAATGTCCTCTGGACAGATGAGATAAAAATGGAACTTTTTGGCAAGGCACATCAGCTCTATGTTTACGGAGGGAAAAATGAAGCATATCAAGAAAAGAACACTGTCCCTACAGTGAAACATGGAGGAGCCTCCGTTATGTTCTGGGCCTGCTTTGCTGCATCTGGCACAGGGGGTCTTGAATCTGTGCAGGTTACAAAGAAATCTCATGACCATYAAAGGTTTCTAGAGAGAAATGTGCTGCCCAGTTTCAGAAAGCTTGGTCTCAGTCACAGCTCATGGGTCTTGCAACAGGACAGCTAAAAACGCTCAAGAATGGCTAAATAGAAAACATTTGACCATTCTGAGGTGGCCTTCTATGAGCCCTGACCTAAATCCCATTGAGCATCTTTGGAAGGAGCTGAAACATGCTGTCTGGAAAAAGCACCCTTCAAACCTGAGACAACTGGAGCAGTTCGCTCATGAGATTCAGATTCAGGTTCAGTTTCAGATTTATTCGGGTCCCAAAAGGGGCAATTAATGTTACAGCAAGTGCATAGTACTTACACATACAAAGACATAATAAAAAAGTTCCAAAAGTTAAAAAAACATGTATACCAAAATTTTTAAAAGGTTATAACAAATAAGATACAATACAGTGCGCCAAAACACAACAAATATAAATCAGTGAACAGTTACTGCCAACATTGGTATCATTGGTAACAAGGAGCCCCAACATTCAGATGCAAGTCCTCCTACTTTGTCCTGCATTAAAAAGAGAAATGGCTATAGGGATGAATGAATACTTGTACCTGTTATTTCTGTTACCATTGTGGGTTTTTCTTTCATTAAACGATGGGTACCAACAATTTTATCCACATGTAAGAGGCCTTTCTTCATTCTGTTTTGTACCTTTTTACTATGAGTTTATGTGACCAGTTCTTGGTGATTGTGTGATGCTTAGATCCACAACAGTTCAGCAGGCAGTGACCTGAAACTGAGGGTCTCTTTGGAAAACCTCTTGAAAGCAGAGAAGGTGGGCCGCTGGTGGATCGTTGGCTCATCGTGGAGTGGAGCCCCCATGATCAGCAAGCAAGAAGACGCAACCTCACAGAAGAGGACTGCTGAAGGACAGGTGGGGGCGCGGTATCACAGCAAACTGAGAGACCCACCAATTCAGAAAGTCATCTTTTGGCTGTTAACATGTGCATGGTTTAAGAAATATCGTATTTTATCATTGATTTCTTTTAGTAACACATTGATCTTCATAGTGTCAAAAACAAGCTCATTTACTTTAATGGCGAAATTATCCTGCAGGCTTGGATCACAGTGATTTTGATTGGCAGTTGTAATCTTCCTTCTCCTTCAGTTCAGCAGCAAAGTCCTGGAGCTGGCCCGGAAACAGAGGATGAACACAGAGGTCAGGAGGAACATCTTCTGCGCTCTGATGACCAGTGAGGATTATCTGGATGCTTTTGAGAAACTGTTGAGGTTTGTTTATGTTTTTAAAACTTATCAAATCAACAACGTTATTTCTAGAGGATCTAAATCCACATGTATAGATTATTATTTTTATTTTAGTGTTTGCTTGTTTTTTTGTCTGTATGAAGGATGGGTCTGAAAGACAAGCAAGAACGGGAGATTGTTCATGTTCTGATGGACTGCTGTCTGCAGGAGAAAAGCTTTAATGCGTTTTATGCCGTGCTCGGAGAAAAGTTCTGCCTCCAYGATCGCCGCTTCCAGGTACTGTAACTGAGAATAAATACTAATATAATTAGGAAGTAAAGTTTATGTATGTAGCAACTTTCATAGATAGAAAATCACAAAGTACTCCACAATAAAAGCAAGACTATGTTTATCACATCACATTTATAAAAGTACAACATATTAAAAAAAACAACTTAGATGTTTTTTTAAAGCATTGATAGAATCAAGGCTGTGTAYAGATTGGGGCAGTGCTTTCYACAGTTGGGGTGCAGCTGCTAGGAAAGTTTTACAAACTTGTTCATCCTTTTAAAATTTTATTGTAAAAACGTTATCGAAGAAGTTGAGCATCAAAATCAGGGCTTTTTATTGCTTTTTAATGATTGTCTACTGATGTGATCTGAGTGGCCTTCAGTTCACCTCTGCAGTGTGGGAGCTTCTAACACCTCGTCTTCCGGTTTAACTCAAACTGTGACTACAAACAAAGAGGCAGAGAACACACATGAAAGCCTCGTAGGCCACCAGCTCATATCAGAGACCGCTGGCCATTGTCCTCATCAAAGAGATCAAGTTGGCGTTGCTGGGAATGTTTGCTGTTCACGTGTAAACCGGATGAGAGAGTCACCTTTATAAAACGGTTACCTAATAGGTCAACAACTGTTTCTTAATCATCCTTTTTCTTTAAATTAAGTAAAAGGATTGTTCAAAGTTTAATTTACCATCAAGAGTGAATTATTCACGGTTTGAGCATGCAAAGTGTTCAAATGTGAGGAATATATATTTTGAGGCACTATTCTTCCCAAATGGCTTTAATTAATGTCTGTTTTTAATCAGTTAATTTAGATCAGTTCTGACAAATTCCCTCAGTATGACAGATTATCAAATCAAGACAGTGATGAACCAATATTTTCTGATGTATTTTGTGACATTACAGTTTTTGTCTGTCTGGATATTCTAGCCTGGTAAAAACCAGACCCTTGTCCTTCGCTTTGCTTCATACGAGGGTCTGGACTCTCGGCCATAGAGAAGCGATTCTTGCTGGAGGCGGAGCCTCTGCTGAAGTTTAAAATGATTGGATCGGTTGGCGGCGACATATGTGTGCCAGCTCCACTGTGAAGGAGGCTAAGCTAAGAAGCTAACCGGAAATTGCGTGCGCTGTAAACAACCCTACTGAGAGGAGAGAAGTACAGAGCTGAACAAGACGACTGTAAATGAGAGCTGCTGCTTTGTCAAACAAATTTATTTTAATTTGGAAGCCTTATCAACACGGACTTGCTTCATTCACTTCCTCCACTGCTGTATGCTAAACTAACTAGCAGACACTGCGCAGAAAATCAACATCGTTCAAAACTCCGCCTTCTGTTTGCTGATTGGCCCAGGTAAAATAAACTACAAGCAGACACTGTGCAGAAAATCTAAGTTCTGTTCTCTGATTGGCCCGGACGAAAATTCTCCCGATGAAATCCTTGTCTCTGGGAGAAGTCCCAGACGGAGCAGTGAAGGGAAACTAGAATTGAGCGACACTGTGTAGGAAGGCAAGGGCCAGGCTAGGATATTCTAGTGGATTTTATTTTATTTTATTTTATTTTTCCTTCAGTTTCTTATAAAATAACATTTGGCACCAACATATTTTTTCTGTTCAGGATTTTCAATTTTTGCATTTTCATAGTAAATATAGAAACATGACAGCACTTATTGTAGGTCACAAATATTAAAAATACTGTATTTTATCATTTGTAAAGTTAGTGAATACTCATATTTTAAAAATCTACACTGATATTTTCACTTTAGTTGTTAATCCAATGTTGAGAGTATTTAGGAGGATAAAGCATCACAATTTATGACCCTGCTGGTATTTTTACTTATTCAATCTCCTTTTCTATAACAAAGCACACGATTGTGATACAACTTTATGATTCATTCATTTTTGTTAGTTCGTTACAGTGTTGTTACCAACAATCTGTTTAATGGTTATTTAATACACTCTACTTTGACACATAAAAAAATAGATTAGTTTTGTATACAACATGGATCTACTTCACTAAACTCACTGTGGATACTAACAATAGCAGTATGTGAGGGTAATTCAATTAATCGCAACATTTTGAGGCAAAGCTGTATTTATTTAGTTTAGTTTATTAATAAATGTCTGTGTTTTTAGATGACCTTCCAGTTCAGCCTGTGGGACAAGTTCAGGGAGCTGGCCAACCTTCCAAGCTGCTCCTTTAACAACCTGGTCCAGCTGGTGACCTGCTTTCTTCAGAGGAAGTGCCTCTCGCTCTCCATTCTCAAAGTGAGTAAATAAAACAGCTTATCGTGGCGCAGCCACCTCCGTGTTTCCTCAGTCAGTGACGTAAATTCATCAAAAGATATTCTTTAACCTGCGCAATGTCCTTGTAGGTGATAGAGTTTGGGGAACTGAATAAACCAACAGTTCGCTTCTTGCGACAAGTGCTGACCAAACTGCTAAAAGAAACAGATCCTGATGAGCTGGTCAGCATATTTGGGAGGTAAGGATTCTTTATTCTCCCGTGTTTTTGAGACTTTTTTTCCCAGCTATCATTATTTTTACAATATTAAACAGTGAAAACACAGAGTACAACCATGACAACAATCATCAGAGGGTCTGATTTGATACGGTACAAATTAAAAATGTGACTCATCACTCTGAACCGAGGATTAAGACCCAAAGTGGTTGTGGAGAAATGGGAAGCTTGGTTAAAACGTTTGCAACAATTGTATTTTGTCAAAATATAATGTTTTTTGTGGGTAGTTTAAATGAAATATCTAAAATCTAATCTTAAAGAGTTTTTGATGCCTTTTTTAAGTAGTAGTTACAAATTATGGTTTTGAGCAGAAAAGCTTTTTATTTTTTGTCATTTTTCTCTGTGAGTTAGCTAAGTTTATTTTATTTATTTACCTTTTCCCAGCTGGTACTGTTTAAGGTTACATTTTAAAAATGACATCAAAAATTCCTCATTAGAATAAGCTAAAAACAGGATTCAGATCAAATACCAGTGAGTTGTCCTGATTAGGGCGACAAATCAAGGCATATCTGTGAGCCACTCATATCATGAATAATCCAGGTATGTAGCTTTAAAAAACAGAAATCTAAAAATGTGTTTTAAATTTGACCAAATTGTCAGATTTATTGCCATCTGGATCAGAATGGTTTAAAAAGCTGAATCATCACAAATCATTGCTGCTAATATGTCTGAAAGATCTATTGTACTTTATGAGCAATATAACTTGTCAAAGTGCTCATCTCATTGAAAATCTAAAACCAAGTCTTTGTTCCTCTTTGTTTATCATCCACCAGGATTTCAGGAATTCCCAATCTTGGAATGCTGCGGGAAGGAATGAAGCTTTTCATCAGTCACTTCCTCCTGAAGAACGCCTCGTCGCAGGGACCAGCTGAGCAAGCAGCAGTTCTGTCGGAGCGCGCCCAGATCGCCACCAAAGCTATGGAGGCAAAAGAGACCAAGCTCAAACTGTAAAACGCACACACACCTCAGGAAGCTAAAACGTTGTGAAACAAAAGGAGGCTTATGAGGACACGACTCCTCCAAAATCAAACAAAAATGACAAATTTTAATCTTTTTTAACAGCATATTTGTTAAAGTCTACTGTATAATATTTGAATATTAAACTTACTGCCTTTGCTATGAATAACTCGGTGATGATTTGTTTCAAACATTATTAAGGCTGGTCGTTTTTTTTCTCTCATTTGTTAATAAAAACAGGAAGACATGCCTCACCAGATAAATACATATTTGAAAGGTTTTTTGTTTTTCCTCATTAACTGAAAACAATAAACAGGTTTTTCCTAAATCATTAAACTTGTCTTTTTTCCCCCAAGACTTCTTGGAGTCCAACTGTTATCATTCATGGATTTTTATTTGTTTGACTTGACTAGCTTTAAAAAAAAGTATAAAGCAAATTTAATTTAAACTATATTCAGTGTAAAAAATCCGCCTGTTTAACTGTTTTGTTTTTTTTTTGTATTTTTTTTTTCTCTTGCACATGAGGAACAGTTAAATGTTTACCCACCCTGGTGAAATGACCCGGGGACACTGAATCTGGCCTGCTCTGTTTGCTCGCCGACACCAGGATATATTCCCACATGGCGAACATAGCGGAGTCATTCTGTTACATTTGATACTTGCTCCTATTAATTAGCTCTGTTGGCGTGACCTGTATCTGTGTTCAAGCCAGAGCGTGGGTGGCCCGGGGTCAAGAATTGGTCACAAAGGTCACCGAAACGTTCATCACTGGTTTACTGAGCAGTCTGCTGCTTGATGGAGCTCCGAGGTGTTTTCTGGAGATTTCAAAATGCAGCAGTGTTTAATTTGCTCAAGGACTCAAACCTATTCAGTTAAAAACAATTTTGATTAAAAAAAACAGGTAATTTACCCCTGTCAAAATTCTCCTGGTTATAGACGAGCAAACGTCTACAAAGCTGAGGGAAAGCGATTCCTTTAAGTTTACCTGGTGACCCTCAGTTGAACTTTAATTCAGTCTGCTAAAGCAAACAGATGGAGATAACCAACAGATCACTCAGTAATCCTGTTACACATCACATGAAATCACTCAAATGCTGCTGTCAAATAACGTTGATCACAGTAACATGAAAAACAGGTGAGTCGGGTTCTTGTGCTGAATAATGAGCAACACACTGAAATCATCTTATGTTTTAGAAAACAAGGTTATAGTCATTTTGGTAAAATTTAGAAAATAATGTGCAGCTTTTTGTGAGATTACATTTTAAGCCTGTGTCATGAATAACTCAGCTACTACCACATCCGATTTGAGCTCAATACTCTATCTGCAGTTGATTAGTTACACACATTTTAGCTTATTGTGGTGCCCATTTCAGCCAAATCATCTTCAAAATCTAATCATTTGTAAATAATCATCCAGTGAACAATCTCTGAGGGTTTTGTTAAAATCAAATTGGTGGTTTATTTGATATTTTGCTAACAGGTTGATAGAATCGACCCCAACAGGTATTACTGAAGTTTTAAGCAAAGTTTTTGCACACTGAGTAAATTTTTGAAGTGTTTGTTGTGGAAAACCTCTCAGCCGCAGCCTTGCCAAATTTTAGGTCAATATACCCAAAATGGACAGAATTATGGCAATTTTTGTGTCAATTAAGGTCAGCTGGCTGCAGTGGATATCTTTAATTGAGTTGGGTCCAAAAGTTAATCAGTTGTAGATGCACATCCAATGATTATCTCCTGAAGGTTTCATTAAAATGCGCGCAGTAGATTAAGACATACTTTGTGAACAGACACACACACTTCAATTTTTCTCAAACAGCTTGTGCCAAAGCGCGGACCTGCTTCATTTGAGTAGTGACATTTAAATAAATCTCACAGCATTGTAATATAGTTTATTTTTCTCATGACATTTTGAAAGTGCCCTGCAGAAACCAAAGTGTTGCTCCTTTTTTAAAACTTGTGACTAAGAGGAGCCTGTTGCTGCTGTGGTGTGAAATGTTTCCTCTGTCTGCCTGACGCTCGCTGTTTGCTCTCACTGCACGTTTGCACAGATCCGACAGCGCATTTAACAGTAATTCCCATGACCCGAGCTGTCAGAGCGAGGAGAAGAAACACACGGCTCCAACACCGCCAGTAAATCATCAATCCGGGAACAATATTCCTTTAAAACAGAAAGAAATGCGCCAATATCTGAATCTAAAGCATGTATTTTTCTTTTTTTGAAAAATGTTTTATTACACTTTCTTTGCGGCAAGAAATCATATTTTTCCATGCATTGGTAGGAGCGATTAAGAAATACAGAATGGAAATAAAAATGTTACGCGTTATTTGACGCACTGCTGTTAATTTAAACAGAACGACTGCTGCTGAGACTTTATTAATCCTGATCCTTTCCAGCTCCATGCAGCCTGCTCCTGCTGGGTAAGAAAACTGCAATCTCTTGCTTTATTGTTTGACAACAGAGTCTATTTTGAACGGTTTTTTTCCCCCCGCCCCATAACAAAAATCTCGCTTTACATGCAGCTGTATTTGACAGCGAACCTCCCCCACCCTCCTCTTCCTCTGTCCTGGATCTTCGCCCCGTGTTTTTGCTTCAGGGTTGCGGGCTGATGTCGCTGTTGTGATGCCGCTCGTCGTCCGAGGAGCACTCCGAGGAGTTGTAGAGGAAGCTGTCGCCCTCCTCCTCCTCGTCGCTGTCCCTGAAATCTCGGATTCTGCCGTTTTTTGAGTCCGTTTTGCTGTGATAATCCGACTGTTCGAGTCCGTCGGCTTTTTCCTGGCCGCTCTTGGTGCCTTTCTGCTTCTCGGCCTCCTGGGCGGCCTGCTCTTTGGCCTTCTTGCTCCTCTTCCATTTCATGCGTCTGTTCTGGAACCAGATTTTAACCTGGGGAGAAGGGAGAGGGACGGATTAATTCCGGATTAATTCACTGAGCCATCGTGCAACACCAATAACTGTCAGACGGTGCACCTTGTTGTAGTATCAGCCTCCACATTTTTTTATTTTATTTATTCTCTCCCTTTAAAGGATGCTGTTTTTCGTTCTTCTTTTATGTCTTGTCTTCTTAATTTTATTTATTTATTTATTTATTTATTTATTTATTTATTTATTTATTTATTTATTTATAAAATGTTTCTAAGAATAACATTAAATCAATTCATCAGATTTCCCTCTGGGATCAATAAAGTATTTTTGAATTTGACTTTGAATCGAAATAGGCGCTAATGGTGCGTAACCGTGCGTAAAGGTCACCAATCCTCCTGATTCTGGGGGTTTTCGATGGTGTAATCACTAGAAACTTGGTTGTTTTTTAAAATCAATATAAGTTGAAAATATATTTTAAACTTCCCGACCCCGGATAGGCGGAAGAAAATGGATGGATGGATGGATGGATGGATGGATGGATGGATGGATGGATGGATG
>NW_013952502.1:834033-838272 GCF_001266775.1 Austrofundulus limnaeus | reverse complement strand
TATATATATATGCTCTAAGTCACAATTTAAGAAAAAATAAGTTTACACTTGTTTGAATACTAGAACCTGAGTTACCTGGGTTTCTGTCAGCATGAGAGACGTGGCCACCTCAAAGCGCTTGGGTCTGGACAGGTACTTGTTGAGTTTGAACTGATGCTCCAGTTCCAGCAGCTGCTGACTTGTGAACGCAGTTCTGGGTCTTCTGCACTTTCCAAGCAAGTTTGACTGCGCCTGGGCTGCAAGAACAAAATGATGAGTTCTAATGGCCTGAAAGCTCTTGATTATCAGTTTTGCTTTAAATTCTCTTGGGGGGAAAAAAGGATTTGAAATATGTTTGAATAGATGTTGAAGCAGATTTTGGTACAAAAAATGCTTAACTATTTAGACTTTTCCTGTAAAAAAAAAAAGCCACCCATCAGAATATAGTCCACACAGAAAAGCTTGTTTTCCTTCATCGTTTTGAACAAAGCTGTCAAAACGAGCAGAAACAAAACGCGCAGTCTCTGCTGAGCAAATCGCATGTCGGCTGTGGCTTTCACACTCCTCTGCCACTTTCCCCCACTGTCCATTATCTGTCCATTTTAGTTCCTCTCACAAAAACCACCACTGTATGACGGCCTCTGCAGCCACACGAGAAAATCTGATGGGAAACGCGCTCCAGGCGTTATAAGAAAAGGAAATATTTTGGATAACATGATGCTGTATGGAGGCGTGCAGGCCTCAAAGCTGCTTAAAAAAGCTTTGAGTAATAAATCAGGCTTCCGTTATATGACCAACCATGATTTGCAAATAAATGGCATAATTTGATGGTGAACAGGATACTCACAGTTAAAGTCGGACATTTTTGGAAGCATCATCCCGGCTGTGGAAACTCTCAGCCAGTGGTCCAGCTGGAAGGGGCTGGCCGTCAGTTTAATGGGGTCAGTGTGGGGGTGATGCGAGCCGTGCGGGTAGGAGTAGGACAGGGCAGGATGCTGGCCCGTGAGCGCAGCGGCCGAGTAGGTGTACATGGGGTGGCCGTAGAGAGCCTGCGCGGGGATCCCGGCAGTGCTCTGCGGGTGCAGTCCCACCATGCCGTGCGGGCTGCTCAAGAAACCCGGTTTGGGGATCAAGCCGCACGCGGAGATCCTCGGCGGGGACGGCGTCTCGGCGCGTAAAGACTCGGCGCTGCAGGCGCTCAGCTCCGGAGCTCCTCCGTTGCCCGTGGACGGGATGGAGGAGGAAGAGGAGGCGGAGGAGGAGGAAGAGGAGGACAGGGAAGTCACCAGAGCCAGCGGTGAAGTCTGCGCCTTGGGTGTGTCGACTGCTAAAAGCGCGTCAATGCGAAAGTTTTTGGATTTCTCCATTGGTCCCCGTGCGGTGCGCGTCCTTGCCACCTCTGAGGCCCACAAAAACCGGAGGAGAAGTCAGCGCCGTTTTGCCACCTTTCAAAAGTTATGAGATGATCCGGAGTGTGAGAGAGGAGCACATTTTCACTACTAATCCCAGTCAGATGGAGGCGATTGGTGCAGCCAATCTGTGGAGGAGAGGGGAGGGAGGTGTGTGAGCGCGCAGCGGAGTCGACAACGCCTCCCACGTGCATGAATGAATGAATATCTTTATTGTCGCACCACCAAAGTGGAATTTAAAGGGTTTTAACTGAAACAAAACACACAATCGTTGACATATTATTAAAATACCTAAAACATTAAAAAATCTTTATATCAGGAAAATATGAACAAAATAAAAGCATGAGCTCAAAACAAGGCAGGTGTGTAAATAATAATTAATGATCTAAAACAGTAAGAACATTTTAAAACTTTTAGATCACCACAAAGAAAGGATAGGACAGCTTGAACTGTGCTGAAGCATAAAGCTGGCACAGTCCAAACATGTTTTGATAAAATAAATCAAAACAGGGGGAAAAAAATCAGAAAAGGTAAGTTTATATCTGGACAGATTTTTTTCCAATGTTTTTCTTTAGTGCAAGTTTCCAAATTATGTTTCAAAACAATCTTTTGCTTCACAGATGCTTGGAACTTAAACAAAATATATATAGATTTGATTTACTTTGAAATGTAAACTATTTTTTTTATAAAATTGTTAGTTTTTTTTTCTTGCCCTCTGGTTGAATCTTCTGAGTTAATTTTGTGAAGTAAAACCTGAAAAATAATTCCAATCATGGTATTATAAGAGGCGTTCAGGGCACGTTGGATAAAACAAAACTCAGTTTCAAGAAGACATTTCAGGTCAAATGGTTAAAAAAAAAAAGACGCCAGATTTTGCGCCAAATATGCCAACGGGGAAATAGAAGTAAAAGCCCTCCTTCTGCCTCAACCTGAAGGTGACACTGATCTAAAAGACCTCCATGAAGTAATTATATAGCACAACATGGAATCAAATACTGATATTTGAACAAAATAAAATGGAATTTCAACAAAAGTGTCTGCAGCAGGAAAAGCAAAGTCCCTTAACTGAACGCGTCAAAGTGTGATGAAGACACAGCTGTATAACAGGCCTCGTGGCTCCGGATGAATTCGGTCTAATCAGCCACTTAAACTTAATGGAAGAGGAGGTCAGAACGAGAATTATTGACACCCCGCTGCCCTTAACCTGTCTACCAATAAAGCTGATTGGTTTTTGTCGATTCATCAGCGGGCGCGAGCTCCTGCGGGACGTTTATTTGCTCGGGGGAAATCAACAAGTCAGCGGGGAGATCTCTGCTAACGGATCGCCGTTTAATTGTGGCCCTCGATGATCATGGCCAATTACAGAATGATAACTGGGAGATTGTTGCGGCTGGGACGATGGAGGGTTGCATGACGGTGGGGGGTGGGGGTAGGGGGGCTTGGTTCATCTGTGCGTTTGTGATCGCCCGCCAAAGACAGGCGCAGGCGGGAAATCTTGTGTTTGCTGTCTGTTAGCAGAATATTTAAGAAAATTGTATGAAGCAGAAAGTAATAATTAGATGTAAATCTACAACTGATTAAACTTTAGAGTCAACGTGATTCTTCTGATCTTAAAAAAATGGTTTTAACTCTGTTGTTTTGCAGCTATTAGTAGTTGCTGTGGTGAAAGTTGACAGTGATCACCAACACATACTCTGAGCACTGTAAGATTGTGCAAGATCTTCATTGAAAAACATACCAGTCAACTCTATTTGACTGTTAGCAAAATATCTGATGAACCAATGAATGGATTTTAATGAAACCTTCAGGAAACAGTAAACGGTTGTATTTCTACAAGTGATTAACTTTTGGAGTCAATATAATTTAAGATGACCAGCACAGCCGACTGAACTAAGACAATGCAAGAAGAGTTATAAAACTGTCTGTTTTACAGAAAGTGAGCTACAGTAAATGTGTTGTGGTCGCTGAAAGTCATTCCTAATATTCCAGATTTACTCAGACTGGACCAATACCTTGATATTTGGTGTCAATTCATCTCAAGAAGGCTGCTTCACCACGTAAATGGTTGGTAACTTAATGTGGGCCTATACTGAGTCAAATTCTGCTGTGAGGAATCCTGAGCAAAAGTTTTTAGTGAGTTTATAATTATTTATTAATTTTCGATCAAAACCGCTAACTCAGTCATTTGGTGATTTTAGTCTAAACCCCCCATGGAATGACTTTATTTCTACTTGTTCATTCAGTTAAAATAATAAGTATAAATAATCACAGATATGTTTATTATAAAGTGAATGCTAATATTAAAGTAAAAACTACTTTGGCAGCTTTAAACATGATTGTTCTAACAGCTGGGCTGAGCTACACAGACCTGGGCTTGGCCCCCCTTTCATCCCCCCGTCCCGTCCGCCCCTGCACGAGTTTAATTTCATTAAGGACACCAGCATGAATATTTCTATTAAAGCTGCGGTGAAATATGGGGCCATTTCCCACTGGCCTCTGCAGATTTATCGCTCCTTTTCATCACATCTGAGGGGAGAGAAAATGAGCAAGGCTCCCCGGGAGGAACGGGACCTTTAAAACCTCCTTTTCCTTTTTCCTTTGAAAGCTGTTAATTTGCCCTGTAATTACGTCTACAAAAAACTAAAAAGTACAAATCAACGTGACAAATAGAAGGAGTTTCATATGTTAATTGCTTGTGACAAATTTCAGATTTTTTTTCATCTAAAGGACCTGATTTTAATGTGACCTGAACTGACAAATTATGAAATGTGCAAAACTGATTTCTAAAATATTAAAGGCTCATTTCTTTCGTTCAGGGCAGCATATCTTTGGCTATTGAAGTAATCTGGTC
>NW_013952502.1:826349-832529 GCF_001266775.1 Austrofundulus limnaeus | reverse complement strand
TGTGTGTGTGTGTGTGTGTGTGTGTGTGTGTGTGTGTGGCCGTGTGTCTGCTACTTGGTGGGGACGATTTCTCAGGAAAATGTTTTCACGAGCATTGCAGCTTCAAGGAAGATATCTGACACCCCAACCCATTCTCACTGACACCCACGTCCAGGTTTTGAGGCTCACAACGTTCTGCCTATKGGGAGGGGGTGGACTGAATGGTCCGGGGTCATTCTTATATTCATTAGTTCTGATTACGCATCTGTGGGTGAAAACGTCTTGAAGGGACGCTGCTGTTGGTCATTTCTTTGAACCACAGTTCAGACAATGTCATGCATGTTCCATTTAGCTGAAACTGAGTGAGAAAGCAATGTCCCAACAAGCACACTGCTCAATATCACTTTGAAGCAATTACAAGGACATCAGGCTTCTTAGCGAGCTATAAGTAAAGCAATTGTGTGTCCAATATCCAATTGTCTGCCATCCTTGCATTCTTAGAAAACTATAGTAAATTAAAAGGAACAATATTAATAAAGAACATTAATATGAGTTCATTTCAGAAAGATAAGCATTCAGAAATAGAGAATGAAATTCACCTTTTAGTTTAAAACAAAAGAATGACTTGGCAGCAAAAAATTATGTGAACCAAGGATAACGCATAACAATACTTGACAGGACGGTGTGAGAACTGAATATCTGTACAGAGATGGGAACACCTGGTATAATGACAACTGGAGACAAGTGGAAGTGGGCATTTAGGAGAAATTAAATGATGACACAGGGAAACTAAAAGAATACAAAACATACTGTACAGAAAAACAACAAGGAACAAATAAATAATAAAAATGCATTCATATACAAAAAGCTAACAACCAAACTGACATAATAAAACTGACAACAGTTCATTTAGCAGTTTTCACATCCATATAAATTCAGGGAATTTTCGCTGCACATTTCAATAATAACTGCCTGAGAAAACTCAGATTTGTGACAGACATTTGTAGACATGCAGAATATTATAAATACAAACACCAGACCCCATCATTCCAATTTAAAAAATCTATACAAATTAATATATTTTAAATGCAATTTTAATGTTAATCTAATATTTTGTTAGCTTATTTCTCACTATGTGCAGCTTTACAGTGCAGTTAGTTTCCAAATCTATAGAAAAGTTAAAAATTTTCAACATATTAGAGAAAAATATAGAAAGGAATCCAAAAAAGTGTATTTGTTTTGTAATTGAAATTTGTTCTTTTATTTCATCCAAACTTTTAAAAACATAATTATAAACCAGTAAAGTTAAAGTTGTGTTATTAAGAAGGTTTTAAGATTCTTTACAGGTTTTATTTTGCAGAAGAGAGGTAAACAYAAGGTGAAGGTAGAATATGATACGTCCCCATAAAAGTAGTAATTCAAATACTCACACACAAATAGATGCTTCTCATGGCTCGAGTTAAAAGGCGGGTCAGGTAAGATTGACATAAATTCTGTCCAATCAGCGACCAGGCGTGAGCAGGAACCGGATGTAGCTAACWGTGTTGTGTTTCCAGACAGGAGGAAAGGACTTGACGTTTGGGTTTACCTCATGAACCTTCTCTGTGTCAGTATTTGTGTTTCACTCCTTCGTTCAAAAGTCAAAGGTAAACAGTTCATTGTTGGTGTATGACTTTAAGAGTTTGTCTTGTAAAATAAATTCTGTCAAGACGTGCGGTATGAATAAATGTAAAGTTAGCCTGTTTGAGTCCTTAGCCGGTGGCTAGTTAGCAGCAGTGCTAACGTAAAGAAAATCGAACCAAAATTCACGTAAAAAAGATCCGTGCTGTCACTTATTTTTATACACTGTTCAGTATATCTGTATCCTCTTTGTTATCTGGCATCGGAAAGCATTAAAACCCCTTACATAACACTGACAGCTGCTGAGTCATGCTAACTATTGTTGCAGCCAAAACTAAGAAGACCATAGGTCTGACTAGGTATTTAACAGCTTACTTTTCCAGTTGCCCCATGAACCCCAAAGTAACAGTTCAATCTTCATTAATTTAACAAGCTGAGTGTGTTTTAAAATTAGAGCAAAGTCACGCTTTCTTGGGCTGTTTTTTGTGTAATTTCGGTATGACTAAAGTATTGCAACGTTGTTTCATTTTCTGTTTAGAAATCGGTGAAAACTGCTGAATCAATCGATGGGAAAAATCTAACAATGTTCAGCTTTGAGGGAGATTTCAAAACAAGACCCAAGGTCTCACTGGGAGGGGCAAGTAAAAAGGTAAATGTCATGAGATCATTACTGTTATAATCAGTCGAGTTCTTCAACAATCCATACAGGAGTTACAAAGCACATTATTTTCTGCATCTTTTAATTGTCTTGTGTGTTACTCTTCAGGAGGAGAAAGCATCTTTGTTGCATCGGACTCAAGAAGAAAGACGAAAACGAGAGGTAATGTCCCTGTAAATGTATGTGTGATATTATGAAAGAACTACTGATGAGGCTGCTCTTAAACAAAGCAGTTATCATATAAAAAGATTTTAATGTATTTTGTTGCAAAAAGTTGATAAATGACTGTACTAATATTGTACATCCAGAATAAAATGTATTATGGCTAATAGGATGCAGTTTATTTTATACTATATTTTCTAGGCTATTGTTACTGACCTACTAGCTATATTCCGATTGTGACAATTGTGTATAGTTATTAGTTCTGTCTGATGAGTTTCAAAACACTAAAATATTGGTGCTTTGGTCCAATCACTGTTTCATTTATTCCTAAAATATGCTTTTGAATGGTTTAGGATGAAAGAAAACGACTGAAGAATGCCATCATCATTCAGTCCTACGTACGTGGCTACCAGGACTTAAAACAACAGGTGTGTCTRTATTTGTTTCTACTCATATGGACAGAAGGTTTCAGTCTCTTAATAGCAGCTCAGAGTAGAGTTTTTGCTTTGAGTTCAAATAGTTTGAGCATCTAGTCRTGATGGAGGAGGCTTCAGGATGGACTCAGAACTCACTGTAGATACTGTCACCAGCATGTCTCTAGAGTTCCTTGGTRTCTCCTGAGATGAAATGAGGAATGTAGCTGGAGAGAGGTAAGTCTTAAAATCTCTGCTCATGGATGAGCAGATGCTTAAAATTTGTTTTGTTGTTGTTGGTCACTTGTAACTCTGAAAAAGTAGGAAATCTAGTTGATATTCTCCTWCTGGATGGAAGGATGAACAAGTTTGTATCTGATTTGTTTTTTAATATTTGCATTTAGCATGTTGTTTGAGGAGTGGAGCATCCTCTTAAATTATCATTATTGATTTTTTTTAATTTACTTTTTTGGTTCCCTCTTTGTTTCAACAGTATGCCACTCAGAGGGCTAAGTTTGATGAGTGTGCCAGCCAGTCACAAGCAGCAGGAGCTCAGCATGTCATGGATGGTGCTGCTCTTTGCCTCTTATCAAGACAGCTTATATTTTTTTATAGACAAAATGTGGATGCGCATAGATTGGTAAGAATGCAAAATCACGTGGCACTGTTGGTTTCAAACATGCTCTTCTAACCTGTTGTTACATGTGTAGTTCCTAAAACAGTTTCTTTGTATTTCTGCAGGTATGGTTATGCCAGAACCTGGTGAAGCACAACAGTCAGTTTGTGAAGCTGTTAGTTGGCCCGCAGAGRCAAACGTGTATGTTTCAGATCAAAAGAATCTTGGGCTTCTGTTGCAGGTATGGTTCTTTAAGTGAATATTGGTGTAAACACACAGTAAGTTGTTAGGATTATTATTTAAAGAAGAATAAGCCAACATTAACTCACTTGTTGTCTCTTCTTCCCAGGCTCCTGCAGAGCTGCACGGACGAAAGTTTAAATGTTGCAGTTCCCATGCGCATGCTAGAAATCTTTTCTACAGAGAAAACCTATCTTCCTATTATTCCAGATGCTAACTATGTAGCTTCTTTACTCGAGCAGATTTTGCACTATATGGTTCAGAAAGGTAAGCTGTCTCTGCTGTAGTTTACTTATTRGGAATAAAAGGTAATTTTATTAAATATGTTGTTGCTTTAATGGCTTCCAATATGAGCTTTAATTTATTGTTTCTGCAATGAATGTAGAAATATATATTTTGAGGGCTGGCTATTTTAGAATTTCAATATGGGTTTTATTTAGTAGTTTGCAGAAAACAAAACYAGCATTGCAAACATTAAATACCTGACTGTGAATTGTTGGAGAGAGCAAACAGAAATGTTTAATATTTTATTTTTTTTGTTTCTGTACAGCTCTGTGGCTCAGACAAAACAATAACTCTCAACTTTTTTCTAGAGTATTTGGCCGCTAAAAATTATTCTGATACAGCATCTGTTTAGTTTTCAGCATTATGTCTGCTCACAAAGATTTTATTAAAGACRCATTATGAGCCCTAAAGAGGGATGGGCTCAACTTTCACATCTTGAAGTTTTATAATCACAACATCAAACATGTCTTTCTGCATTTTGCTTAACTTACCTGAAAATTCCATTCAAACTTCTCTTTTTGGCCTTTTGTCAGGATACTACAGGTCGCTGTACATTCTTGTGAATCACAGACTCCCCTGCAGTCTGGAGTACAGTGACACTCCCTCTATTCCTCTGGCAAGCACACTGTTGGAGCACATCCTCAAACCTCTGCACTTTACTTACTCCTCCTGCACAACAGGCGCAAGGTACACACAGAAAATACCCCTCATCTAAAGAAAATACCCAGGTGTAGGAAAGAGATTGGAAAAAGTGTTAGGATCAGATCTAAAAGCTTAACTGCTTAATTACATCTTATTTGTGTTTTAATCCCATTTTATTTCTAAATAATCTAATAATTTAGGCAATATTTGTGAGTGTTGGGGAAGTACTGACGTACTAAATTATTTGATGTGTTTGTGGAAGATTTTTGTCTCACAAGCTAGCCATGTCTGCAGACCCCCCACTATCTACTATAAACACTACTGAAGATAAGTGTGTACTCGTAGATACTAAATGTTTTAGTCTCCAGTGAAATCTTTAAACGTATCCGTTGAATTAATCAGACAAACTGCAGCAGTCTTTGTCCCTTTTTAGTCATTGGTGAAGCAGTAATTGTTTCAGAGACCATTGACAAAATGCCATAAAAGACCCCAGACTTGCCCGTTTGCTGCAGTGCAGAAAATCAGACTGTTTGCTCTCAGGTTGAGACATTCCTAATAACAAAAGACAGGAGGACTTCCTTTCTTTTTTTGAAGAAATGCTAGGCGGGAGAAACTTGTCYACACACTGATTCTAACAGTTAATTATCTCTCTTGACCCGCCGATGTGTGACTGGGCTAAACAAAGCTGCTTTATTTGGAGAGACAATATTGGCAGACTTGTGAACTAAAAAAACAAAACAAAAAAATTCAGAGAAGTGTTAAAACTGTTTAGCTAATCAGCAGTGTATTGTTCAGATTTTTGTTTCCATTTGGTAACGTTTCACAGTGCACTGACAACTTTCTTTTTTGTTTGTTTGTTTGGTAGGCAGTTTGTGTTTGCAGCTTTTACCGAGGAGTTCATCTCTGCACCGTTTACCGAGCAGATATTTCACTTTTTTATCCCGGCACTATCCGACCGCTGTCTCCTATTTCCATTTGAGGCCTTCCTGAACTCCCTTCAGACCACAATTTCCTCCTCTTCAGCAGCACAGAGCCAGGCGCCGTGGCTCTTTTACTTTCTCCTTTCTGCAGGGGAGAACTGCTTAAGTAAGTGCCACGTTTAGGAGCTGTGTGAACTGTGCATCTTCTCTTTCTACACATGAACACTTCACAGAGAGAAAGTCAGAATCGGGTGTAGTGTACAGTGATGATGTGTGTGTGTGTTGATAGACTCACTATCAGAGGAGGGTCACCTGCTGTACCTTCAAGCTCTGCAGACGCTGCTTCCACTGCTGCCCGTGTCAGAAAACACAAGCAAGCCAGAAGTGAACAGTGACTCTGAGGATGATGATGATCCTAACCTCCACTCTTTACCAATGCAGGTAAAGACATCAGCACATTAATTTACTTAATAAAAAAGCTGATGCTCATGTAAAGTTTTTATTCATGATTTATTTGAGGCATCTTGGATACAAGAGATGGTATGATCACAATGCTTATTGTAAGGGTTTATTTTGTTGTTGGATGCAAAATATCATCTTACCCTATTTTCAATGCAACTTCTATTCACGTTATGTGTTTTATAT
>NW_013952502.1:803319-826282 GCF_001266775.1 Austrofundulus limnaeus | reverse complement strand
ACGTAGCCACAATTTCAAACTACATTTTTGGTATTTTTGTCAGGATGACAGCCGGATTTCTGTGCAGCTGATAACCGAGGAATGTGTTCGCAAGCTGGACATGAAACAACAAACGAACGCCCTACTGAACCTTGTGTGGAGGGACTCAGCCAGTGAGGAGGTTTTCACCCTGATGGCGTCCATTTGTCACACTCTCATGGTGCAGCATCGTCTAATGGTGCCAAAAGTCAGGTACAGAAACACAAAACGYGTGAGAGGCTTTATTTTTGGATGAAACCACTGAAAGCGGTGCTTAAAGGAAATTTATTGTTAATTCATCAAATGTTGCAGAGATGTAGGTAATCCTTTACAAAGCAGATGTGTCATCGGTCTGTTGTAAATTTGGTGAATCCCRTGGTGAAGCAGGCATTAAATAATAACAAAAATAAATTGGAGGCCTTTTWAAAAAATTATATCAAAACATTTCACACATCTTGTCAAGATCAACCTTGCATCCCATCAGCTTGTTTACACACTTACCTGATTGAAGAGGAAACAGTGTCTTTGTGTTTCTGCGCTGCAAGCAGTGATGTAAATAATGGTAGGCAGGCAGTTATCATCAGTCCACACCCACTGGCATTTACAACCGGTAGAAGATACAGGCATGTCAGGGAAGCTGTCAGTTCTGGATAAGGGAAATTAGCTCTTTTTTTGGTTGATTACATTAGAGCTTGGATGTCAGGGATGGCGTGGGGGCTGGATGGTGCATCGACAAACAGGAAGTGAGCTAGACTGGGCTTCATGGTTGGTGAACCTGCTGGGGTTAATTATTAGTGATGCCAGTAGCTGTCAGATGACTAGTCTGTGAGGTGTAAAAAAGGAAAATAAGACGCATATCAAGTGAACAACGTATTCTGTTAAATAGTTTTTGAATCTGTAGCATACATATTTCCAATTTTCAGCTAAAAACACACTTTTTTTGTCAAATTTAAAGAATTTCAGCCTCTCAGTTGTCTTYTTTTTTTTACAGCTTCCTCCTCTTCTCCACTTTTATCATAAATCCTGCCCTTCGTCTTCCATCATTATTGGATATCTGTACAAAATAATTAGCTCACTGAGAAAGATTAATCACTGCAGGAGTGGATGGGATAGTTTTACAAGAGGCTAAGGGGAGCAAATTGCATCCTGGTCCTGATTTACTGCACTTACAGTAAAAAAAGTAGAGGTTGTGCAGTCAGCCCGCCACACTGCCTTTTTAATAAATATGTAAAATATCTTATTAAGTTGCTCTCTGCTTTCTTTTTTTCCACAGCTGAATTATTTTCGAGTGAACTTCCTAATTCCACCTATCTGCAGAGTTAGATATTTGGTGTAATATTACTTTGATAGTTTGGTTTCACACAACGTGACACTCGGCTCTTAACGGGTTCCTGCTAATTGAAGTGATCTACATTTACTTTTGAGTGATTGCTGTGATTTTTGTTTTGTCATAAAATAACAATGTTTACCATGTTAATTTAAGTTTGTGAAACTAATTAGCATCAAGGTAAAAACCTGCTCAGGCAGTACCAAATCTGACCCGAGTTGTTATTTCTCTCTGCTGATCAGTGGTTCTTTCATCACAGCAGAATGAAATGATTCAGGCATCATTTATCAAGACACTTTTTTTTCCACACACATACACACAACCCCTTCTGATGTCTTGACTTTGTTTATTAGTGATTCATTTCATGATTGAAATGGGAGTTTGGGTTCTCTCTGGCTGTAAATCAGCATGTCAGCTGGCATTTAGTGCTTTGTTTCTCATTTCAATCACACACCCGCATGACTTGTTATGAGCCCCCAGCGCTACTCKCTGCTTCTCTTCTGAGCCTTGTTGCACTGACAGATGGTCTGAGTTCGACACCGACCATTTTTCAAGCCTTACTGAGGTTAGCTTGACAGTCTGCTCCTAATGTTCAATTTCATTTTGGGATTTTTTTTAAATGTAATTTTGGTAGATTGGATGGTGGGATTCTTAACTCTTGATTTGTTTCATCTGTTGAACTTTTCTCCTCTAATGTGATTACATGTTGCTGCTCCATCATGAATCCTTGTAGCTGTCAGAGCTGTCACTCAYGGACAAGACCCTGTTTATATGCAGGGGCACCTTATTTAGCTTTTTAGCTTACTTACCACATTATTGTCACCTGTGTTTACCCATGGTGTGAAAAGCCATGCAATTTAAAAGTATTCACAAATGCACACACATTTGAACACAAAGAAGCTTCACACCTTGGTGCCACAATCCACTGAGTGCGACCATAGGAAGGCATGCGGGTGCTTCTCAGTGTTATCACGTAATTCGCTGTGAGTGTGGAAGCATACTAGTGCTCAGGGGTCACAGCAAGGACCAAGGGTGCCCCTCCTCCTCCATTGTCTTGGTTCCCTGACCATTAAGTTAAATGGGGCTCCAGCAGGAAGCCACGGGAGCTGTTTATGACCTGAGCTGGGCACCCTCGCCAACAACTAGTTTACTAATGGAAGGTGCCTCGCCTAAATAAAGCTTAATGGCTCATTTAATCTCCCTTTGGTTCTCGCAAAGTGTAAAAGGAGAGAAAGGCCAAGAAAATTCTATAACAGAAATGTTGGTTTACAGTGGTGTTTACTCCCCTCCCTCCTTTCATTCTTTTTTTTTTTCTTTTTTGAGTGCGTGTCCTCTTGTAAACYGGGCAAAGTTAACAATCTCAACATTGCAGACAGTTTGGCTGAGAGTAATTTTATTGCTTCTCGCACTGGCTGCATCGTTTGAAATAGCTGAWAAGTATTTCATATTGATCCATGTTGAGGAGCGTTCAATCAAAACGAATATTTCTGTTTTATGTGTCTTTGTGGCCGCAGACTTCTGTACAGTTTAGCTTTCAATGCACGTTTCCTGAGGCATCTCTGGCACCTGATAACATCCATGAAAACTAAAATGATTACTGGGTGAGTTTTTATGTTAATATTCTTTAAATATTTTTTATTTTGCTTTCAACAAGTTTTATGTCTTCAGACATTTATGTTTCTTAAACTTGGTTTCTACTTTTCTGTGTTTGCCTCTTCAGCTCCATGGTGCCACTGCTACAGCTGATCTCACGAGGGTCTCCTATGTCRTTTGAAGACTCGAACCGCATCATTCCCCTCTTCTATCTCTTCAGTTCTCTCTTCAGTCATTCTCTTATCTCGGTGCATGACAGTGAATTTTTTGGGCATGAAATGGAAGGTACTGGWCTTATCTATTAAGCTTGATTTTGCAGATATACAGTTTACTGTAAATAGCTGCTAACATCTCCTGCGTCAGTGTGTGTTTGAAGACTGAACATGTTCTCCCTCTGAACAGGTCATGTACAGTCCTCCATGATGCCCTTCACGTTGTTAGAACTGGTGACGCTGTCTCGCTGTCTGAGAGATGCGTGTCTGGGAATCATCAAGCTGGCCTATCCCGAGACCAAAGCGGAGCACAGAGAGGAGTACATGGCTGCCTTCCGCAGCGTTGGCGTCAAGACAAACACTGAGGTCCAGCAGCGCATCCAGGCCGAGCAGAAACGCTGGGTGCAGCTCTTCAAGGTAAGATGTGTGATGCTGCTTTACCATGCATGGATTCTCTTGTTACTCAGTTGATTTTTATTTCCTTCTTTAGTCCAACTTATTAAAACTGAAACATCATTGAATGAAAAAACTTAGCAACATTTAAATGAAAGCAAAATTTTCTTTTGATATATTTTCCCAGTGTTACTTTAAACTAGATGGACCCAGTAGTCTTTGTTTATAGTTTCAAAAGCTCTGTTGTTTAGCACCCAGCTTTATTAGTTCTCAATGTTAACTGTAAAACATTCAGTTTAATCTTTTCAATTACATTAAAAAACTTTTAAGTTTTTTTTGCAAATTATCTTACCTTCCTATTTTCTTTCTTTACAGTTTTATAAAATATGGCATATTAAGTAACCTGCATTTAACCAAAACACACTTGCATCTGTCAAATAAATAATAATAATTATACAATGATGAATTGTTAGTATTTAGACTGCATGAGGACATCTTATTAAATTATTTTACTGAATCCTAGCTTGTTTATGTCTAAACCCAAATTCCTTACTGGGTCTCTTCAAACACTACTTTATGGAGATTTAGATTTTAAAAAGTCTGTATTGAGCAACTTTTACATAGGAGAAAAAAATGAACAATATTGCAACAAATGGGTGTAAAAAATCTAAATATTTTACCTTGTTTTTAGGTACTATGGATAAAAATCTAAAATTTACTCAAAAAAATTAAATCACTAAATAAGTGTTTGAGAGCTTAAAACAGATGGGTCAGTATGAGGGAACTTCCTGCATTAGAGCTTAGAGATTGTATTGTTTTCTATTGATACCTAAGTGTGTACACTTTGATCATTAGGCCTAATTGTTGTGTGGTCTCTGTGCATTAAGGCAGAGTAGGTGTAATGATTATTGCTGTTAGTGGAAGTCGGCTATATATGCATGAGCGGTCAAAAACAAGATGGAGCCCACAGAGGTCAGTCTTTGGGTTATTTACTCAGGTAATTGGACAGAAAACCTAATTCCTGTCTCATCCTTCRTCTTTCTTTTATTTTGTCTTGTTTCTTTCTATGTAAGAAAACAACACTAAAGTTATTTTGTTCTTGTCTGTTAAGGGGATTTAAAAAGTGAACACTAACATCCTGCAATAGGTGGTGAATACACAAGGAGCACGTTGGGAGTTTTTCATAAAAGATCTGCTCAAAGGCCTCTTGTCAGCTAAAACGACCCATTAAAGAAGTGAGGAGCAGAGAAAATGCATTTTCCAAATTGAACAGTGGGATTTACAGTTGGTTTAACGCCGCTGACCCCTAACACGTTAATGTTTGGTTCGTGTCATCAGCCGTCCCTCTCCATCTTTTATCACCTCCATTGTCGAGCTATCTATTTAATTGAAAGAAGTTAATTGAATGAAAATGATCAACTAAGCTTGTATTAATATTGCTAATGGAACTTTCTTCTTGGCCATGTTTGGAGAACGGTGTCACACTGGAGTTTGGGAAAGGCCCATTAAGGTTTGCACTTAACCCGATGGGCTAATTAAGGAATGCTTATTCATTCCCAGAGTCAGAGGGTAGGTCTGCTCCAAACCCATCTCCATGTACATTTGACAGCATTTTGCACTTGCCATTATTGCACACTTTGGTTGCCTCCTGGTGATTGGCCGTGATTGATTGTCACTTTATGAAAATGACATGTCTTAGAGAAGTACATTTCGATTGAAATAATCYAGCTAGGGTATTATATGGAAATGGACTGGCTGTAAGTTTATTCACATCAATGACATATGTGACATTATTCAAAGTAACTTGYCATAGCAACAAGGCAGCCTATTGTGACCAAACAAAAGCTGCTGAAACATTACCCACGTTTGTTCACTTTTTCACTTTTTACTGACATTTAGGTACAGGGGTTGTTTTCTGTTCTGCTGACAYWSTKTKTGWRAMMSARRMKYTTTWTWTTTTWTTTTTTATCGAAACAGCAATCTTTTTGTCCTCTTGCATTTTGCTTAAAAAACGAGATATTTCAGCTCGTCTAATGTGGGATTCTTTGATTAATTTATAAACAAATAATTTCTTCTATTTTGTTAACTAATCTTAGTTTTTGAGAAGTATTTAAATTTAAATTTAGCTAGTCTGTTGGGAGCCAAGACCAAAGTGGATTGCTGCCGTATTAAAACAACTCCAATCTGAAACATTTCATTGCGAATTTTGCGAACAGTAAAACCTTTCATGGTGACAGTTTTGCACTACACAGATTAAAAAAACAATTCATGTCTACATAAAGTTTTTCTTACAATTCATTTATAACTATCTACAATACATAAGAT
This sequence comes from Austrofundulus limnaeus, assembly GCF_001266775.1. Classification (NCBI taxonomy): domain Eukaryota; kingdom Metazoa; phylum Chordata; class Actinopteri; order Cyprinodontiformes; family Rivulidae; genus Austrofundulus; species Austrofundulus limnaeus. The sequence continues at coordinate 820,414 of NW_013952502.1, read as the reverse complement.
AATAATTGTTCATATCTTTTCCAYAAAGCCCAACTTCAAAGATTTAAACTATCACTTTTAAATTACAACATCAAAAGTCAGATTGTGTTCCTGAAATGAATAAAATACCTGTAGGTTACAAACATGATTAAATATTACTTTATGAACATCCTATAAGACGAGCATTAGCTATTCTAATACTTGCCGCTCAGTTATCGGGGAGATTTTAGCACCATCTGCTCAGTGGCTGATGTCAGCAGACCACACTGGTAATTAACAGGGTTGGACATTGAGGGATGGCGTGGATCGTTTTTCTTTTATACTCCCCATAAATGGTGCATTAATGGCTAAAATCTCAAGTGATTATTTTTCCCGTCCTGAGATAAAGCACCTCATTTTTTTTGAAAGACTTCACATTTTCTATTTCTTGTTTTCAAGGAACAYGTGTCACTTGAAATTTGATGAGATTTAAATATGATGATGTGATACAGCGGGTAAAATAAGTATTGAACACGTCAACATTTTTCTCAGTAAATACTGTATATTACTAGAGGTGCTAATGACATGAAATTTTCACCAGATGTTGGTAACAACCCATATGATCCATACATACAATGAAATCAAACCATAAATGTCCAGAAGTGAAGTTGTTTGTAATAATGTGGAATGGCACAGGGAAAAAGTATTGAACACACTTACTGAAATTGATCTAATACTTTGTACAAAAGCCTTTGTTGGCAATGACAGCTTCAGGATGCCTCCTGTATGGAGAAACTAGTGGCATGCATTGCTCAGGTGTGATTTTGGCCCATTCTTCCACACAAACAGTCTTCAAATCTTGAAGCTTTCATGGACCTCTTCTATGAACTCTGATCTTTAGTTCTTTCCATAGATTTTCTGTTGGATTCAGGTCAGGTGATTGGCTGGGCCATTCCAGCAGCTTTAGTTTCTTTCTCTGAAACCAACTGAGACTTTCCTTGACTTTGTGTTTGGGCTCATTGTTTTGCTGAAATGTCCAGCCACRTTTCATCTTCATCATCCTGGTAGATGGAAGCAGATTTTTATCAAGAATGTCTCTGTACATTTTTCCACTCATCCTTCCTTCAATTATTTGAAGTTTGCCAGTACCATATGCTGAAAAACAGCCCCACACCATGATGTTCCCACCTCCAAACTTCACTGTTGGTATGGTGTTTTTGGGCTGATGTGCAGTGCCATTTGACCTCCAAACATGATGTGTATTCTGGCATCCAAACAGTTCAATGTTGGTCTCATCTGACCAGATTATATTCTCCCAGTATTTCACAGGCTTGTCTAAATGTTGTGCAGCAAACTTTAAAGGAGCTTCAACATGCTGTTTCTTCAGCAGTGGAGTCTTACGTGGTGAGCGTGCATACAGGCCATGGTGGTTCAGTGCATTACTTATTGTTTTCTTTGAAACAATCGTACCTGCTAATTCCAGGTCTTTCTGAAGCTCTCCACAAGTGGTCCTTGGCTCTTGGACAACTCTTCTGRTAATTCTTTTCACTCCTCTGTCAGAAATCTTGCAAGGAGCRCCTGGTCGTGGTCGGTTTATGGTGAAATAATGTTCTTTCCACTTCTGAATTATGGCCCCAACAGTGCTCACTGGAACCTTCAGAAGTTTAGACATTCTTCTGTAACCGATGCCATCATTATGCTTTGCAACAATAAGGTTGTGAAGGTCTTGAGAGAGCTCTTTACTTTTACCCATCATCAGATGGTTCTTGTGTGATACCTGGCCATCATTTGGGACTGAACCAGCTGATATTAACTTGCACTGACAAGGGACGGGCTTGCTTTCTAATTACTGAGTTCAGCTGGTGTCTTGGCTTTCCATGCCTTTTTACACCTCCTTTTCTTCATGTGTTCAATACTTTTTCCCTGTGTCATTCCACATTATTACAAATAACTTCATTTCTGGACATTTGTGGTTTGATTTCTTTGTATGTATGGATCACTTGGGTTGTTAGCGACATCTGGTGAAAATTTCATGTCATTAGCACCTCTAGTCATATATTTACTGAGAAAAATGTTGACGTGTTCAATACTTATTTTACCTGCTTTATGTGTATGTTCTACAACCTAGGTCATTACTAACTTGGTGAAGATGGTAAAAGCTCGCGACATCAGACGACCYTTCTGTCCTGCAGGTCACTGGCTCTCTGAGGAGGTCAACATTCGAGCTGATAAGGTGTTTAACTAGCTTTTTTAAAATTTTATTTACTTTTGCTTTTAATTTCTTATTAAATTGTAACTTCTTGAAGTGAATATACAATCTGAGTTACATATACAAGACTTGTCATTTTGAAAAATGATGGTGACCTTGTTTTTTTAAAAGCTTTTTTATGGTAAATAAATAATTATTTTAGTATTTATATGAAATGTTTAGAACTTTATTAATCCTAAAACCTTTGTATTCCTACCTGGAAAATCTTCAGCTGCTTCAGTTACTTTCCTGTGTTCTCTCCAGGTCACCCAACTGTATGTACCTTCAGCGAGACATGCGTGGAGAACACGAAGGATGGGTCACATTGGGCCTCTTCAGTCAACTCTTGATGGTATTGTAGCCCATCTGAATGGTTCTTTTTGCTTATGCATAAATGGAATTCTTGTCCAATATGTGTATTTTTTTTCAGGACATGAATTGCTCAAAAATATTTTTATTGTAATTGTGCAAAAATGAGCACATTTGCATCCGTGGGGTCTCCTATTCAAAGATTTATTTGTAAAATAACCTTACATAGAAGAACAAACAAACTTAAACAGGAGTAATTGACCTTGTTTTCAGCAAGACCACTTAAACACGTTTTGTATGCACTGGCTCAATTAGGCACACTCGGATAAAAACACTGATGCATTCAGGCCCACTTTGAGTCATTAACATGTCCGTGACGTATGGCGTGAAAAAGAACTGATAACAATGTGTGTATGATCTCCCTAATGCCGCTCAGGGGCTGGATGGGATAAATTCAATTAGTGTGAGAGTACCTGATGAACTCAGCCACATCTGGTCCATGTGTTTGTCTGGCCTTTTCTCATTTCCTTAAATGGACAAGCTCAAGGCTGATAAATGAGACACGTATTGACCACTCCGAGGCCATATTTCTCCTCAAAGATGGAAACCTGATGGGAAAATGCAGATCAGGTTGACTAATTGAGCAGAATAATTGAGCTGCAGTTGAATGGAAAAAAGTGAAGAGCAGGATAGTGATTGTGACTTTGGGAGGGCTTAATGGTCCAAACCTTGGGTTTAAGCAAACATTAGCCCTTTGGATAAATCTCAGTAAGTGGATAGGCAGCTCACAGATGAGTTAATTAAAAGAGTGTTATTAAAAGGCTTTTGGATGGATATGCCATTAATGGTCGGTCTGTAAACAGTAAAATAACTCTTAATCACAGTTCTTAACAACGAGGAAGGGTGATGATGAAAGACGAGTGTTTCTAAAAATGACAGCTGATGTTGAAACTTTTTTTATTGTGCTGAGCCCTATAAACAAGTATAAATTTGAAGCAGTTGCTGTAGTTATTTTGTGAATTTGTAGATGATTCAGTTCTAAAGAATGGCAAATATATTGCCAGTTCTCTAGAAAAGGATTACGAACAAGATAAGCTGGATGTTTGGTGGCTTTTAGCATTTTAGGAGCTGTAATTGTCAAGCTGCCAGTGCATGTTTATAACAACACTCGGTGCAAAATAGCTTCAGTCACGTATGAATGAAATTATACTTCAATGATTTTCTTTTCTCCTAAAGGCCCTGTCACACTATAACAGTTTAGACAACTTATGCCAACTTAAGAAATGTTTTTTTCCATTAAATTACTAATAAAAGTTAGATATTTGATCAATTTGTTAGCATTGCAGTATGTACTGTACATGCCAAAAATAAGCTTCCAGTTGATTTTTTTAAATTCCATCTTTAATGTCGATTTCTCCAAACGTTTCACAAGTTGGCATAAGTTGTGTAAAACATCATAGTGTGACAGGACCTTAATTTGGATGAAACTTCAAATTTTTTTGCAAATTCTGGTTTTAAGAGTCAGAAGACAATGACTGAAACAGATCAAATTTTGTGCTTAAATACAAAAATAAGCTCTTAAAATAAACAACCACTAGATTACAAGTACAGTTGTTAAAAAAAGATTTGTAAAAACTACCTTGTAAATGTTTTTAATCAATACATTTATTATTAAAGTGTTTTACTATCTCCAGTAAGACARTGCTAAAATACTAGACGTGTTTATTTCTGCAGTGGGATTAGAGCCTCCACAGCTGTCTGTGTCTGAAGAGAGACATCTGGCCATTCTCACAGAGCTCCCGTTTGTCGTTCCCTTCGAGGAGAGAGTGAAGGTATCGCACTGCTGCTCCACACACAGCTACCACAATAAATGTACTGGAATCATGTGTTTCAAGGAAGGATATTACAGTTTAATTTAATGCATACTTTAAATATGTGCTAAAGGTGAAAGCTTGTATGAATTAGTCATTATTTTGAAGGTGTATTTTATAGTTGATATAGTACTCTTTACTCCATGAGTGAGGTGTTTAATTTATGTGCTGTACAGTCATTTAAAATCTAATTTGTCTGAGCATTTTGAATTTTAACATTACCAAAATATGTGTCRGTACAAATTTAGTTGCCACCTCTTCTTTTTCTTTCTCCCTAAAAATCAAAATAAATCGGTGTAAGATAAAATCCATATATAAGAACATACATTAATTTTTAAGCATAAGGATAATTTATGACTCTGTCATTGGGTTCACATTCACCCTCTAGATCTTCCAGAGGTTAATCTTTGTTGACAAACGGGATGTGCAAGGCGACGGGCCGTTCTCTGATGGCATCAATGTCACCATCCGACGCAACTACATTTATGAAGACGCCTATGACGAACTCTCTCTTGAAAACGGTAACACTGGCATCTCTGCATTTTCTACAAGAGCGTAGTTGTTGCATGTTGTGAGTTATATTTGTGAAACCAGCCCACATCGCATCAGGTTGTCTGGAAAACGGGCTGCAGCTTCYGTGTTATTGTCTGCATTTATTTTGAAATGACACAAAAAGAGAGAGAGGCTCGGTGTAGTAAATATTACYAAAACTTATTATGCTCTATAAAACCTCAGTTATGAAGAGCGAGGTTCCAGTTTGCATTAAAGCTGAAGGCTACTTCTCTCCTTGGGCAGACTATTGAATTTCAGTAAAGCATAATTGTGATTCTGATTATTGTAATGGATCACATAAAAACAGAATCAATTATTTTAAGTCACCTCTTTTGTGTTTGAATTTGAAAGGGTGCTTGGGCGGGTGGGGGTGGGGGGCAATCTGATTAAAAAGAGTAACAGCAGACCTAAGCTGAAGACGTGATCTATATCATTTATATTTCTATAAGTTATAGCTGCCTTGATTTATGCCTGAATATTTATTATTCTGAAAGATGACATGCTGTAGAATTTGAATTGAATAGTCTGCAGGTCAAGAAAGCGCTTTTTTGCAAATTATGTTTGTTAGGGAAAAAATGCTTTGCACTTACTAGAACAAATTTATGTTTACATTTTTTAGATAATATTTATTTTTTTAAGTAGGCTGTTGATTTTAGCGCTAGTTGTATAAGCAGAAATTTTGAAACGAGGTAATGTTACAATGTGTTTTTAATTAGGTGATTGATGCAAAATCTTCATTTTAATACTATTGTAGCTTTGGCTTTTAAAAGACAGGGTAGCAAATTTAATTTACATCTGTGTTTTTGTTGCCTGGTCCTTTTTTTTTTTTTTTGGCCGAACTAATTTTTAAGAGTGAATTGATAGTTTTAATAAACTTTGAGTCTCACTTGTAAAAGATTATGGAATTCAAGTGGATGTCCTGCTTGGATTAAAATGGACTGAAATTCATTCATTCATTCATTCATTCATTCATTCATTCATTTTATCATGTAAATGGCACTGCATATAATACACAATAACACTAACATAACTGAATAACACAATAAAGCATAAAGCTTATTTCCATTGTGGTCCAACAACTGGTGTTTAAGGTGCTCTAGAGTTTTTCTTAAATTAACACCAAAGCCTATTTATTAAATAAAATAGTTTTTCTTTTATTGTCTTATCACAAGCACAAAGGGCAAAATATTTTAAAAAGAACATGACYACTGTTTTTACAGAAATTTTACTCTGAAATAAATTTAGCCCACAAATATACCAGAATAACAAAATCAAAAAGTTTTCTCTTAGTTTTTAAATGGATATGTGTCTCAAACACACTGCAGTTGTAATAATAAATGTATTATTTTATTGAGTCAAAAACAGCTGCTTTGTCATTGAAACGTCGAGTTATTCTCTTGTTAAATCCATTTAAGGGGGAAAATATTTTTGTAACCAATATAAACTAAAAATATAAGCTTGACTCAACTAATGTCAGTGCTGACAGATGTTGTGGAATAAATGTAAAATATCTGTAAAATCTTTCTCAATGAAAATAAACAAATATTGTGTTTATTAACATGGCTGGATATAAATTTCCCCCCTTTTTGTTAATGTGTTCTTATGACCCGTGTGTCTTTAAACTAGAGCCGGACCTAAAGAAAAAGATCAGAGTCCATCTTCTCAATGCTCACGGCCTGGACGAGGCAGGCATCGACGGCGGTGGCATCTTTCGTGAGTTCCTTAACGAGCTCCTCAAGTCGGGCTTCAATCCCAACCAGGGCTTCTTCAAGACCACCAACGAGGGTTTGTTGTATCCCAACCCCGCTGCAGAGATGCTCGTGGGAGAGTCCTTCACAAGACACAACTACTTCCTGGGCAGGATCCTTGGAAAAGTGAGCTTCCAAATGTCCTTACATAAGCATCAGATGTATGAAAGTAATGTTACTGACAAAAGGTGTTCTCTCTGTTTCATTTAGAAAAGAAACTCCTGTTAATTTCTCAGTTTAATTTTAGCTTTTGCTCTCCTTTTGCAATGAGGGGACTACTTGTTTATCTGCTCCTTCGTTTTTTGATGGCGCTATTTATTAGAGCGTAATGTTTCTAAATCATCCTTAATGCATGTGCTGGTGATTGTTTATCAAGATGCCTTCTTCAGTCAGGGCACATCATCTCATCCTGGAAAAGAATTACCTCATGACAAGCGAGTTGCCTCTCAATTAGGGCTTCCATTAGCGGATGATTCCTACCTCTTGTTTCTGTAGCGATTGCATTTGGCTGGCATTAAATCAGCAGGCACACAAAGACAGGACATAAATAAGCGTTCAAAGCATGTGGTAATAGCATTTTGATCTGTTTTACAGTCAGGAACATCCAGGGTTCTTCTCTCGTCCACAACTCCACATATTCTAAACTTCAGAGCGGCACAACTTTTCTTCTGGTTGCATTTGCTTTTTTTTCTCCTCTGTATTCTGTGCAAGTTAGAAGTGATCAATCAGCTGCTACAATTTGCCCGTTCCTGCTACTGTGGTGCTCTTCATAGCTAATGGTGCGGGCAATTAGGCAAAGGCAAATTAATTAGAAGTTGACTTTCAATTAACCCTACCTTAGGTTCCTCCTTCTCCATTAAAAACGGACGTTTGAGTGGCCATTTGAGAGGCGTATTGATATTTGTTTAGTGCCGTTATGGCCTGGATAAAAGGCAACCGTTTTATATGGCTCTGGATTGCATCACCGCTGCTGCAGTGTGCACCGAGCACGCCGCAGCTCAAAGGACACAGGAGATTAATATTGTTAATTAATGTCCGAGGCGTGCCATTGTTGTGGAGGTGATGTATTACAGCCAGCAGAGGCTTGTCTGGAGTACTCACTGAAATGGGATTGAACATCAGAATAGAGGCCAGTCATCATCCCTCTTCCTCGCTTGTCCACCCCGCTGACAAGCTGGAAGATTTAAGCTACAAATGAGGAAACATGAAAAGAGGTTACTTTGCATTTGTGACTTCAGCCTGAAAATTAAAAAAGATATCTTGATCRTGATGTTTGTCAGCATTCTCTCTCTCATTTCACATTTATGCATTATGACACGTGAGAGATGATCTTTGGGGTTCATTCATCTCGTTAGCGCAAAACCTCCAGCCTCATTAGCGACAGGCTTCTCACTTTGTAAACTGTGGAGGGGGGGAAAAGCTTTCATCCTCCTTCACCGTCAGCCTCCTCTCAATGATCTYGCTTTAGGGGTGCGAGAGTGTCGCACCCCTGATTGATCGAGATGCGTTTGGAAGGCATTATAATTTTATTGATTCTTAATGTTGTAAATTAAGGAATTTATTTGGCAGCTAACAGAATGCACCTGCAGTGCTGTTGGCATTTATTCCACCTGATGGTGCCGCGATCTGCTTTAATTGCGTTGCCACTGCACTCACTTATATTAAAAGGCCTGGGCCATAACAATTAATTCTTTCCAAGCCAAGTCATTTTGGCACAATTTCTGGCAATAAACACTCATAAATTAGGCGAGTGGCACTGAAAAAAATAAGGCTACAAGTTTTTTCCATATACTTATTACTGCCTCTTCCCGGCACAAGTGTTATTGATAGGTTTCAAGGGGCCATGCAGCGCATATGGTCTAAAATGAGCACCGGCCACAAGAGTAATGCTAAGTGGATTATTTTGCATAAAAAATAGACAATGTTTGAAGTTGTGCAATTAACCTGTGTTTAGAAAATAGCTGTGATTTATGCATTTGTGTGTGTTTTAAGATGCATGCATTATGGAAATCCTTTAGATTTATAATCCATTTAGCTGATGCGGTCAGGGTTTTTAGCGCTATCATTTATAAAGACCTGTATATTTTAATGTCTCCAATAGGCTCTTTTTTTGGACTATTCCAGTACATTAGCTTAGGGTTTTATGAGCCACCTGCCCGGCTGTGGTTCTTAATTGCATTAAAGGTCAAGGTGAGAGTCGGCATTTATAAAGTTTGAATCGGGTAAAGAAGGAAGAGCCTGCATGCTTTAAGATTGATTATGCTCTGTGTTTTCATCTCAGTCACTCTGAAGTGATTAGATTTACTGACATAATGCTCGATTCTTTGATGTGAACCATAATAATGTTTTGTACTCTTCTATTTTTACATATTTGTATTATCATTTCTCCCAATATTTAATGTACTGTTTCCTATTATGTTTTATTCAGTGATACTTTAGTGCTGAACATTGAGTTTGTTAAAGCTTAAAACGGGGAATTCCAAAGATAAGATGTTCTACCTGCTTATTTTTCAGCTTTCTCTTGGCTGACGTCCACTTTTCTCCACAGGCGCTGTATGAGAACATGCTGGTGGAGTTGCCTTTTGCCAGTTTTTTCTTATCCAAACTTCTGGGAACCAGTGCAGATGTAGACATTCACCACCTGGCTTCTTTGGACCCTGAGATGTATCGCAACCTTCTCTTCCTCAAAAGCTACGAGGGTGACGTGGAAGAGCTCGGCCTCAACTTCACCGTGGTCAACAATGACCTCGGAGAAGCTCAGGTGACTGGACTGAATTGCGTGTTTATTTTCCACCTCTGTTTCTGCTGCCGACAGCGCCGCAGGATCTGTCTCTCCTCCCTCCGGTTTCCTGTTTGGTTTCTCTTTGTGGCGTTAATAATTCATTTCCTCTCCTGATGCACCACTTTTCAGCTCCGCTAGAGATAAAGCACGTCACCTCTGTCAGTCTAAGCCACGCTATAGGGCAGGGGACTCGGCTGCACTGTTGACCATTCCACCTGCCTTTCCTCCCACAAATTATCTCACAGCACGCCTGACGGGAGCAGGCAACAGTTTTCAAGCATGCCCCTCCACCCCTCTTTTTTCACTCCAAAGCTCAAGGCTGAAGAGACGATCTACCACCACCGCCACTCTGAGTCATCTGTGCTCAGACCTGCACACAGAGCCCCTGTTTGCTCAGGGCCTTAACGCGTCTTATTAACTCTTCTCAAACAACACCTGAAACAGCAGAGTTACGACGTGGCCCTCATGATCGCAAACAGGGCATCGCAAACGCGATAGGGGAAAACAATTTGTGAAAGATTAGGCACACACCCRGGAGCAGTCTGCCCTGCATTTGCCCTTGTGAGATAGCCAAAGCAAGCGAGATAACCACAGTAATTCTCTTACATTAGCACATAATCAGAATCCACTGTGGAGGAGAAAAGGGCCAAAAATGGTTTCCTGAATGTGAGGCCATTCTGGGAATAAATATAATACCTTGCATTACAGTGCAGTCTGATGTCAATATTGTTGCACTAAATGGTTTTGTGACGCTTATCGGTCGAGTTTCGTAAGAATTTTGTCAGAGAGTTGCTGCGTTATGCTTGCTGCAGTTTGAGTTGACAGATTCAGTTGAGATTTTTTGCCCTCTAAGTTTTAAAGGTTATTTAATTTCTATAGCAAGTTTTTTAATACTTTAATAAAGCAAGATATAAAAGGTGAACAAAATCTTAAAGTCACTAGGTCYGAGTTGTAAAAGTCAGTCACCAATTTTTCAAAACATTGGGATCATACCCACCAAATACATATAGGTGCATTAGGAAGAGATGAACGTGATATTTTGTCCTCTTGTCCATGAAATCATACACACAGCTTTATGAGCACATCGTATCAAGTCCTAACTGCTCTAAAGCTAATGAAAAAAGAACCTTGGGCCAAATGATATTGGACCAGATGTCCAGTGATGCTATATTTAGTAACACTAAAATGCACCGAACCACTCACTCTCTTGAATTTCTCACCTTTAATCAGAGGAACATTGTTGGAAAAACATTTTAATTGGTTTTATCTGATTGAATTAAACTCACCTGGCTCGGTTTAACAACTGAGGGTGTTTGTTGGTCATCTGGCACCTGAATATGTATTAAAGWATGCTGTGCAATTATCTGATGATGACATCGTCACACTACAAAAGCAAATTTAAAGTGCTATTAAAATGACTTTGGTCTTTTATTTTTTTTTCTATCCAGGTGGTTGAACTGAAGCCAGGAGGCAAAGATATTCCTGTGACAACAGCAAATCGGATAGCTTACATCCATTTAGTGGCCGACTACAGGCTCAACAAGCAGATCAGGCCTCACTGTCTGGCCTTCAGGCAGGGTCTCGCTAATGTGGTCAACCTTGAGTGGCTGCGTATGTTTGACCAGCAGGAGATGCAGGTATCAACTTGCTGATGAGCAAAACTGAGAAGTGAAACTATTTTTAACTTACAAAAAAGTAAGAATGTGCTTTTTTTTTCCTTCATGAAAGGTGCTTATATCTGGCGCGCATGTACCAATTTGTCTTGATGACCTTAAAAACTTCACAAACTATTCAGGTAAGTTAGACATCTCAGATTTTGTTTGCAGCATGGGGTGTTTGTGTTTCAAAACTTTGAGAGGAGTTTAAAAGATTGTAAGATTTTTTGCAGTGCAGTTCTTTGGGAAGGTTATAAACAATCAATATCTTACCTGTTGTAGATAGCTTTTTGAATTACCCAAGTTTGGTGAAATTGTTTCATTATGAACATATAGATTTGAGCTAGGCCAAGAACAAAGTGGTTTGCTGCTTTCTTGAGATGAATCTAATCTCCAGTATTTTATAAGGGTTTGTTTAAATATGTTTTTAAGAAACCTTATAGTTTTATATTTACAAATAACCAAAGAATTCTAGTTAAGGAACCATGTACTGCAAAATTGGCAGTCGGATCAGGGTTTGTAAAATAGTGTTTGCGTGAAACACTCTGAAATAGTTCAGATTGGAGCTGTTTTAAAATAGTTCACTTTAGTTTTAGGACTAGCCATTTGCTTGTTAAAACTGGTCAGAATTAAAATGTTTCTCTAAACTGAGGTTATTCAAAGAACTATATACAACAGTTAAGATCATCATAACCTTTCCACAGAACCCAACTTCAAAACATCTGAAATATCTCATTAACCTCCTGTTAGTTATCAAACATTTATTCAATTAAAATGAGCATCGTCTCATATATTTGTATATTTTGTATATTTATCCACCTATATTTTAAGTTTACTTTACACTATTCTACTTGTATTCTATTTTATCCATTGTATCTGTATTTGTAAATTGCTTATGGGTGTAACTGGACCGTGAGAGAAGAAATTCCGTTCCAGCCCACGTACCACATGTGATGTGAATGACAATAAAGTCTCCTTGAATCATGTACAGTATCCATTTTTATTTTCTGCTGTCACTTCCTTTAGGTGGGTACACTGCCAATCACCCTGTSATCCAGATCTTTTGGGAGGTAGTCGAAGGATTCACAGATGAAGAAAAACGCAAACTGCTGAAGTTCGTCACCAGTTGCTCCCGGCCACCCCTGCTGGGCTTTAAGGTGACTTTTCCCCTCCCTCCATCTTTCCTCCTCCTGGTATCTGCAGTTCCCATCTGGTTTTCCAGACGTAACAGAAGGTTCACCTCTTAATGAGCTTCTAATGAGAACACTCAGACTGATAACAACCCTCAGAATTATCATTTTCCTATTAGGTTTGTTCAGAGAAGTGCATTGTGGTGAACTCTTATCTCCACGTCTACCATTGTTTTATAGTTCATGACCTTCCTCTGTTGAAGAAGTCTGTCTGCAGCTCTCTCTCTGTGTGTGTGTGTGTGTGTGTATGTGTGTGTGTGTGTGTCTGGGCTTGACTAGAGGCCTCGGCTGGACAAATATTGCCATTCAAAACTTGCTAGAAGGTTGAACTTTTTACCTTTTTTTTTCTCTTTTGTGTCACAGAGCAGATAACCACAATATCTTAGGAGATGAATATACCAGAAAACTACGCCTGTCTGCTTATTTTAAATGTTGAATCCTGCTGGCAAAGTATTCCTGAAACGATGTTCTAATTAGAAGCCGTTTCACTTCCTCACTGACTTGATTTGTGGGACACTTAAGAAGTTATAGAGAAACGGAGGAAAGTGATACTCAGGAGCATTAAAGAGTTTTTATGCCACACTTTGTCTGACCAGAACCTGTAATCATAATATGATTGTTTAAGTATTATTCTTACTGTCATTACTCTGTAAGTTATTGCTGTTCCAAAGTAGTAAGTGAAAAACAGTCCTGTAAAATTCTTCTGCAGTATTTTGTCTCAGGCTTTAAATAATCCCTTCCCTCGGTGTATAATCAATTTGACTTTGGCCAGTGTGCGGGGAGACCACCCCTCCCACATTCTGTGGGACTTAAAGCGTGGTAATTTGTGGGGGAGCGGCCCCTGACCTGGCCCTCAGCTTGAGCCAGCTAAGCCTTAATTAGCTGTCGTGAAACGGCCCAGGATTCATTAGAGAAGAAATAGCTCTGTCAGAGGAAGCCATTTAAAAAAGATGATGGAAGCTGCCTTTTTTTTAAAATGATCGTAGTGGTAATGATACTTTCTCAATAAGCAACGATAGTTTAATACGGTAATTGTCAGAAAAATGGGGTCATTATGGCTTAGCCCCCAAAGAGCCATTTAATTGTGCAAGTATTGCCAATGAGACATATACGCTACCGTTAAATAGCAGGATGAAATCAGGGGGGAGTAGTTTGTTCGTGATGGAAACAGTCAGTGTCATAGTTTGCAGACAAAGTAGTCTCATCAACTCTACGGTTTGATTAAAAAAAAAATCCAGATAGACAACATGAAGTGACCAATCCATCCAGCGTCTCATCCAAGGGTCAAACTCTGAGCCCGTCTTCTCYTCAAAACCTTTCAAGTTCTAATCTGATTTCCTAAATTTATCCTTCGTCTGTATTATCTTTGCACTTTTAACATTTATCCCCATGTGGAAGTTGACATTTATTGCTAAATCTAGGATTGGTTTGGAAATTGGGATCATTGATATTGTTGTCTGGCTTTAATCACCCCGGGATGTTCCACTCCCTCTCTCTGCTAATTAACACCTTCCGTCTTCTTAACAGGAGCTCTACCCGGCCTTCTGCATCCACAATGGTGGAAACGATCTGGACCGTCTGCCCACCGCCAGCACCTGCATGAACCTACTCAAGCTGCCAGAGTTCTGCGACCAGCACCTGATGAGGAGCAAGCTGCTGTATGCCATCGAGTCTTCTGCAGGGTTCGAGCTGAGCTGAGCTGCATCAACATCCTCCGTGCCGCTCAGGTGGCTTTTGAAGTAAAAGACTCACAAAGAGGAGCGATGGCGAACAATGCACTGACTGAATTAGTTGTGTTTCTGTGTGTGTGTGTGTGCGCACGCCAAGTAGAGGTTGAGCAGATATTCATAGACAGAGGAAAGCGGTGCAAGAGTAAATATAAGTTGGATTTTAAAAAGAAAAATCCATGTAACGTTTTAGTAATTGATTTTTTTAATCACTTTGGAAGAACAGAGATGCGGCTGAATTTTCAAGGACGTTTTAGGAGCTGAAAGAAAATAAAAGCAGCAGCTACTCTATCAGCTGGCATTAAAGGACAAGTGTAGATTTTTTTTGAAGTTGAGTTGCTTTGAAAGATTACGAACAATTAATATCTTATGCATTGTCAATAGCTCTTTGAATTATTTATTTTATAAACCTTTAAATCACTGTCAGTTTTGCATTACACCAATATTTACATAGAATCATATGATTGTCATTCTGTGGATTATGTTCTAGCAACTACCAGTGCAAATTGGTGCACTACCAGCATGAATATTATATTTCTGCCAGGCATAAAAAGTGTGTAGTGCTAAACTGATAGCAGCGTAAAGGTTTTTAAATTGTTCTTACTGCTATCAAACTTTTGAGAGTGGAGTTATTTTCAGACATCAACGCACTTTGGTTTGGCTAGCTGTTAGACTGGCTATCTGGTCACATTTAAACTAATCAAAWAACAGGTAAGATATTACTTGTTCATAACCTTTCCACAGAACCCTACTTTAAGAGTTTGAACTATCTCTTTAATGGACAGTTGTTTGTCACCAAAGATAACCTGGCATGAAAAAAAAAAGGCAATACAAGGGGACGAACTGTTAGACTCTAAAGCCACCACTTGGTGTGGGCTGCAGAGGCGGAAAAATGTTTTAATGCCGTTAATTATATAATGTAGACGTCATCGAAACTTCAKTTATGATTTCCTAAACGCCAACCAGTAATAACTTGCATCTGTTTGCCAAACTAAGTGTTAACCGTTCTGAAGCTGAGGGAAAAACTGGTCTTGCTGGATTAAATCGGGAGAAAGTAATWACATAATAATGGTTTTGTGAATATGTATTTGTTTTAAAACTGCTTGTGTATGATCCATGTATTTGTAACTTGTACAGGTTTGTTTATCTTTCTTTTTTTTTGTAACWAATGGGAGACTTTTGTTTCCTTTCATACATACTCTAAGGTTAACAATCTCCTTACCTGATCAACACACAAAGGTTTGTGTCGAACCAATAACCAGTATACCAACAAGTTGAAAACATGAAAACAGTGTTTCAGAGATGAATAAAACCATTTTTTGCATTTTCCTTCCATTAGCTTTCTACTTTCCTTGTTGCTTGTAATTTACAGTAATGACCAAGACATAAAACAGTGCTTTGTGGGGGGAAATCTTCGCTCGAGTTTTACGGCCTCTGACATATAATTAAAGAAACATCCAGTTAAGAAACACTGAGCAGAAACTGTTCTGGCCTTGAGATGCATTATCGGGTTGAGCACAAATTAAGACTGTGTGCGTTTGTCATAAATCCACCTGCCCTCTGATGCAGYGCAGCCCCCAGGAAGCTTTCCATCCCTCTTTGGACCCGATCCATCTCTCCGTCCTCTCTCCTGGGCGAAAACGACCAGCCTCCTCACTCATGTCGTCGCAGGAACCCCGCAGCATCAGCTGGGCCAGAGAACTCATAGTGGTAATTGGGTCTTAAAAACCAGACTTGTCATTGAAATGAGGGATTCATCTCAATTACGATGAGATTTATTTAAGACTATTACTTTGTGATGGATTGTAACTGACAACGTTAATGCRGCGTGTTATGAATCATCTCCAGTGTGCGCTATACACTTTAGGTCGCTCAAAGGAATTTTAAGGGATAATTGAAGTTTTTATGCTTGTTTGTCTTTCTGCAGACGAAAACATCAGTAAGCACTTCAGAGTAATTGGAGATTGTCCCCCGCTCTCCAAATCATTATATCTGCCTGTGTGCAACTGCAAATTTAGCATCAAACTAAATGGTTGACATGGCTTTTGATGGGACTATTATCAGGTAATCAGAACTGGACTTTATTTCAGTGGTCAGTTACAGAAATAAAAACTTGCTCAAGATTTTGAAACACTTTGTTCACCTTTTGTTGTAATACAGTGCCATCTGGTGGCAGCTTTTGGTACATGACCTTACATTTGGATCATTTTCAGACTTTCAAAGACAAGTCATGTACAATCAAGTGTCCCCATTTGTGTTACTGAATCTAATGTATAAAACCATGTCACAAATCTTAGTATCTGATTTTCTCGAGGCCTTTCGTAAACACTGAACAGCAAAACAGAAATTCTCCAATCTGTGTTCAATTGTATGCTGAACTGGAGAGATGAACAAAATATCTTTCACRTTTTGTATAAATAATTCAGAACAGAAGAACAATTTTGCTGCAGATTTTTCCAACATTTTTGCCTGTTAAGACAAATGCATTGGCCAGCCTTATGTCCCTCTGTTCAAAAATATTGCTGGTTGTCCACAGTTCACACTGTATTCAATGTATTTATAGCTTATTGTCATGAGTTAGTGGTAAAATGTGTTTTGCAGCTGTAACAATCAGATAAAGACACAAAGGTCTGTGCTATTACATTTAGAGAGAGCCATTTACTGCTTGAGTGTGTATTGACCTGGTAGGTGATACTGTGAATCCTGCTCATTGAGTCTAATTTCATCATGAATGACCGGAATGCCCTGTTATAATAACAGATATGTGTCATTTTCTCTGGGACTTTTGTAGCTG
Source organism: Austrofundulus limnaeus (assembly GCF_001266775.1). NCBI lineage: Eukaryota > Metazoa > Chordata > Actinopteri > Cyprinodontiformes > Rivulidae > Austrofundulus > Austrofundulus limnaeus. The sequence goes on along the minus strand of NW_013952502.1, from coordinate 803,580 downwards.
GCATGAGCTTCAGCTAGGCCTAAGTGCCAAAACGACCTTGATTTTCCTTTAAACGTCAGTGTAAGTCTGTCATTTCAGACACGGAGCAGTGTTTTGCATCAGTGCTTGTCTTTTCAAAATTCCTCGTTTCTGTGGATATGACCTTATTGAAATATTGCCTATGTAATCAAATGGTTTTGTATAATCTGATTGTACATAGGTACTATATACAGTGGTTTGCAAAAGTATTCACACCCCTTGAACTTTTCCATATTTTGTCAC
>NW_013952502.1:801056-802681 GCF_001266775.1 Austrofundulus limnaeus | reverse complement strand
ATATATATATATATACACACACATACATATTACACACTGACAATCTGTTTGGATCTAGCACAAAAATCAAGGTATGTTGCAGGAAATAAAAGCATCTTTAACTTTAATTAGATAAATTTGTACCTATCAGAAAAAAAGTGAATATACAGTACAGGTATGTGAAGTCCTTCCTCTGGCATTGAGTATGAATAACAACCCTAATTTAGTCCAGGTCATTTTTCCACCATCGGAAGACAGAGGGCGCACCAAGCCACTTGTAGTCTTTTTCGCCTTCCTTTTGTAAGACAAATGTTGCTGCAATTCAYCAAATTACTGTATTTATGAGGKTTTTTTTTWATATATATTTTTATTCAAGAATAGTCTACGTCSCAACAAGAGAGTCTTTTCCTGTGTGTAGCTCCACCGACGTGAATGTGAAGATAGGTCAGTGAAAYCGGAGATAAAGCGGCTGGTGTCAACGTTGAAAGACGTGCTGCTTTCATAAGCATCAGGAAAAAATCATGATTAAAACGCAAAGATGTTTTGCGTGGCTTGTCTGCCTTCTGTATTCACAAGCTTAGCCTATTTGTATCATGATGATATTCATCTTTTCAATTACTCTTATCGGTAACAACTCCTGCATAGCCAAATGTCAATAAGTTGCCAAAATAAGGAGAATGCAGCACAAAAACATTATTTTTATTATTTGTACAAGTCTGTAAGAGGGCTGTAAAGTTACTCGAAAGCGTCCCCATTTCCTGATTTAATGAAGCGGAGAAGTTCATTGTATTTTTAAAGAGCACCCACACTTCACCTAGACGTTTGGATATCCGACAGTACCTGAAGGCAGCAGCAGAGTCACTGTAGTGGGCAAGGCCACAGTACCACCATCATTAACCAGCCGCCGCTCTCTACGGCCACAGTGTACTAACATCAGGAGAGTTTGATCGGCAGTAACAGTCTACCGGGGCGGAATTCTCCTGATAAGGGTAAGCGTTTCTGAAATTAGATGATTTTCAGCGCGGTTTCATTGTGCTGAAATGGGGTTGAAAAAAATGTCTGTTCTTGCCGCAGAGACTCATGCTGGGATGTGTCTTATGTCCTCTGGCCAATCGTCGCTATTGTTCGACATTTTAAAACCTTTTAAATTGTTTACTTAAATGTTCACTGTAAACAGACCGAGAAACCTGTTCATGTAGATTCGTTGTCATAGAGTAAAACAAAAACAATGACAACTTGGCTACAGCTAGCTAATACATAACACCTACTTTTCAAAGTCTCCTAGTGTTGCGTTTAGGTCAATTACGGAAACGACAAGTTTGTTTCATTTCATGAAAAAATGCTTTGGAACGTTTATGTCAAAGCTAATGTTCRGCTAGAGTAGGACTGCGGTTAAATGTGTAAGTTACGACGATGCCATTCTTCAGAGTTTTTATGTTCTAAATGCTGTTATACTGAAAYATATATACGATTTTTATTCCGTCCCTGAAACTGCACATTTAGAACGATGCAAGAGTTTCTGGAAGTTTCTCATGATCTGATTGGTTGCTCCTACAAGTTGCCACATCACTTCAAGTCTTCTTCTTCTTCTTCTTCTTCTTCTTCTTCTTCTTCTTCTTCTTCTTCTTCTTCTTCTTCTTCTTCTA
>NW_013952502.1:799639-800963 GCF_001266775.1 Austrofundulus limnaeus | reverse complement strand
AGCCAAAACAGAGAAGTTGAATTCTTTTCCACATACCATAAAGTATTTTGTGTTAAACTGTGTTTTCTTTTTGTGCTGATGGTTGTCATTGGCTGGACGCAATCAGAGGTTTGGGAGAGAAGAAGAAGCTAAATGAACGAGTTTTGCAGATAATTAATTTTGAAGATCATTCATATTTTCAACTAATTGTATTAGTACTGTGCTTTTAAATTTTATTGTAACTCGAGAGTAATTTGTTTAAACAGCTTTTATAAATTCTAGGCCGGAAAAATGAAGAAATTTGCTGATGGGAACATCAATATGACAGTTAACTTGTGTGGTTTTTTAAATATGTTCCCAGAAGATTATCACTTAAGCTTGATCTGTGACTTTAAACTGACCGAGCCACTTGCGTCATAAAAATGTAAATGCCAAGAAACAAAAGCAGTGGTTCRAATTACAACAATAACTTTGTTGATATAATATAGTCTAACATTTTTTTTGTCATTTTATTTTCGTTCTATTTCCTGTAATTCATCATTGAAAAAAAAATTAGATTTTCAATCCATGAATGGTTACATAACAGMACCTCTTCAAGGGAAAAAAATATCATTTGGCACACCAGTGAAGCACAGCTGAAAGTGGGGAGAAGAAAAAAAAAGAGACTTGAACAGATGTTTTAATCTCTTGCTGCTTGACTTGCTCAGATGAGTTTGCTTGTGTGGATTCTTATTTTGTCACGGCGGAACCAAAGTTAGAACATCTAATCGTGCTGAATATTTCCTTTGTGAAATCTTTTATCCCCGAGTGCAGATTTTTGAGCTTGTGACGTTCAACTCAGTGCTTTAAAACACTGGAAATGTTAGACCACATSTTCAGGTCTGCACATCTAGCTGTTTTTAAGGACACAAATTAAAAACTATGGTAGCAAAAAGTTTATCTTCCTTTATGTTGAAAGCTATTTTCCTTTTTATAAATAAACCCATAGACTTAGAAAAACAATACAATGATTATTTAAAGTAGATATTCTGTATGCTTGAAAAGTGGATAATTTATTGGTTCATCCAGACTCAACAAAACATCCAACCAAACAACATTTAACCATGTTGTCCCTGAAGGCTGTATACTGTTAGCTTTTTGCATAACTGCTCACAAAGGCCACCTTGATTGCAAATACCCATAATGCTTTGGGGCAAAGAGCAACAATAACACTTACCTCCTAGCAACCAGGTATGAAGCGTGACTTAGATGTTCTTTACAAAATTTTTAATCATTTTCYAATAAGTGTAGCAGGAATTCATCAAGGCTGAGATGGAATACAGAATGTGGAACCATGAAATAGACC
>NW_013952502.1:795454-796964 GCF_001266775.1 Austrofundulus limnaeus | reverse complement strand
CTATTTATGTATGTATAGTAAAGTAAAAGTAGAAAATGTGGATTGGTGGGATATATTTGTGCTTTTAATTTTACGATAACATTTTTTGTCCCCTTATTGCTTCTGTTTTACATCAGTCCTTTCACATAAATAACCACACAAAGTCGAATAATAAAAAAACAAAACTGATATTGTAATGATTTACTATTAGAAAGCAGCAGATGTAACTTGACTGTGTGTATTTTTGCTGTCCTAAAGTCTAAATGTGGTCAAATTAAGACGGCTGTAATAACTTCTGTTAGTTTGTGCATCAAACTTGTTTTGTCTTGTTGTTGTTTTTTTATTTTTGAAGTTTCATAACGCCATCATTACCACATGTTTTAGAACGCCATTCATGGTCCTTTTTATTTAATTAAAAAAAATAAGGAAACATTGTTCCCATTTGCTCACAGCCTCAGGCTGAAGAATAATCAGTTATTGTGTAACTTTTCTGGGCTTGTATCTAGCTGTCCTCTTTCCATCGTCATTATTTCGGTACAGAGCAAAAACGTTGGGATTTTCTGCTCCCCAATATCCCAAAATGCCCCCCTGAAAAGGAGGTGTGATAATGGTCACACGTGATTGTGCTCAGTTGCAGTTTGGTGAGCTTTATGTCGTTAACATGTTCTAACAAAATTGTACTTCTCTCCCCCACCCCCCACAGAGGCCAGGCAGAAAGACCCTTAAACAAACCAGTCTTCAGTCACACACAGAGCCATGGTGGAATACTACCAGATATTAGGAGTCCGCAAAAATGCAACACAAGAGGACATCAAAAAAGCGTAAGCATGTTTAATTCTTTTTTAGCTCTAATTTCTGGAATTGAATTTCTGTTTGCTACGTTAACCACTTAGAAGGTGGTGCAAGGTAATATCTCCTGTAGCTTAATGTTGTCATAGAAGCAAAGGAGGAAAATAAGCTGTGTTGTTTTATGGTAACCTGACTGTTATCACACGTTATTTCACTTAGTTCAATACTTGAGCAGGACAGTTCCAGTTAATTCTGYTTCCTCACTGGTTTGTCGTGAACAGACTTGACTTTGATAAGAGAAGCGCCTCCGTTGAAATGACAGCTCTGTGTAAATGGTAAAGACATAAACTAAACTTATTTCAGCTTAGGTATGAGCTGGAGGGGACAAAGTTATTTATACTTTGAAGTAAATACTGAAAGTWTAAAGGAACTGAGCAACCATAGTTAATTAGTCTTGCACAGTTCTTGGTTTGTTTAATTTGTAGGCGTTTGCATTGCARTTTCTTGTGTAGAGAGATAACAAAATCACTGAGTCTGCTTTACTGTCCCTATCAGTCATAAAGCAGCCCTGTGAAATCTCTTCGACTGGATTACTGTAAATGGATGTCATAAATGTTTGTTGTTTTTTATTTTATTGAATACATTGGTTTTCTTCTAAGTATTCATCAAGCACTATCTTCAGATGGGATTTTTTTCATTTGGTTCATGAGACGCACATTGCTCAGATTTTAGATCGACTAGT
>NW_013952502.1:792965-795363 GCF_001266775.1 Austrofundulus limnaeus | reverse complement strand
TTCCTGGTCTGTGCTGTCAGTTATAGTTCTTGGAGAGAAATCAGAAATGAATAAAATTGAAATTGGCAGGGAAAAGCTGTATAATAATTAGAATTGGCCTAGAAAACTTACAGTCACTTTATCTCTGCTTCAAACTGCTGAAAGTTTTTACCGTTTCTTTCTTATTTGTTTATTAGATTGAATGAATGTTACACTCGTGATGCTGGCTGGTAATCTGACCTTTTGGACCAGTAAAATGGGTTTTAAGCCACAAGATAATATTGCAGATTACAACAAAGATGGCAACCACAAAGAGTATTCACTATAGAAAGTGAATCCCTGAATTGTGCAAATCCTTTCCTTTTTACTGGCTGAATTTTAGTCCCTTGTCCGCTGCTGCTTGGCATAGAAACAAACAGCTGATGCAGCGTAAGCTGCTGTTTGAGGCCCACGCTGCTTGTCAATGCAGTTCAGGCCATCTTTGTTAAATCTGCTCGGGTGGGGAGGTGGCCTGTCTGTGCAGATCTGTGTCTGTGTGTTGGGTGTTGTCATGGCTGCCACCCTAAAAAAAGCCATGCATGTAGATCTGTGTTCCTGAGAAGATGTCTGTTATGCTTAAAGTCATGTGATGAAGGAAACAAATCCTCCGCTGATTGCCTATTTTTACTTAAGACATACAGCRTTATGTTGCAAGAGTTGAAAAACATTCGATAAACAACTTTATAATATTAAAATATTCTTGTTTAACAAAAACCCAATGAAAAATTCAACACTGTGGGGAAAACTAACACCATTATTTATTAGCAGTAACACAAATTATTAAAATCAAAGCACTTTGCTCACTTGTCTTTTTTTTCTTTCTTTAAAGTTCCMACCTCAGTCTTTCTGGACTTTGACTGAGCCACTGCAACACCTTGATTATTTATCTTTTAGCCACCATGTTGTATATTTGCTGATGAGTTTGGACTCATTGTTCTGTTGCATGACTCTGAGTCAAGCTTCAATGGTTAAACAGTTCATGAACTGTTTCCTTCGGACGAAAAGGGGTTCTCAGACTTTTAGCTTCTTTGCCACTTAAAATTAGCAGAAACTTGTGACTTTGACATTGCTGCTTGATTTATACAAACAACAATAAGCTAGTAAAAATAAAAGTATAGCGACCAACATAAATGACCCCAAATACTGTTTTTGTTTATTCATTTTTGAATGCTTTTTTTAATCTGTTGCAACATTTATAACTAAAATAAGTCAACAGCAGCAATTTTCCTTTCAGGTGACTTCTGGAAGTCACATGGAGAGACCTCAGTTGAGCTTTTATGACCTACTTTGAGTTCTGATACCATCTTTATGAACCACCAATCCAAAGGTTCTTTATCAGCTTAACGTCTGCATGGTGTTCAGGTCTTATGGCTTTTAGCATGTGCACATGTTGTGAGATGGGGAGGCTGTGGCAGAGTGGTTAGAGGAGTTGTCCTGTAACCGGCGGGTTGCCGGTTTGATCCCCCTTTTCATCCATTTCAGTCATTGTATCCTTGGGCAAGACACATCACCTGCCATGTCTGTTGGTGGTGGTCAGAGGGACCAGTGGAGCAGCATGGCACCCTCGTGTCTAGCTGTGTCCAAATTCAGGGGCTGCGTCCTCCGAAGCCCGAGTCTGTTTGCGTCCCAGCACTGCGCTGGAGGCTGTCCAAATTCAAATTCTTCCAATGCATCCGACAAATACGTCCTCCTTTTTCCCCCCGATTTGAGGGACGGGTCTGTTGGATCCTTCTCGGCCCACCCTATCCCATAATGCATTGTGCCGACCGAAGATTTTTTAGTCGTAATGGCAGACGAAGCAAGAGAAAGGAACAGTTTTAAATAAAAATCTGGTGGTATAAAAATGAAACGTTTCAAGCGGTTGTGTTGTTAATGCTTTTGTCATTTGTTTGTGTTGTTTTTTAAATACAGTATTATTCTTGTCAGCAATCAAACGAGCTGGTAGAGCGAAATAAACATGTTCTTTTAAATAGTTCTTTAAATGTTGCCTTTAAGCTAATATATTGTTTTATGATATTTACAATACTAATAAATTATTTTTCTTATTTCAGTCTATTTTTGCTACTGTTTAGCATTGTCATGGTTGTTGGGCAACATGGCATACACTGGGGTAAGGGCAGGAATAAAGCAAAAGCCTAGACTATCCAAATTCACAGCAAATTTTTTCCGTTCTTCACGGTCGACCAAGGACCGTCACCTGGCCCACCTAGACCGGGTAGGTGGTCACCTAGACCGGGTCCTTTGAAGGACACAGTCCCTGAATTTGGACACAACCTCTGTCAGTCTGCTTGGCAGCTGTGGCAACCATCAGTGTGTGAATGTGTGTATAAATCAATAATGTAACGTGTCTTTGAGTGTCTAGAAAAGCGCTATGTAAGAT
>NW_013952502.1:787241-792179 GCF_001266775.1 Austrofundulus limnaeus | reverse complement strand
ACCAATGAAGTGTTTTGAGTTTTAGGTTTCCTTGTAGTGCAAAAGATGCTCTAATGCAGCAGGTGACTTCTTTTCTCATCTACTACATGTCCAGCCAAGCTAAACAGGCGCTCGCTTTCAATGCTTGTGCATGGGGCAGAAAGATAGGCTCGGGCAAGTAGTGCAAGATGAGGGAAACGATTTTCATTGAGCCTCCAGTAGGCCAATGGGTCCTGGTTCCTGTCGATGGGARCCTCAGATAAGTAGTTCTGTACCTGCATGGCTGAAGGGCTGGCCAGCTGTTGCTCCTTATCTATGTTCTCCTGCAGGATTTCATTGTGTACTGCAAACAGTAGACTGAACCTTTTGGCTGTAGGGGCATCTGTGTCAGGAGGTCCCAGTTCAGCTGATGATCCTCTAACAGGTTCTTCATCCACAGGTGTGCATCTGGTCTCCCTTTCTACAAGTTTGGCCAAAAGGAGCTGTTTCACCTCGTCTCTCACTTGTGCTGAGAAGTAGCGATTCTTGTACCTTGTTTTGCATAAAGAAAGAAAAATATGTCATTCACTGTGTTTTTATAAACATCATACATTTTTATGACCTGCATGTAAAAAAACATTTTAATAAAATACAAATTTTAATTTAAATGTTCACAGAAATATAGTAGTAGGTTAAAAATCATTTTGTGTAGAAAATACAGTATTCATAGTTACTTACCTTGGATCAAGAATAGTGACCAAGCTGTACAGGGGCTCATGCTCTATGGTGCTGAATCTTCTCACAACAGCCTCCAACAGTGTGGCTTTGGCTGTGCCCACTCCATGGTCTGTATTTGCTCGCCTCTCCAGAAGCCGCTTGARTGCAGTGATGGCTGGGATGACATCTGCAGCTGTAGCTGTTGATGAGCTGATCTCCTTAGTGAGCTCCTCAAAAGGTGCAAGGATGGTTAGTGTAGACTGTGCTGTTCCATCTCGTTGAAACGTCTTGTTGCAGCTGCTTCCTGGGCTGACCTAACTGAGCCTGTATGTCGTAGAGTCTGGAATAGGCAAGCSATGAATGTTTAAAATGCCCAACAATTCTCCTTCCTGCTGCGACAATATCTGCGATGCTGCACTGCGCTAACTGTCCCTCATTTACAACCAGTTGCAGTGTGTGTGCCAGGCATGGCAAACTTTTCAARTTGGCGTCATCCAGTGCTTTGGCCATATTACGAGCGTTGTCCCGTAAAACAACATGAACTTTAGCATGATCAATTCCCCACTGATCCAGCATCGCCTTAAACTCTGCTGCTAAGTTGGCCCCAGTGTGAGACCCCGGCATTTCTTTACAGTTTAAAAGTACCTGATGACGTTCAAATTGTTCGTCAATCCACTGCGCAGTGAGACTCAACATGGACATTAAACTTACATCAGAAGTCCAGATGTCTGTTGTAAAGCTGAGCTGTTTAGCATCGGCTAGCAGGCCGCGCGTGTGTTTCAAAACTTGGTCAAACAACTCCGGTAACGCAATGTCGGAAAAGTATCTTCGACTGGGCAGATTATATCGTGGGTTCAAGTGCTGCATCAAGTTTCTGAAACCTTGATCCTCGACGACTGAAAACGGCTGATCGTCCAATGCCATAAACTCTATAATTTTCCTCGTAGTTGCTTTGCTCTTTTCACTGCTCAGAAGAGCTAACATCGGGCCTGCTGGCTTTGTGCTTCTGCTAGCTTTAGCCTTAGCCTTAGCTTGATTGCGTTCTTCAAATGCTGCATACTCAGCGGCGTGGTGGTTCCTTAAATGGCGAACGAGGTTTATAGTATTGAAGGATCTGATTTTGTCTCCACCACGACAAACTTCAGTCTTACATATATTGCACATAGCTACCTTTTGGTCGTTTTCTTTAACAGTATAATACTACCAAACCAGCGACATAACGCCTGCTCTGAGTGAACTGTAATAATGCATGTGCAGACGATGTGACTTGGTGGGCGGGTCTGTCAGCCTCTCTCACAGCAGCACACACAGCAGAGGAAAAGGGGACAGGCAGCTGATTTTTGGAACTTTGCGAAAGTAGATAAAATCGGCAGAAAAAATTTTTTCTCATGTAAAAATCTGCCGATCGCAGATCGCCTAAAATTAAGGGAATTGGGCCGATCTATCGGCCCGCCGATCTATTGGTGCACCCCTAATCTACATTGTTTTAACACCTTTAACTAAAACAAAATTCTTGTGCCTTGTTTTTATTAAAAAAAGATCTTTCTTTGAGCAAGTAATCAGGAATAAACAAGTCATAATTATTTAATTTATTTTTAACTGCACTGTCAGTGGCTGTAACATTTTACAAGTTAACTGTGACAAGAAGAGACCGAAATGTAGCTCTGAGTTGTTTCTTCTGGTTTTATGCGCTGACCTGAACTTAAGCTGAACTTGAAGGGTCATCCAAACCTGGAGAAACAGCATTTGTCTTGCTTGTTTTCCACTTGTGAATAATCTTCCTCAGTGAAAACGGGTCAACTCCAGCTTGTTTGGAACTCTTCCCAAATTGATGGGTGGCGTCAAGTAGTTATTCAAAATGAGCTTGTCAAGTCCGGTTTTCTTTAAAAATAGAGTGAAACAAAAGGGTGCTCGTCTTAATTGGAGTACAAAATGAACCTAACAAAACAACTGTAAAGCTGTAAAGAAAAACTGATATTTAACATAAACAAAATAAAGTTGTCATACAGAGATTGATCATTATCACAATGTAAAAAGCTGTGATAGTTGTTAATATTGTGTTTACAAGACTTAACCATACTTTCTAGAATTTATAATACTGTATAACATAAAAAGTGTTTCATGTGAGAAGAATATAACAAAGTTTCATGTTTTACGTTTTTTATGGACAATTTAAAGTTTTATTTACCTAATTTTGAGAACTTTGCTGCTATATTAAGTAAGACTGAAACAGGAAGTGGGAATTTCAAAATATTTAGAAATTCTTTATTTTGACCATGATCGCAGGTCACAGTGTCCTTCTGTTTTTTTGTAAACTCAGTTAATTGTTTTCAATAAATAAAATCTTTAACACCATTGTGTTTTTTTTAGTGCTTTTAACTTTTTATTTGTGCTTCAGTTACAGAAAATTAGCACTGAAATGGCATCCAGATAAGAACCCAGACAACAAAGAGGAGGCAGAGAAGAAGTTCAAAGAGCTGTCAGAGGCCTATGAAGTCCTCTCAGATGGTAAGATTTTACTTGACAAATAAACTGTCTTAAGTGTGCTATTTATATTTTTAATACCAGTCAAAAGGAAAAAAATTGTATAGGTCTTCTGGACGGGTTCTTCTTTAATGAAACGTTTCGTCTCCTCCAAGACTTCTTCAGTCTAGTTTCAGGCAAAATTCAGGCTTTTGAGTCCTGCCTCCAGGTGACTGATACTTACATCACATGGCTATCGTTCACACCTAATTAACACCTATTGTTAACAGTGGGTGGAGTGATACTGCCAATGGCAGCACTGTAGGAGAAAAAAAWTTTTTCCTTTTGATTTTTTACCTGGATTACTGAGATGCATCAGTACATTTAATACCAGTCACTTCAAATTTTTATTATCAATGTTTTTTTCTAATCTCAGCTATCTTAATATTTTCAAAGCCATTAAATAATTTAACTGTTAGCAAATTAAGTTGTTCGAAAATACAACGTGACATCTTTTAAACTTACTCTAATTATATTTTTAAGAGCTATACAAACACCTATTGTGGGGAATGGCGAGTCATTGTGTCAGCAATTCCAAAGAATTTACTCGGTTCGTTGTTAGGAATGCTGAAATGCTTGTCTCCTTTGTTATCACACCAAAAATCTTTTTATGCGTTTCTTTTTTACTTTGTGTTTTTATGAGATGACTTTGCGGTAAGACTCTGACTGATCAGCAGTTCTTTGCTGAAATGAGGTTTTTATTCAAGTTGAAATTCTGACTCTCTTCAATGAACAGGATATCTGTGAAATAATTTGGGAATGATTTGTTGGTTTGTTATTCGTAATCAAATTCAGCTTACATTTTCTGTGAAATTAAGAGAACAATTTGAAGACTATCACAATCTTAGATGTGAAAAAGAAATAATTTTTTAACTGATTCTTCTTTTCTGAAGTCATTTTATTTTGTGTCCCAGAAAACAAAAGGAATATTTATGACCGATACGGAAAAGAAGGCCTTTCAGGAGGAGGAGGCGGTGGTAAGAAAATACATTTTAAAATTGTTATAACTGTTTAATCTTATATAAAGGACTGAAACGTTTTCATAAATTATAACAAAGTCCTTTTTGATTTATGGCGAGAATTTAACAGTTTGATATTTGATTGATAATATTTTCATTAATTGTATAGCTCAAAGGTGTGTTTAAAAATCTTTCTTTTTCTTCTGCAATTAATTACAGGAGGCCACTTCAATCACTTTGGCAGCAGCAACTTCACATTCCGTAATCCTGAGGACGTTTTCAGGGAATTCTTCGGTGGCAGAGATCCGTTTGCAGATTTATTCCGTAAGTCTGTCCTTTTCCTGCCTGTGCGCTCACAGGCACTGCAGAGGGTCTGTTGTTTTCAGAAATGGYGAAGAAGCTAAGTGCAGAGGTGGGGAGTGTGTAGCAGCTATTATTATCTGGTCAAAAATATACACCGGTGGTCTGGAAACACTAAGAAGAGTCAGAAAAAGAACACTATAAACCTAACTAGTTTGTCTATAAGACAGCTCTTCCTGTGCCRTTTTAAGATGGATGATTGAGCAATAAACCCATTGCTAATCCCTCACAGCAATTTAATATAAATCTGTTCACATCAGCAGGTTATCTGAGGTCCTCCATCCACATGACAGAGGGGAACGCAAAAATAACTCGGCCTGCAACTGAAAATACGGATGGAGGACCTCAGATAACCTGCTGATGTGAACAGATTTATATTAAATTGCTGTGAGGGATTAGCAATGGGTTTATTGCTCAATCA
>NW_013952502.1:783392-786965 GCF_001266775.1 Austrofundulus limnaeus | reverse complement strand
TTTATTTTACAGTTAAAATATATGTTTATCAAAAAAAGTCTAATGTTACAACTAATCGTGGATCCCTTTAAGCAAAAAGTAGCTGTGGCTTGGCAGTGTTCCACCATGCATGCTGTGCCTCTGATACATTTTGGGCTCCTTCTGCCTATATGTCCATTTCACACTAACACTATAACTTGCAGATATTTATTCAGCTGCACAGTATTTTAGATTGTTGATRGACTTCCYTCACATAAAGTATGCYGGGGTTATAAAGCTCAGTGGAGAAGGACGCACAGAGATACAGACTGCTCCGAAGTTTGACGGTGGAAAAGTTTGACAATTTACCTTGAAAATGCTTGAAAAGTGCTGGAATTATACTGTGGGGGAAAAGTGCACAAACCCTGTAATCATTTAATCAGCAGTGTTTTTCTCCACACCGTTGCTGTTGTGGATCAATTCTTTTTGGTTTTCTTTAAATGACAAGATATTTACATGAACTTATCCATCACAGCAGCGCTGATGATGACGACGATGGTAGAGGGTGTTAGTATGTTCTGTTTTAATTTATTACAACTCCATGCCAAATGTTTTCGTTGGAAGCATCAGTAGTTGTGTTTGCTTGTGATGGTYGATCAGAGCTCGACCCGTCTGGGTTGCGCAACAGGCTGATTGGAAGGCATGTGAAGTTCACCTCGTGGAGCTCTAAATAAGGAGTTCAGGCGCAGGATGGATTTGAACGTCTACATCACTCAGCTGGAATGCATTCAAAAATAGCTTCCACATTAAAACAAAAGCAGATATAATAACACCAAGTGTGTGTGTGCAGTTTGGGTCTGTGTTTCTGTCAAATCTGATGTGATTCAAGCTTCAACATAAGAGTTTGATCTTCAGTCTCTTCCTTTGCATTATTGTTGAATAAAGAAACGTGAGAGCTGTACAGTTTTATTGTTTAATCTCAGTTACCAGCGACTATAAATACAAAGAGACGATTATATATTTGTGCTGAAATGTGAGATTTAAGAGTTTTTTTTTTTTAAGTTTGACTGACAGGTGTACAGCTGAAAAGGTCAAGTTTAATTAGACTCTCAAGCATATTTTTGGTTGTTTTAGGAACCTAGGAAAGTTGTTGAGATTTTAATTTATTTTTTAAAACCTGTCCAGCCCAGCAGCTCATCTCTGTKAGCAGCAGCTGGTCTTGTGGATCTGTCGCTCAGCCACATCAGAGTGTCCAGCAGCCGTGGGCTCGCATACAGAATCACACAGTAATGACGGCCAAGTCGCCKTTCAAAAACACCACTGGAAAATAATAAAATAAAGCTGAAGTCATCAGATTCACACTCTTTGTTGCTCTCACCACAGAAACCGGACAAAGCAGGTTCTTTAATTTGGGTTTAGAGCTGTAGGTTTTTGATTTCCACARTTTTATCCTCAAAGTTTAGTTTCTCTAACCTTATGTATTGGCAATTTTTTAAAAATGCGTGCCCCGTATCGTCACAGTGGCATCATTTTTGTTTTATTTTCCATCTTTGGGCTTAAAAGGTTCCTTTAACATATTTTATTTGTATTATATACTGTGTATGAACAGCTGAAACACAAGTCAAATAGTGGAGCCACGTTCCTGACTCCTGACTTTTCCTCTTTCTCCTGGTGATCCACAACAGCTTCGTAAAAGCTCATCTTTCTGCGCTCAAAGGTTTTCTCTCATCTTGGTAAACAGACCGTAACTCAGTGGCGACTGTGGACAGAGTTGAGGGAGAGTTTTATTTTAAGCTTTCTCTCTGTGGGGGAACAAGCAAAGCATTTTTACTGCCGTCTTGATGTGTTCAAGGTTGAAGGAGGAGTCTTCTTTCAGGAAATGGTGCCAGTGAGCCGGTCGTATCCTGCCAGGGCGACCCAGATTGGCAAAGCGCAATTAGCAGCAGCTCCTCGGGGCTTCAGAATGAACATTGTCGGACAGCAGATGAACAGTTTTTAGAGACAGAATGTTCCAGAGACAGCTAACAGTCTTCCACCATATTTTAATTTAATTTAATTTTATTTCTTTTTATTTTTTGTAAAACAATTATTTTTTGGTTTTGTTTTGGGTGCTGCAATTTTCAACAAATTAAACACACAAAGAAAAGACTCACACAAAAGAACACAACAGTTGTAACTTTGCTGATGTTCCTCTTCGTGTCTCACTTTGATCCCCTCTGCAGCTGATGACCACTTCGATAGTTTTTTTGGTGGAGGTCGCAGTCATCAAAGAAGCGCAAACCAGACCAGGATGGGGGGCTCGTTTTTTGGTTTTGGTGGCTTTTCAGGAATGGGGCCTGGCTTCTCAGGGTTTGACTCAGGTGTCTGTATTTCTGACTGCACAGTTCAGAGCAGAGGAGTTAAAAACATGCATCACATATTAACTGTCAGGTCTGTGCTTATTTTTATTTTTTTAGGTTTTACCTCGTTTGGAGACATGGGCAGTGGAGGATTCACCTCCTTCACGTCGTCTTCGTTTGGTGGTCTTGGGGGAGAGGGGAGGGGTTTCACCAAATCTGTGTCGACCTCCACTAAAATTGTCAACGGCAGAAAGATTACCACAAAACGGTATGTGAATGTTGAASTGGAAACACCATTTATGCTCTAAATCAGGGGCGTCAAACTCATTTTCACTGAGGGCCACAGGAGCGTTATAGTGGCCCTCAGAGGGCCAGTTGTAATTAACGTCAACATTTCATGTTTAGCTTCAACTAAACAAGAAAGACGTTCCTTGTCTCATTGCTACGGCTGAGCACCTCAAACAATTACAGAGCTCTACCTGGTATTCCCTGCATAGAAACAGTGTTTTAACACGTCCTCTTATAAACACTGAAAAGTATTACGTGCTCAACTGACTAAATGTTAAATAAATAATACAGAAATACTATTAAATGTAAAAGTAAAAGAGTAATTAACTGTTGGAATGTAGTTAGTCTTGAATTCTGAACTCTCCCACATTGATGTCCGGGAATTCCCATGCCTTATGGGAGATGTAGTTTATGGTCAAAGCTGGCTTTAGATTTGCTCAGGGAGCCACAGTTGCTTCAAAGCCAAATTCTCAGGAGCAAGACAAGTATTCTTATCCTTCATCTTTTAAATGTGATGATTTTGTTGCATTGAATCATAAAATAACTATTTTCATACTATTGTTATTATTATTTTTATTTATTTATTTATTTTGGTGGGCCGGATGGAAGTCACTGGTCCTCGTGTTGTGATTTTGACACACACTCTAAATCGTCCTTCCTGGTTCCTGATGAGATGTCTGTGTTTTTCTGTGTGAACAGGACTGTGGAGAACGGCCAGGAGCGGGTAGAAGTGGTGGAAGATGGTCAGTTAAAATCTCTAACAGTTAATGGTAAGGAGCAGCTACTAAGACTGGATAACAAGTAAATTATTCTCCCCACAACATTCGACCAACAACAAAATCAAAAAAAAAAAGTTTTCTCCTCTGGAAAAGCTCTGGCAGTCGGTCTCTCCTCTCTCTGTCATTATGCATCTCATTCCCAAAGAAGTTTTTTTTCTCATTTTAGATTAGCAGCCAGGGAGAAGACAGACATTTTCTTTGTATATGTA
>NW_013952502.1:782170-783335 GCF_001266775.1 Austrofundulus limnaeus | reverse complement strand
TTTGCAGAGATTTGTGTTGTTTTGTTTGTTTTTTGTTTCCAAATATATAAATATTGTACTTTTCTGCCATATGCACAAAGTTAGCTATAGGTTATATATATTTTATTTCCCATTTAGGGTGTTATATTGTTGTGTTGTGGCAGGAAAAGTTGTACATTTGACTTAAGCATGACATTTTTTTTGACCAGTTTAACAAGTGAATGAGAAGCTTAACCACCTCACCTTGATGTTTTTAACATGAACTTCACTCCACTAACCTGTTGGCTATTGTTCATGCGAGTGTAATACGAATTCATTAATGAATTAAATTATAACAACATGCATTTTTCTTTTACGTTTTGTTTGTTTGGAAAGTCCACCGTGTGTTTGAACTGTTTGTGCATGATCACTGACTAAAAGGAGGCTGTGTTTTTAATTCACTATAACCGCTTCAGAAGCTCAAAGTATGGATCTTGGACAATAACCTCTCACTTGTAGTGGACCAATACACACCTGGGTCTTTTTTTTTTGTCAGTTTTGGTCAATAAAGTTGAGTTTGTGAAACTTTACATAAATGCTGCCTCCGTCGCCTGGTGTCTGTGTGTTTCTTCTGACCTGAGTGGCTTTGAACCATCTCACTCCTTATGAATGTGTGATTTAGCTGCTTGTGCCTTTTYATCACAGTTTAAATCTGCTCCACACAGCTGCAATAATAAGGCGCCACGTTGGCTGCTTCCTTCTTCTGTACACTCACTCTTCATCGTCCAGTTCACCGTGTGCATTATTTAACTTACTAATGCCTCAGTGACTCACGTCAGGGCTTGGTCACACTGTAGTAGTGTGAAAATGCCGTGCTCGTGCCTGTCTGTACTCACTAAAATAACCCTCTTCGTCATTCCTTCAAGAGAGCTGGAAGATGAGACATCTGCGATTAAACCCTGAGGTATGCTTTACCTTTACAAACCAGGTGAAAATGAAGCAACACCCACTCCTCTGCCCTTCCCTGTTTTTTCCCCCCCTCAGCATTCCACGGTGTGCACTTTCTTTAAACAAGGTTGTAAATCTGTTGAGGGTGCACCCCATTTRCTGTCACGCTCAACCTGAGCTCTGCAGAGTTTCTGTAGCTCTCAGGATAAATACACTGCTCGGTCATGTATCTCGTGCACAGGCTGAGAAAGTACACAGC
>NW_013952502.1:778858-780860 GCF_001266775.1 Austrofundulus limnaeus | reverse complement strand
CTATCTATCTATCTATCTATCTATCTATCTATCTATCTATCTATCTATCTATCTATCTATCTATCTATCTATCTATCTATCTATCTATCTATCTTTTGTAATTTGATAAATACTTTTCTTTTACTTCACTATGTGTAGATGCTATTTATACACTCAAATATACAGGGGGGAATCTATTTGTTAAACGGTGGAGGTATCTAGCTGTCTTTGTTAAGCACAAACAAATGGTGTGTTAGTTTTTTCCAAACATTTATATGCAATTCTAAAAATGCAGGTATCCTCTTAATGTAAGCAAATATTTTCAGGTGCATAATTTACAAAACAAATCTGCGTATAAATATATGCCAATATATCAAAACTAGGATTACTCAATGCCTATCAGCGTTAACAATGACGTCATTCACCTGTTTTCAGTCATTTTGACTGTATCCGTAAGTAAACACGTGGTAAGTGTTAAAACAGTTCATTTTAAATAGTCCTGATTAAAAAAACAAGTTTAGAATTGATTGAACGCAAATATAGTTTGTCAGCCTTTAACCAGAATGGACATTATCTTAAGAAAACAAACAAAAAAAGTAGGACATTTGAGGTAAATAAGATGTCTTTGTTATTCAATTTTATATTTAGAAAAGTCAGTATAATTTAGTTTCAAATGATTTGCGGATTCATAAACTGAAGTAGCCTATTCTACATTTGTTTTCTGTCCCCTCTCAGGCTCCGTAGTCCCAAATTTTTATTTTTTTATTTGTGTTTGTGTGATGTACACCAAAGTGACCACTAGATGGTGCAATTTGAACACAATAGACTAATAGACTTTAGAATCATTTCAAGAGAGAGGCCACAAAATCTGGAACTATTGGACTAAAGCAGAAGACATTTTATGGCAATAGATACAACTTTGATAATTTAAATATTAAATTAAATGTTCACAATAAAATATGTGTATGTTTAGTAAGTTATTTATTAAAATGGACTATCTATTCAGTCAGTGGTATAGGGTTATTACAAATCTGTCTAGTTTCGCTTTTTTGTTTGTTTGTTTTCTTTCTTACCCTTTAGTTACAATATGACACACATCTAATCTGTGCACCCTACTTTTCACACACAAGCATATTAAAAAAATCTGTCTGACAGCTTTTAAAACCAGAACCACTTTCTGATGATGGCTAAGATAAGCTGCCAGCTTCTTTTGAGTCATGTTTAAACAAGGACTTCTTTCTGTCTGTTTTCAGCAGTGAGGTCCCGTCAGCATGACACCAGATAGCTTGAACCCAAAAAAGGTGGGCTGTAAAATGTAATCTAGTTGTAGTTGTCATGTAGGGTTAGTCCCCTGTTTGAGCAGTGGTTTATTTTATGCTGCCTTCAGTCGACAACTAAAACTCCAACCTGCTACATATAAGGCTGCGTTTGTCCATCATGGTGTCTTTGTGTGCCTAGATGGGTCTCAGTATCTTATTTTATTTTAATGGTTATGTTTCAATCACAAGCACGCTGCCTTGTTGAGCCTGGAGACAAATAAGAACTTCCAAGACAATAGCTGCAAATATGAGCATGAAGGAGCTCATTTGTGTTCACTCTGCCTTTTAAATGAAGTCCCTGATGCAGGAAATAATAGACCACCTTTTGTGAACATGTAAACCCCTCATTATCATCACGRCTCTTTTGATATGGTCCACATTTAAATGTTGGTGGGTCGTGCAACGTGATGGCAGAAAGAGTCTTATTATCCAGGTAACTGAACTCCTAACAGATGCAAATATTGATCCTTAGAGGGTAAAGGAGGCTGAATGAAAGTGCACAGCCTTGAAGTCACAAGTGTTTTGGCTCCAACCAGCTATCCAACATCACCTGATAGGATCACAAAACAAATCCAGGCTGGAATTAGATTTTTGTTTTCTTGCTGCAGCCCAGACTAAAACACCCAATTGTCCTGCTGGTCCACTGAGATCTGGTGTGTGTGTGTGTGTGTGTGTGTGTGTGTGTGTGTGTGTGTGTGTGTGTG
>NW_013952502.1:768843-778848 GCF_001266775.1 Austrofundulus limnaeus | reverse complement strand
AGAGCGAAAGAAGCCCACTTTTGAGAAAAGAACTGAAAAACAGTTTCTGATAAACTTGAAAAGTGTCAATATTCATTTCTTTAACATTTTTTGTTAGTATTTAAAAGAATATTTAAAAAATCCATTTTTTACACATGAAAACTCATTCTCTCTGATATGAGAATGAACTTAGAAAGTGTAAACATTCATTTCTTTAACCTTTTTTTGTTAGTAGGGAAAGACTTTGAAAAAAATCCATTTTTTACACATGAAAACTCATTCTTTAGAGCGAAAGAAGCCCACTTTTGAGAAAAGAACTGAAAAACAGTTTCTGATATCAGAATAAACTTGAAAAGTGTCAATATTCATTTCTTTAACATATTTTTGTTAGTGAGAAAAGACTTTTGGAAAAAATCCATTTTTTCCACATAAAAACTCATTCTGTCTTCTGTAGAGCGAAAGAAGCCCACTTTTAAGAATATACAGTAAACTGGGTGAAAATCTTAGCAAACGTTTCTTTATATCATCTTTCCAAAGAGCCAGGAGTCATTAACCCCCCCCCCCAAAAAAAAAGTTAAATCTCAGACAGAAAATCTTTAGCATTAAAAGTAAATAAACGATTTTTGAAGAATCAGATTTGCATTTTAAAACTGGAACCATGGCAGATTTATCCAGGATGCAGCATTAAATGGCACTATTAAACTATTATTTACTTGCAGAAACTGATGACCAGTATAAAATGGGTCAATATTTTTAGTATATTTGAGTTGTGATTAGATTTCCACATTATSTTGCTGTTGATTGACTAAAGACCTAAAATTGTGTTGTTTGACATTAGACTACAATTTTTTTTGAAATTTTTGGTGAAAATACCTCAATCTTTTTYATGTACCATATATTTGTTTGATGTATTCATTTTGAAGCCCCTCTTGAAGATAAATAAAGAATCAATCATTGCATTCAGCAGAGTTCAAAGCAGCCCACAGCATGATAGAACCTCCACCGTGCTCCACTATAGGAAGTGTTATTTTTTTGTCAAGCAAAAATAAGCTAATAAAATGTAATCCCAAAATAGGAGGCTGCACTAATTGATTTAATGAATAGGAACCTCAATCACCCAGGAGACGCCGACGTCTCTGATGACTTATCGTGTTTAAAGCCAGACCATCATAYGAGGGATTCTTTTTTTAAAAAGCCTCCGCAGAGCGGGATTGTTTTTAACCGGGGCGAGCATCTGGCCTCTTTTTTCCCTTCCCCTCCTTGCTGCCTTAATTACACAACACAATGGCGACGAGATCTGCCTGTAATCTCCAGCACCCCCTCCCCCCAACCCCACCAAATTCCCTGCCTGCCACTAATTCAATATAAATGTAAATTACCTAGAGAAAAAATAACCAAATCTCATTTTATTTACATGACTAATCACAATAAAGTCAGGCAGATGAAATATGAATGATATATATGTCTGGCGTTTTGTGGGGGGTGAGGGGGGATCCGTGGGGTCTTATTTTCTACCATCTTTGTTATTTGTTTTTGGTTGCATCAATATACCTTTTGGACTGATGCTTGCCTTGCTGTAATAGATGTGTGTATCTATTTTCTCCTGTCTGATTGTATTCACACTGCCAAGGGCACCAGAAGGCAATATGTTATACTTTTTTTTAACAATACACATGTCAAACAGATACAATTTTGCAGAATAAAAAAAGACTTGAGCACCGCAGGCAATCCATTCAGACAGCAATAAGCTTAGGTGTGATTTGTACTCTCTCTSTCTCCCTTCGCACCCACAGACGTCGCACCACAGGACCCCTTTGAGGAGGAGTTTCGCTGCCTCAGACAGAACACACTTCCTGGCTTCGGCCTGCACCAGCGCTACCTGAGGAACTCCGCCCAGAACCCCTCAGAAGAAGAGGAGGAGCACGGCCCTCAGAGTCAGGGACTAACAAGAGGTCCGCCCAGCTGCCACCGCAGAGCTGATTAATTACCAACACACTCAGCTCTCCTTTAAAGAGTCTTAATGAGCGCAGCTAATTGTCTACTTTTGTGTCTGGCGGCCTCACAAAGCCCGACGACGAAGAGCGGCGCGTGTGATTGGCAGATGTAAACACMGAGGGCAGAGATGTTCATTAGGCAGCTCTGTTCTACGTCGCTGTAACGACCTGAGGTCAGAGTCCGCCCCCTGTTTTCCTTCACGGGGTCAAGAAGCCAGACACAAAAAGCTGAGCAATTATCTGCAACGTGGAGTCGGTGAATGTTTTCTAATGGCGGCTTCGTTAGTTTCAGAAGCAACCTTTAATTTCACCGAGCGTGGTTCCCGCTGAGACGCAAACAAAGGCCCTGATTTTCTCTCTTGGATGCACAAATATGAATCCTCGGAGAGTCGAACAGACAAAGTTCTGCCGATTCAGACAATACTCATCTTAACTATACATCATTTGTAAACAACTTTTCATTTGACTGAGAGGCAGCTCAGCCCCCCTCCCCACCCCACAGCGCACATGCACACACTCCCCTTCACAAAAAGAGAGGCACACTGTAACAAAATGGATCCAATTAAAACTCTAAGAGCGTTGCACTCTGCGCGAACGTTCATTAAGCACGTTAATCCAACTAATCAGTGAGATCAAAACAACAAACACAAAACAGCCTCACGACCCATAAACAACACGAGCGCAAATTGATTTTGTGCAAAATCCAAACCTCAAGTTCAATCTTTTTTCCTAACCTCTCTGTCCCCTGTCAACAAGTAGACTGTAAATATCAGATGTATTCTGCTGCTTCTCCGTTTTCTGGCACATCTTTTACCCATTWAAAAAAAAGATGATGGAATGTATATGCAAAGTAAATATCTTAATTTGAACTCATTTAAACATACAGATTTGATGTAATTGGATTGTTTGTTGTTTGTTCAGTGATTATTTGCTGAAAGTTTCACTAAAATCTGTTCATTGCTTCAGAAGATATTAGACTAACAGTGGTGGGCACAGTTTCGCTAATCCGCTAATGGCGGAGCTACCTTCCCTTTTAGTGAATTGTTTTTTCTTTTTTTACTTTTTTTTTTTGCTAAACTGTTAGCAGGCTGATTAGCTTCCACTAAATTAGATTCTGCTAATTTTAAGTCCAAAAAAAAAAAAAAAAAAATCAAACTTGTAAAATGTCTATTTTTTCCCTCCATGCAACTTATAAGCAATGCTGGATGTGCTTGTAGCATCTTTAGCAGTTAAACCTCAAATTTAAGCATGCTAAAAATAAATCATATTAAACTAAATATAAATAATAAATAAGTAGTAAATTAGTTTATTAGCTTCCACAGTTTTTTATGGACTGTTTAGTGGTTTAGCATTAGCAAAGCTAAGATTCTTAGTGGTTATTGAAGCCAACCTTTTGGTGAGCTATGCCCACCACTGAACCCTAAATGAGTAGCTCGTGAACATTCGTGTCTCATCAAACTGGTTTATTTTATTTTTTAGGACACGTGGACTCCAAGAGGAAGAAACTGTGGCTAAAAGAAGCGGATTCCAGAAAGAAACGATCTGCTCGACTCTTTCCTCGTTTCAGTGGATTTGGGACATTTTTTTAAACACGTTACACATACCGGTACATGTTACGGGTTGGGGTTTTTTTTTTGGCAAAAAAAAAAGGGCCATCAGGTACATGTGGCATTGGATTGTTTTGCAAAAGAAATAAAAATTAAAAATAAAAATCATCAACCCAACAGCATTACTGCTGCATTACATCTTATCTTGTCTATTACCTGCAACACAAACTTTATGTTCTGCTTTTATTTGCCAAACAATATAGCCTGCAGTGAGCGGTTAAACATTATAAGATATGCTACAGATGTTCACATGTGTTTGTTTGGCCTTGGTCTTATCCAGACCTTAAATGAACTTCTTATAGCTTAACTTTTCTGATGTCGGCAGCTTTTGTTTTTTTTGAAGGGTTTGAAAGAATTCAACGGCAAGGACAGTTAGGTTAGATACACGCATGAGAGATGCTGCTTTAATTCAGCGTGTGAGAGTCAGCGAAGGTCAGGATGCTTAATGCTGCTTTTTTATTTCCTTTCCATTATTGTTTAACAAAGATAAAGGCAGATGATTGGAGAAGACAGTTTAAAAGTGCTAAAATATTTGAGAGTATTTGAAACCGTGTGCTCAGTCCAACAAAGGTGCTGAGTAATGCCAAGAGTACTATAAAAATCCAGTACTGCCCCTCTCAAAGCCAGTTTTTAAGCATTATTTGTTTATTCAGCAACACCTTCCACAGGTGTTTTTGTAAAACACGAAGGTTTTTCTCATTTGATGACATATTAGGATGAGATTAAATGCAGAAATGTGAAAGAAATGTTCATTTTTTATGGACTCACCATTAAATGCTCATATGAAACATTTCGTCAGCGTTGGTCAACGTTTCTCATTGTAAAGGTATCACAATTTATAATGACCGAACCCAAAGGACTGACCAAAAACATGACTGCTTATCTAGAACAAATTTATATGAAAAACAAACAAAACAATGGAACAAGTACTCTGTTTTTTCTGTCAGAAATGACAACAGGAGTAAAGGTTTGCATCAGGTAATGCTTTCAAATGAATGATTATAGTTATTAAAATGCATTATTTATTTAATTTAATAAATGTTTAGCTATTCATTTAATACTTCTCTTTCCCCCCACCATTTAAATTGAATAGAAACAATATATTAATATGAATAAAAGCTTCCATACACCCACCAATGCAGATCTTAGATCAGATACAATCACAATCAAGCGCTGATGTGTTTTTTTTTCTCACATTTCAGACTCATGTTTACCAAGTGTTCCTTTGAGAATGGTTCCTGAACGGACACAGAAACAAAACACTTTGTTTCCTCGTCACACGAGCGGAGCCATGGAATGGTATTCTCACATTATTTTGAACGAGCCTGCAGTGTTTTGTATTATTCATGTGGCAGAACTCGCGCACATGACCCAGCAACTCATTTGGCCCTCATTCCCKTGCAGCCAGTGGTCTCTGAGGGTTTAATTAAACTGTGTCGAAGCAGTGGCCCATCTCCCGCCATTGCCTTAAATCCTATAGCCCACCTCATCTTCTTGAAGAAAATCACAAACCCGCCTTCTGACTTTAGCTCAGAGAGGACACGTGCTTCCTGAAGAGCGAAGGCAGAGTTACAGCACAGAGTCACGCCTCGTGTCAATCATCATCTGTATTTTTGAAAGCCAAAAGTGCCTGGAGTGGAGTGGAGTGGAGTGTCTGTTGACGCCACATGGAGGAAATTAAGTCAAATGTAAGTATTTTACATTTAGGAGATGAATGAGAATACGAAGGGAGAGCACCTAACACAAMCTGTCATTGAAAATCTCAAAGTTAGGGAGTGGATGAAAATTAAGATGGTGGTGGAAGATTAGGATGTTTTTTGTTGGTTTTATTTTTTTGTTAGGGTTATTACATCAAATCTTTCAGTAAGAGACTCAGTATGTGACCAGTGTGCTGTAACATGATCTGGTGAAACTACGGAGCCCGCGAGTGGACATGGGAGATTTTATTTTTCTTTTGCGTTCCCACGCAACAGTTTTGTGTTACCTCGCAATTCTTTTGCGTTCCCTCGCAAAAGTCATTTATCACTGTTGTGCCTGCCGGTTTATTAACACGTCCACGTGTTCACCGTTAGCGAGTTAGCCTACTGCTTTAATTCAGCTTCAGAATGAATATATCACACAACCACGCATGGAAGTATGTCATATGCTGATATTTTAACACAGTGAAGCCACGCAACATCAATGTCAATTTCACCAACTGTGGTGACACATCCCTTTTGGTAACTGGATATTTCAAAATAAAAGTCTGATTTAATTCAGTTCATATACAAAACAAACCTTTACGYGGGAACGCAAAACAATTTTGCGAGGTAATGCAAAAGTATTGCGAGGTAACGTATTGCACAGGAATGCAAAAGAAAAAGCATCCCCCCCATGTCCCCTCGCGGGCTCCATACAGGCTCCGTGTGAAACTGCATCAGAGATGGACAAATTTAAAGTAACATCTTAAGACGGACAAGAGTTTTGTCTTTTTAAATAATGTTTTTCCAACAACAACAACAAAAAAAAAGTCAAATATGATTGTTGGATGAGGACTGTTGTTGTTCTCACCTACATTTTTACAGAGACAGAGTGAGGAGCAGTAGGCTAAGCAGCACAATAAAATGAAAACAAAAATGAAACGAAAATGTGGGTTTTACAGTTTCTTTTACTCATCCCGTTTGAGGCAAAATCCTGCAGATGGAACTCARTTCTTTACTCTAATGTAGACAAAAGACAATGTGGTTGCACTCAGTAAACACATTTTCATTTTTCAATGTTATTTTTATTCACGTCTTGAAACCCTTTTTCTCCCCATAAAGTCAAAGCCCACAACACGTCTAGTAGTATAAATGTGCAGTGTGACACAAAATTCACTAAAACCTCTTTTTCTTACTTTTTATGTGAAAAGAGTTACTTATTGTTTTAAAATTATACAATCACTACCACTTTTAAGAGACAGGTTAACTTCCTGGTTAACTCAGCAACAAACATGACTGATATGTTATTTCAAAACGTTATCCTTTTAAATAGGCTATAGTTATTCTGTTGTACTTAAAAACATGGACCAAGTAACCTATTTAGCCTACGACAAGAACAAAAATTAAAAAACAAAAACCAGCAACAACAAACTAGCTCAAACTAGCTGTCTGGTTTAAGCTAGCCTGTTAGTGGGCCTGTTAGGAATGTAGATGGACTCTAAAGAGCAACCAGTGGTGGGCATACAGCTACCCAACAAGTTAGCTTCCCTCATAATCTTCTAAATAAATAATAAATATTTTCTATATAGCTTTGCTAATGCTAAATTGTTAAACATAAAAAATAGCAGGAGCAAATGTTAAACAAATAAAAATGCCAATGGACAAAGTTAAAAAATTAAAGATGGTGAAAAAGCTAATCCACTAAAGGAAAAATTACTTCCTCTATAAGCCAATAGCTGTTAACTGATTAGTAGTCACCATGCCCTGTTAGCAACAAATGCAATATGTTAAAACCAATAGATAAAATGAAAGTTTGTAAACGTTTATAGGTGCTTCTGATGGGAAATAACCTGTGTGAAACTGAACGATCCCTGGATTCGTTTTTTTGTTTCTTTATTTCCAGCAGTATCTAACTGGTTTGTTTGCAAATGTTGCTTGCAAATTCAATATCAAACAGGCTTTGAGCAGTCAGGACTGCAGAGTTGTTGCCGAAATTTTGTATCCCTTTAAGAACTGTGGATTCACAGTGACTAATTAAAAAAATACCCATGTAAAATTTGCTTGAGTAACTGTAGTTTCTGCACCATATTTTCAGGATTTGGAAGGTGGTAGAAGCATCAAGCTGGAAAAAAAAGGCACCCAGGTGTGCTTTATTTTGGATCAGCTGTCAGACAGGGATTTAGGTGCAGCTAAATTGGGGTGAGGTTTTTTTTTCTTTCTGGGGTGCGATCAGCAGAATAGGAGAAAGGAAGCATTTTAAATAAACATTTCTTTCACTACCTCTAGCCAAAAGCGTAGAAGAAAAAAAATTACACCTACACTTATAACACACACTTATATAACATGAAMGATTTTCTCTGGTTGTCCAATAAATAGGTGTGAAACATAAATCTGTCGATGCTTGACTGAAAGAATGATTTTTTTTTTCTTTTTGCCCTACTTGGCAAGGAGCTTGTTCTTGACCCTCGTCCAACTAAAATCTTAACTCTTCTGTGATTATTTGAGCTGCTTTGTGAATTTGATTGCGCTGCTTTTCATGCCAGTCACAGTATCGCTGCCCATCATGGGAATGAACACAAGATTTATGTGAGCCGAAACAAAAGCTTTGAGTTTTGTGCTTGTTTACAACTTGGATTGTGAGCACAAATCTGAAGCATTTTTAGAAACTGCAGAACACCAGAACTATATAGCCAGAAGCAACTGTGAGAATAGAGTAAGCAGAGTTTTTTTTTATTTGTCAGCGAAAGAGACTTGCCCGGGCAGTCTGAGTGTCACTTAATCCCTGGATAGAGGAGCTCAGACAGGAAACTGGGGGTGCAAAATGTATTTTTGATGGGTCACAGCTCAGAGGATATACAGAAAAAAGAAAGTTTGGATGCACTCTGTAAAAGAAAATCCACAATGTGTTTTGAAAAAATACTCGGCTAAAAGATGCTGGGAATAAAAGGCGTCTCTAAAATATCATTGCGGTTCGTTTTTCATCATTATGATCTCCAGTTAAGCTATAAAAATACTCAATTCACACCTGGCTCTATGATACTATTTACTTTAACTCGGTCCTCTCCATCCTTCACAATCGTTTCCTCTCCTTCCTCTTTATCGTCTGTCAAAGTCGTGTTTAATGGAATTCCAAAGACGTTTAGCTGGAGCCCGTCACATCTCAAGAAGTTCCACAGCTTAGAACGAAACCTTACAGCTGCAGATTTGAGGAAAGTAATTCAAGACAGAGATAATCAAAATCTTACCTGGGATGTTGCGGTGGTTGTTGTTTTTTCTGCGTGGAATTATCGAGGGCTGGTTTTCTCAAATGCTGAATGTTACTTTGTGCTGAAATGATTGGGGATGGGTTTCAAAGGAGACAATAAACAAGTAAAAGCAGAGTGTTGATTGGAGAGAAAATCTGAATGGAATTAAAAAAAAAAGTTTTAAGTTCAAACTGTGAGACAAAAATATAGAGGGACAATCTACAGGCACTATTTAAGTGACAAAAACACGTCTCTCCTGCTGCGTGCAATCAGCACACGCTTGCACAAAAACATACAAGCAGTGAGTAGAAGAAACAATATGTAAATCACTTTTAGTTGGTTTTGAAAKAATCATTTGGGCTCCATATACATTTGGGCTCTTGTTACAAAATATTGTGCTCTTTAAGCTTTTTTCAGGAATGGGTTCTWTTCTCACAGCAGACCAGAAATATGACAGATTACAACACAGACCCTCTTTTATCTGCAATTTGTACCTCCAGCGAGCACACAAACAAAACCAGAGCTGGGATGGACTCATTTGCATTCAGTATCTCCTGAGAAAATTCCAGTATTGGACTTAGGAAAAGAATGAAATTTAGCATTCATCTTGAAGTTTGCTGTATGCACATCAGTCGGTCCAGATTAACATTTCAATACAGCGTGGATCTTTTTTTGTTGTATATATTATAAGTGTAGCTTCTCCTAGGAGAGAGAMACTGTCTCTGCTGAAGCAGCAGCCACGCTCTAACGAAGAGAAGAAGACATGAGTGTAACGTATCATCACAGAGAATATTATCASACCATTTGGACGAGCACAGAGCGCGCCCCTTTGAAGTGAAGATCAGGCCCATCTGACATCAGAGCGGTCAAAGTGCTGCTGGAATAATGACAGATGATTGCTGTGAAGCAGGTGAACTAACGGTGAAGGCGTTTAATTTACTAGTTTACATGTGAGACGAGTCTGCTGTAAATCAGCACTCCTGTATTGTTATCATACACAGTGTATAAATTCTAATAAAGAAACACAAGCACATTTTTTATGTAAGAAGAGAAACATTGTTAAAAAAAATTGGATCAGATTCATCTCGATTCAAACCACTGGAAGCAAAAATATTGACACTTTTTCTAAGCCCAATATTTTGTTGTTGTTTTGTTTAAGCCAACTCTACATTAAATGGCAGACCAAAAGTTACAAAAAGGTACAAGTGACTGAATAAAAAATTAATGCGTGGCCACAAGACAATCACTGTTGGTCACAAGATAATTGTGAGAAGTCGTGTCTCTTTGTGAGAGACACAGACTTTGTTGGAGTCGTACACAAATACATTGCTTTTTTTGTTCTTCAACATTTCCAAGGCACAAATGGATTATTATCATTTTTTTGTTGTAGGTTTAATCCAGGAGTATACCTCCATGGAAAAGTCTGAACGGTTCGTCTTTCACAGTATAAGTACGACATGACATTGAACGCCCAAAGTGTGAGTGGAGAAATTTCTTTTAC
>NW_013952502.1:760942-768499 GCF_001266775.1 Austrofundulus limnaeus | reverse complement strand
ATATATATGTGTGTGATGAAATTATGTTTAGTGACTCTCTTTTAAGTTTCAAAAAGTAGTTAAAAAGTAAATTAATTGTGAGTAGTTGTTTAAAGCAGTCAGTTGTGACGATGCAATATATTACATTTTTTTGCATGTACGGACAATAATAATGATATTGTTAATAAAAAACATATTAATGATTTGCATATAACCAGGATGCAGTTTAAGTATATGTGTTTTTTTTAGTATTTTGTTTTAGGGAATCCATTATGAATTGTAAGGTGAGGCAAAACAAGCCATTGGCTTCTCTATACCTATTTGGTCATATAGGGTTAAAGATTTGTTTGTTTTTGTGTGGWGTGTTCTTTAATGTGACCAAATAAAATCATCAGTTAATTAATTATTTAATTAATTCATATATATACGTTTCACAGGAGACTTGAATGTTGGAGGAAGGTGTTGATGCAAATCTTTGAACTGCATTCAAACTAACATTTTCTTGTCATTATTTAGGCTGCTCTCCTCTGCAGGCGCAGCACGTGAACTAGCATGAATGATCTGGCAGTTGTTTCACACCGGCTGCACCTCCTCCTGACCCAATCTGGGCTTGAACCTGCAGCCTCGGGATGACAGGACTGACCACCGAGCTATCGCAGCCCCCACCAAACCCACTGGCATGCTGATAAACACTAACATGCACACACAGATTCACACAGACAGATTCACACAGACAGATTCACACACGTAATGCAGATACAGGTTTATACATCATCAGGGTTTCCTTCTGCAAACACGCCCCATCTGAAACAGCTGAACAAGAAAAAAATGCATCATCACGCCATCATGCCTGCTCCCCCCCGCCGCCACGCTTTCATTGGCTAAATTTTGATCAGGCATCAAAGTTCCTGATAGGCTGCCACGACGACGGAGGGTTGTTGCTGTTGCTAGGATCCTGTTGCCAGGACGGTTGCCAACTCAGAAAGCTCTGCAGGATACATGTAATGAATCATGGATGGTTGATTTTCCTCTAAGCACCCTAATCTGCGATGCAGATGAGCCCAAAGCTCCCCCCCGCACCCCGACTCCACCCTCCTCCTTCAAATCAACCCCACCCAAACCTCTGGATGTGTTCATTAAAAAAAAAAGATCAAGTTTAGATTTCAAGGGCTGACATTTCAAAACGGTCCTGGGGTTGTCTTGGAGGGGGTGGGGTGGAATAATGATGCCAATTGTAATGCAAAACAGACAGGTTAGAGGTCATTATCAGTTATTTGTTGAAGCAGCGACAGAAGGCCAGAGACCAGCAGTGACCCCTGAGATTATTCTTAAAGCTAAGACTCGGGACGTTTGGACAGTCCTCACCTCCTGCAAAGGAGGACAGGTGCAGATTACCTTCCAGCCCAGGCAAGAAAACTAAAATAGGAATCTGAAAGGCATCTGTGCAAATTTAAAAACACTGCAATTTGATCGTTCGGCTGCAGAAACTCCTGAAAGGAGCCTGAACGAGATTTCCAAAAGGTCATCCATTGTGGTGCAAATGCGCTGCTGTGACTTAACAATCGCTGTGGGCATTTTTAATATCACGCTGCTACACTGTGCAGGACTCTCTCAGCCCCCGACTGAACCTGACGCAGTGTGCACGACTTATTTATTCCCGTCCTGTAAAAAAGGACTGCAGCTGTTTCATATAAAGTGGGGAAACAGTTAAAGTGTTCACACGAAACACTTCTCGTTTAGACGTTGAACACTATCCACTGAGGGTTAGACGGTGTAAAAAGTGGTAATTACCGGCAACAGATGACAGAGAATATGGGCCTGCTGCTTTAATGGTACACAGCAGAATAACTGAAATGAGCAGCTACAGTGACTCTGCTGGATGTAAACATTTTGTGCTACTCACCACTGTGGGTTTTTTTTTCTACTGGGGCAACATTTCCTTTTGTTGTAATTATGTTATACATCACCTGCTGGCACCTCTTAATGCATCCTTCTGGCTGRAATACTTAATGTTTGTACGTTCTTGTGTTTTTTCTCCCATTTGTAGACAAAGTTTCATTTTATTTTTATCAGAAGGGCTTCTCTTTCAAATATTGTCTTTTTTTTGTCCATTATTGGCCTTTTAATTAACCCCTTGTCTTTATGCACAAGAATCTCTCTTGACAGTCTAAGCTCTTTACTTTTGCCAACCTTCTGCCCTCATCTTTCCTCCTGGTGTGTCACCAAACGGCTCCTTTAGCATCCAGTTGTGTACTCGATGCTAATACCTTCTGACACGTTTGTTCACCCTCTCTTTATCATTAATAATTATGCAAAAGAGCCGCGTTCTCACCCGAGCAAAAGAAAGCAATCTTAGTATGCAAATGGTTAAGGTCCCTGTGGAGTGCGGCGATTAGATGTGTGTTGATAAACTCACTTATGATGAGTGACAGTGAGCCGGATTGAAGTCGTGCTGGTCAGTGCTGCGGCAGACGCTGATTAAAAACACTGCAACCAAATGCCAGACTATCCCCAAGATGCATGATGGAACAGGGATGAAACTGTGTAAAATGTCACCGAGGCTGGTGCGCACCCATTAATAACCTTATAGAGGAAGAAGCAGGAAGGGTAATGAGAGAAGATTTTCCTCACTGATCGTCTTTGGCTTTTCTGCTCAGACAGATGTTGACTTTGACTCCTCACCTTTGTCTCATAACCTTTTGCTGAATCTCTTTAAATATCATGGCTGGACCAGTAATCCTGGGTAACACTGGCGTGACCCCCCGCCGCCCCTCGGACCATTCTGTGCACCAGCACTTTATAAATCCTTCTCTAAAGTGGCAAACAAACACATCACAAATCAATAAACCTCTCGCAAAGATTTTAGTAATGTGCACTATTGCTGATGGAACATGAACAAAACACACGTTTAGTTTTGATTGCACGTTAAGCTGGTTTATAGTTTAATAAATACGTTACTAAAAAAACTACATCAGAATAAAAGGAAACTCCCTTCATAACCTATAAGCTCCAGTTGGACTCTGAGTCAAAAGCAAAACAAAAAATGATCAATTTTAAGCAAAACATTTAAACCTCAGACAAACATCCAACCTGATCTGTTACTTCATAATGAAGCCAAGAGGTTAAATAATACAATGAAACAGATTGTCCCCCCTCAACCTAATTATTTGTTCATACTTCAAGTTCAAATAAAAGAAGACAAGAAACAAAAAGTCTCATCAACAAAAATTCCAGTAAACCTGTTGTTATAAAAAAAATCTATCAAGAAAATGTAAATTCATGTCTGCAGATGAATATTTTGACATGAAAGATGTAAAAAGCGTGGCAAATTCATTTGTTCATTTCAAAATCATATTAAAAAAAGGTTCGCTCTTGATCAGGTTTGCCTTTTCTGTTAGCTTGAGCAGTTTATCTTCCAGGTTGTTTTTTTTTTGTACAACACAGTGGATATTTTGTATCAGTTTAAAWAGGTTTTTATTAAAAAAAATAACTGACTTGACAGAGGCCAGGTGAAAGACTTATCTTCCTGACTGCTAGCACAAATTAGTAAAGTTTCATCTAAAAAATAGGGGTGTATCAATACATCAATATATCAATATATCAATTAAATGATTAATGGTTCAATTACAACAAAACAAAATGAAAACATCGATCTATAACGTCATCACCATATGCTCAATGTGTCTAATACATGATTGTGTTAGATGGACATGATATTGCATCATATCAGTCACAGACTTGTAAATTCATCTGAGTCAAAAACATACAGTATCATGACAGACTTTGCAATATTGAGAAACACTGTATTGTCATCCAAACAAATCAACCTATTGTATCATGATGAAGCTGGTGATTTACAGCCCTATTAAAAAACATCTCTAATACTCTGGTACRATGTACATAAGACCGATGAGAGCAAAGAGAATATCATAAACTATAGTGCACCGTGGTAGAAACATATAAATACAAACATCAGTAGTTAAACACGGTGGTGGTAGGTTGATGATCTGGGTTTGACTCATGATTTCGACTGACTCTTAATAACAACATTTTCTATAGTCAAACAGGAGGTCACTCGTCAAACAGCTGAAGCTCGGTCAGAAATGGGTCATGCAGCATGGAAATGATCCTAAACTACGGCAACCAAACAACAACAAACGGCTGGAGAAATGAAAAGAAACAAAGTGTTGCAACAGCCCACGCAAAATCCGGACCTCAACCAAACCTAAATGCTCGACGCAAGACCTTTAAACGTCAACATTTTAAATCTCTCCACATTTTGAAAACGTGAAAAAAAAGGTGTAACACGTCAGTTGTTTGCATAAGGTTCAACTTTCTTCACGTTTAGACCTGGTAAGGAAAAATAAATTTAATACCCTGTAAGAGTGAAAAGAGACTCTGCCTATTTTCTACAGCGAGTTTAATTATAAGTGGAACAAGACAAGTAGTCTGGTAGTCTAATGTTCTGTTCTTACTATAACTATATTAAATCCTTTGTTTGATCTTTGAAAGCAGGAAACAGAAAATATGAACAAGAGATGCAAATTAGAGAAACTCAAACTGAAACATACTGAAAAAAAAATAAATAACACAGATTTACCCTAAAGGAGCACACAATTGTCAAGATGTAACATAATTATGTGTTTCATCTCAGCCATGCTTGTTTTTTTGTTTACAGCAGCGCAGTCAAACATCTTATTAGTTCTGGTTTTTAATATTCAGATTTAAAACGTTGCATTGAGCAAAGTTTTTGTGACAACATGGTGGGAGTTTGTATTCGAAACCGCAAATCGGTGATAAGAACGACAAACAATTCATGCGAGATCAATTTTCTCGGGATGAGCTTTTATTTATTTTTTGACAGACGGAGATGAGAAGAAGATGAGAGAGACTCGTCGGGGAGAGCGACAAGTTTAAAAGCTTGTTTGTTTCTTAATAAGATCAAAGGTATGGAGGCCTTGGCCAGACATGAGACGAGCAGCTCAGGCAATCTGCTCTCCGTTCACTCATTCACTCCTAACAACACCGGCAATGAAAAGAAAACAAGCTTTTCTTTTTTATCTTTTTTTTTCTTTTTTGGAGGTGGGGGGGGGGTGGTGTCTGGACTGCAGCCCATTCAGTAAACACTCCAGGTCTTCCCAACTTCTCTCCATTGGGAAATGAAAGGTTTGTCAGTCAGTCAAAAATGAAAACGCTAAAGCACCRCTTGGACTCGGAGCCAAAAACTTGAACGTGGCTTGAAAATGTAAGCAGCTGTGCTTCTCCCTCTGGTGAATTATTTTGTTGAACAAGCGAGAAGAGTGGATTAAAGGTACACCCTGGCATCAGTCAGCCTCTACAATAACCTGCTTAAACAAAAAAATAAATAATTAATAAAAAACTTTTGTTGACTTGTCAAGGTGATATTTCATGAGACTTTACTGATTCCAGTATTTCACAACAAKATGAAACTTTGTCTGGAGTCAAAAACACCTGAAATTCTCAACGTGTTATTTTGATTGCTATACCTGCACAGGTCATTGAAAAAACTGCTGGTGAAACGTCACACGACAAAAGGTCATCTTTTCCTAAATGGAAATTTTGAGTTTTGTAAAAGACCCTGTTTTGGCCACAAATTGATTTCAAATGTGAGCAGTGAACTCGGTCATAAACATTATCATATCGTTTGTCAAAAATCTACTTTCAATAAAAGTGTTTTGAGAGTTTAATGTGAGA
Organism: Austrofundulus limnaeus; assembly: GCF_001266775.1. Taxonomy (NCBI): domain Eukaryota; kingdom Metazoa; phylum Chordata; class Actinopteri; order Cyprinodontiformes; family Rivulidae; genus Austrofundulus; species Austrofundulus limnaeus. Next base: position 762,805 of record NW_013952502.1, on the reverse strand, counting down.
TGATGATTGGCTGCTGAGTTTTTGGATGGCTGACCTCGCAAAAAGTATTTTGTCGGGCAAATATATTGGAAAGCACTTTAAAGACATCTTCTATAATATGGCTGCAAAGATAAGCCTCTTTTTAAAGGGCCTCTGAAAGTTCAAAAATCACCTATCAAGCTGGCCAAGTCCTGTGAAGATGGAAATTTTCATAAACATAGCCAGACTGAAAAACCATGAAGAATGGCATATGATTTAATGGTCATTGACGTGGACCACTACTCATTAAATGTGTGTTGGCCACCTCCTCTTCTATGTCTAAGAGTGGACTGTTTGAATAAATTGTCACCACTACACCACATCCTTGAGCCATGATGCCAGCATACTCTTACGTAAGGCTCTAGCAAGGCTGGCAGCATTGCAGCTCTTATTTAAGATGAAATCTAACTGTTTCATAAGAATAACATTGGCAGAACAAATTTGTCAAAACACAAAAGTTAGCAAACAGATGGTACACTGTTTCTTACAATTCCTTGCCATATGTTATAATTGCTTTTCCATTTAAATTCTACAGCATTAGTATGCTAAATAAACACTGGAAACGAGGCAGTGGATAAGATTCTTGGACTAATGATCAGAGAATTATTAAATTCTTTGTAACCATTTTGTCCACTTGAAAAAAAAAACTACGATCTGCCATAAACTACAGAGACCTTTCTTTCTTCTCTCCAAATGCAAAAGAAATTACTTTTTTTAAGCTTGAAACGTGTTTCTTCTCGTCTAACAACGGTAGAGGCCTCTGTGTTCAATTGTCCCTTATTGCCAGTATCCCTCAGCACTCTGTGAACAACAAGCAGCCATCAGGGCATTATGATCAGTTGTTAGGCTGATGGTCCTTCTTTTGCATGTGAACAACCAGTTTTGCGTGGTACAGATAGACATAGCAAAATCCAGCCCAGGCAGGCCTGGTTTCAAACCCTAGCTTAGCGTGTTAGCATTAGCCCTGACGTCTCAGTTCCACCCTGTTTTTTGGAACCCCAAGAGCTGTTATTCTATCCAGGCAGGCCTGCCTGGCCCGGTTTGACGTCAGCTACTGCCAATCATTTGTTCACTGACCAGGCTGAGGTCTTCATAGTAACTTTACATCATGAATCTATTTACACGAGTTTAACTACACAGCAGTAGTAAGCTACCAAGCTACAACAAGCTAACATTAGCTACAATTAGCTTACTGTTCTCTGTCATCCTGCCCTCTCGTCTTACAAAGCRTCACACTGCTGGACGGTCCGGTACAGCCTTCTGTACTTTTCCCAGGAAAGTCCTTTGGTCTGCTTGTTTGGTCCGGACCAAAAGTGAACCTTATTATTTTTGTTTGGTGCGGTTTGCATTCACATTGTGCTTTTTATGCAAACAAACTATAACTTGTAAACAAAGCCATGAGGGTGACGATCATTGCCCCTACTGGACAGAAAGAACGAGGGCGGGACTGAGCCACAGACCCAGAAGAAAACAAGGAAGTCCTGCATGCTGCGGTTCTGATGCGCACATTTTTGCTGATAGTGCAGCTGCAATAGCATTTAAAATGTCAAAAGCAGCTAATTTAATGGTGGTTTCATGATGATATACTAATTTTGGAGCGACGTCAGTAAATGTGTCCCACAACCCAAGGAGACGAGGTGCTCTGCGTGTTCTGACTAGGGCTGCCACGATTAATCGACGACTAATCGATTATAAAATGATTGATGACTAATTTAATAATCGATTAACCGTTTTCTTTTTTGTTTTTGTTCTTTACTTTGTTTTTCTCTCCAAACTGCTTTGACACCTTCCACTGCCACATCTGCCTTTCTGTCCTTGACACACATGCACAGTAGTGGTAACTGG
>NW_013952502.1:748346-760874 GCF_001266775.1 Austrofundulus limnaeus | reverse complement strand
TGGGATCTTTATAAGAAAACGAAAGAGAAACCTGTGTAATATCTGCAGAGCAGAACTTGCCTTCCACAGCAATTATTTTTAGTTAGCATATAACTAAAATCTAATGGTGGTTATACAGTATAATAGCAGCTGCATTCTGGCACAATAAGCTCTATGTCTTATATTCAATTAACATATGATCTGATTAGTCGACTAATCGAAAAAAAATCGGTGATTAATCGATTATAAAATAAACGTTTGTGGCAGCCGTAGTTCTGACCCACTTCATGCTGGCAGCAGAGCTGCTAACAGGAGACGATGAAACAGGAATGATTTCAGTTTATTTAGCTCAGCAACGGTGGCCTGTGAAGTCCAAAAAGGCGCTTGTTTTATGCAAATGGTTCGGTTCGAGTCCGGTCTGTATTCACACCAGAAGCAAACCGAAGTGAACCGCACCAGAGTTCGTTTGGAAACGAACCGAGACCACCTCAAAAAAACGGGTCTCGGTCCGTTTATTTGATCCGCACCAGAGTTCCCATGAGTGTATTCACAACTGCACAAAAGGTCCAAAGGACCAACGCTGGAAACGAACTCTGATACGTTTAAAGCGGAGCAAATTGTCAGGTCTGAATACGACCTAAGTTTGGTGTTATCCATTATTGTCGTGTCGCAAATAAAATGTAGCCGTGTATGTGTTCATTGGTCCCGCCCACATGGAGGCGGTTCTCTGATCAATGTAAACACAACCAGGGCCGGGGTAGGATCAGGTCAGGCCGACTGGAGCTGGGGTTGGTCGAGCCAGACCTTACAATGCAAAAACGCCCAGGTTTCAGATAAAAAAACAAACTTTTCAACAAAGAACCCTTCTAAAGGACCCAACTAAAACTTGTTAGACTTAGATAACATTTAGTTTTTTTAATAAACATTTGCCTTAAGTTTTTTGCTAAAAGATATTTGCAGAGCAGATAACATTTCTAATAATCTAATATTTAGGTACAGACTTGCTTTTAAATTTGAAAGCAAGTCTCTTTTACTGTATGCAATACCATTTTTTCTACAGTACACACTGAATATGTCTCATATATCAATTATAGTGTATGTAAAATCTTCTAAAAGAAATACCAAACAAGCTTTCCTTTTGAAAATCACTTGTCCAAAGAAAATTAGTCAAAGAGGAACTTCTGGCTCGCATTGCCTTATAAAAAACCCACATGAATTTACAAGTGTGTCGAAGGATGGAGAGCCAAGAGTGATTACAACAAACTATAGACAGACCATCAAAGAGTGGGAATGAGCTGAAAGACTCACTAAGACCTGAAGCTGAAAAGACCCACTTAATGTTCTTGTAGAGGCTCCTCCAAGAGACCTGCACTGGGCTTTAATCTGCTTCTTTCAGGACTGAATGATTCATCCACTTTCAGACGGGCTTCTTTTCACATCATTCCTGAGACTTCTCTTGCTTTAACCCTTGATTTTTCAGATTTCTTATGAAGTTTGGAACTGTTTTCCAGTAGTGTCATGATTCCACAGCCCTCACGAAACAACACAGATGATGTGATGTTCTGGTGGCTTCCATGCCTGAGCTTGACGAATCTCACTTCGCAGACTTATTCGAGTTTAAGCAGCAGTTTTGAAAACCCTAAATTAAAAATCACTTTGAGTTAAAGCATGTAACCAAAGAGGTAAAGCTTGGTTTCTAATTTTGTGACTTTTCCAGAATGCATTAATCCTCCCAAATGGGAGCTGACAGGATATCACATGCCACTGTAGCTTACCAGAAAYCTCAGGAAGCAATTATACATTACATTTTCTATTAAACTTGTACCCATCGGATGATAAGCAATTAAACATGCGTAATTATGGTTTCCATACAGTAATTTCTAAGCTGATTAGGTTTGTGTGCTTTATAACATGAATGGGAGAGTATTAATAGGGCTTTGGTTGATTTAATTTGATTTGATTTGATTTATTTATTTAACAGGAAAAGATGATTAAAAATCAAGCCTGACTCAGCATAATTGCTGTTTTACAGCAGKTTCCTGTTCTGCAGCACATAAACACTCAGAATTACAGCATCACAATCACATCATTATACACAATAGACACAAAGATAAACAAGCATACCAAATTTCAAAAAGGCAGCATTTGCAAAATAGGACGTCCAAATATGAGCACAACAAAAAGTGTCCAGCAGATGGCAGACAAGATTCTTCTTAAAGGGCTGTAGTTTTGAAATGGACTTTATGTTTTGAGGAATGTCATTCCATGCTTTAGTATAAACATAGAAGAAAGACCTCTGGCCATAACGGTTTTTAAAAGTTGGTAATATCAGTTGTCCTTTTGTAACAGATCTAGTTGAATGACCACTTCCAGAATTTGATTTGGGCAGCAATGCACAGAGAGTTCCATAATTCGCACCTTGGAAGATCTGAAAATATAAATTAATACCACTATACAAAACACAATTCTGAAAAGTCAAGGCATCAGACAATGAAAGAACTGTACAGTGATGAGTCCAACCAGGAAGTTTTTTATGAATTTTGTAGGCCCTGTTGTAGAGCCTAACTATGGGTTCTAAGATTTCATTTGTTGTAAGAGACCAAACAGGTTTGGTGTTGCTGGTTAGCGGTGGCAGCTCATCAGTGAATCATATGCAAATGAGACCTCAGGAAGTGCACGAAGCCTCATTCCCGGCTATTAGGACTGTCAGGGGAGGGTGGGACATGTCAACGGGTACATGAATATGCATTTGAAAGAGAATCCCACGCACACATTGAGTGGTAGGAAATTATAGATTCTCTGTACGTGCTTCTCAGCACTTTGTTTTTTTCTTTTCCTTTTTTTTTCCTGGTAATAAAATCCTCATTGTGCTCTCTGTCTAAGTTTTACAAACTTAGTTCACACTTTGTCAGCAGATGCTTTATGTTTAAATTTATTTATAACCATGTATTTACTTGATGTAAGCAAATGTTCMAGAATAGTTTTACTGTAGATGTATTATGGAATAAATTTCTATGAAAGCACATTTACAATAAAGCCCATGAACACTGAACAATCACTTTATTATTGTTCGTGAATAATGATTTGCTGAAGCTTAATGGGTCAGATTTTATACTGACAAAAGCTCATACAGTTATAAAAATACATGTCTCTCCAGGAAACTTACTTTTAGCAGGGTTTTTTAAAACTTAATAAAAAGACTTCAWTTTCATTCGTCAAATTTATTCTTTACAGTTTGATTCTTTATTTTCTCATTTTCAGATCCAGCAAAGCATTCAGTCAAGTTTCAGAACATAAATGAAAACTCTCTGAAGTATTCAGGATTTATTAGGCTGGTATCACTAAGGCATTACATTAAAGAATAAAAAACAGAACTTCGCTCAAAACTTTTTGCTTCAGATTTGAGCCTTGCAAGTACCAAATCAGGAAGTAAATTAAAAGAAAAGATTTAACTTGTGCAAAACAGTGAGTCCATTTAACCACTCAGACTCATTACTGATGATTTTACAGATTACGTCTTATTTAAGGTTTCATAGAGTTAAAATGTTTATTTTTGGACTATGAGCTGTGGCGCAGTGGTAGCGCAGCTGACCTGAGATTGGAAAGTTGCAGGTTTGATTCCCCACCATTCCCACATGTCATGCTGTCCTTGAAGAAAACACCTAATCCAGCTATCACACGTGTATCTCAAGTGTGATTAAAGTTAAATGCAGCAAGTTTAAATAAGACAAGTTTGGTCATTGTTAATGGCAATAACTAGCACTTATAAACCTTGGAACAGCACAATCAGCTGAAATTTATTTGCAACATAAAGATAAGAACATTTTAAATTCTCATGTCAAATCTAAAATTAAATACTAGTTATCTAATATTTACCACCTGTACACAATTATTGTATCATAGCAGTGACATATTTCAGTTCATTCTGATTAGGGCTCCTAAAAATGCTGAAAGTACATTGTAATTGATGTATTAATATTTGTAATATCATAATTGCAAAGCAGCACCTAGATACAATATTCCAGCAGCTTTCAGCTGGTCTGGCTTTAGAACCAAACATCACCCCTTTATGTCAAAATGTGACTAAAATCCAGGAAATTTTTTTAACTTCTTAATGTCATTGAATGAAAGTTGCAGTTTGAACCTGTTATAGTAGAAACAACCAGCAAGTGGCAATGTTAGAGGGAAATTTTCATTTTACAGCCAGTTACTGTAGYTGCATTTTGATTAAAACCAAAATTCTTCAGGTCAAAAACTTCAGCTTTTTAAGTCTTACCAGTGCTTTCATCCACAAACATGAAGTACAAAATACTGAGTAGTTTCAAAAGCTTTAGTTGACTAAATGATTATATTGTAATGTTTTGTTAAAATAATTCCATCACTTATTCAAGCATTAACCATTTGGGCAGCATGGTGGCTCAGTGGTTAGCACTGATAACCTCACAGCAAAAAGGTCCTGATTCAGTTCCCTGTTCAGACCTGGGGTCTTTCTGTGCTGTTTGCATGGGTTTTCTCCAGGTACTGCGGTTTCCTCCCACAGACCAAAAAACAAACAAACAAAAAAACAACAACAAAAAAGCTAACAAAAAAAAAAACATGCATTTTAGGCTGCCTTCAGGCCCAGGCCTCCCTTACAAAAAAAATTTGTGATCTCATTGGGATTTTCCTGGTTAAATAAAGGTTAATAAGAATAAATACGACCGACATAACAGTAAGGATATAGAGTTTTTCTTGTAACTTTTTTTTGCACCAATGTCTGCAACCCACTGAAAACAAGTCTACGATTTACTTTTGGGTCATGACCCACCAGTTGGGAATCATTGCTGTACTCCACATGCCGTGAGTTCCTGCTTTTATGCCGTTTAATAATTCAGCCAATCACATGAACTCTCTGTTCCCTTGGTTTAGATCGTAGTGTCTGAGATGCTAAAGTACACAGAGAGTGTTTTCAACAGAACATGTGTTTATCACAAATGCTATTATTGTTCCAGTTTCAACAATATTGCAATGATTTTCTAATACTGTGCAACATCAGCTCTAACTGATCTAACTCCACTCTGAGGGGCTGGACTTGTTTTTCACTGTAATATTGTGAGATGACCTGAGAGCGTGAAAGACTGATTTCATTTCACATCCCAGCCAGTTTCTCTGCTGACAGAGCCAGTGAAACAAACATTTCATCAGTACAAACCGGCGAGTCTTTACCAGATATACAAACCCCCCAGGGAGCGCTACACACCATTTTCCTTGTGCCTTTACGAGGACTATCGCTCAATCAAATGTCTTTCAGTGGAAGGTCGGCCTTCTTGTCTGGGAGTGTATCAGAAATAACATTACACAGCAGACAGCAAAGCAGTGGAGTCTGATCGGATTTATTATCAATCTGAATGTTACTTCTCACACAAAATATATAGCTCTCACTGAAGATCTCAGTGTGGATTTTTATATAGCACAATTCATAAAGTCATTCATTGTCTATAGAACAAATAGTCTGTCATGTTGCACGAAATGTCACAATATACCAGTGATAGAGGGACAAACAAATTTAGCAGCAATCCCAATATAAGTTCTTCATTTATATATATAATCTTATTACTATTGATACAGGATGACAACTTTTCTAAATAGAGGATATATTTTAGTATTTCACATTTAATATTAACAGAGTTGTTTGTTGACCAAACTTTAAAGAAAAAAAAAAAACAAAAGAAAAAGGGAATATTAACAAGTCACTGTAGTGAATGAACGGCTGATATGTTATGATCTGTGAGGCTTTTTTCAGAGTCAGAGAATCTGTGGCATGGTTCAAATTACAACACACACACCAACATTTTAAAGTGATGCAGAGTATATATTAGCTGATTCAGATCACAGAGGAGGAGAAACATGAGGGGGTCCAGCACATCACTTCATTTGGAGGAAAGAATTTGTACAAAATGAGATTTACAGGTAATAAGTTCATTTACAGAGTCTGAGCTGAGAGCTGCAGCTACTTCAGTTTGTTCAATYAGACAATCTAAAAAYCAAACAACAAACAAACAAACAAAAATCTAACYACCATTCTKGTTATTCYYACACAAAATGTAATATAATATATAAATATTCTACTAAACAGGGATGCAGTGAATGCTTTTTAGGTGAGCAGAACTGAACAATTCTTTAACGCAACAGGCGTCAAAAGTCCATTTTCACTAACTTGTGTGCTAAGTGGCTAATTTGCGATAGCACATCTTGATGTGAAAGCTTTGACTTGGTGAAAAAGACTAGAAGTTGATTTTTTGTACTATCTACGCATTTTAAAATCAAGTCAAAGAAAACAAAAGAAGTACACAGTTTTTTTTCACCAATATTTGTGCTGATTTAGCCAATAAACATAACCAATTACCAAAATTTTAACAACGCTACATTGGATGTTTACTTAAAATATTTTTAAGTGTTTGTCTTGTTATTGTGTACACCTTTAAGCTTTGGGGTATAAAAAAGGAAGGTAAACATGTTGCCTAGGTTTAATCTGTCATATAAAAGAAATATACTTTATACAGTTAAGTTTTTTCAGTAACGTAGTGCTYTTTGGAATAAAAAGTAGCTTGATGTTTTATCCTTTGTTTAATTCATTCAAAAAAAAATGAACGATTTCCTGTCAATTAAAAGTCTTGTAGAAAAACTGGCAAGTCAAAATGGAAGATTGAAATTGGCCCTAAACCAAAAACCAGCAATCAGTGCATCTCTAAATTTAACTCAGTCACACAAAATAAACAAACATAATCTGTTCCTTTTTTCCTCAATTTTACACACAAAACAGCCAAAACACAAACTATTAGCTGCAGCTAGTTTTCATAGCATTTGAAACCATTTTTTAACAGATGTCAGCTCATTTTGTAACGTGAATCTGCACTTGAAGCTACATGAACATGTCATCAGTGACACTGCAGGAGTATGTCCAGAAACGTCACCGTACAGACGACTGTGGTTTCATGTTTGTTCTTCTTAAAACACTAAAACGTAATCTCTCGCACTCTGAAAATTAGTGATGATGATGAGATGAGCTAGCAGGCACAATGTTGGGGATACAGTATCAGAGGGTGAAGAGGAGGTTGACATAGAAGGGCAGGCAGAGAAGACCGGTGCWTGGCGGAGAGAAAATAAGACATGTGATGCCTTTTACTGAGGAAGCGCTTTCAGGATGGCGTTCACCTCCTCGGCCACGGCTGTCAGAGTAAACTCAAACTGCTCCTGAGGAGGAGGAGATGGGGAAGGAGAAAAAAAAAGACAAAGTGTTAGTCTGAGTCCAGTTGTGTCGCATGTCTTGAATGCCATTTGAGAGTGACTGGCAGCTGCCGCCTCCTCGTCTCCCTCCATATCTCCTGACCCTGCCTGCGCTTGGCCACGGACTTCAGCTGAATCGCTTTCTTTCAACCTGAAGCACAGCCGGCATCGATCCAACCAGGTGCGCCTTAAAATGGAGCTTTTGAGTCGAAACTCTGCTTTTTTTTTTCTTCTTTTTTTTCCAGAGTATGTGCGTGCGTTTGATTGTGAAACCGGCTCACAGTTTTCCCAGAGGAACTGATTGATGTTTGCCCCATGGACTCGGCGCTTTTATATTCCTCTCCTCTCCCCAGGCTGCGGGCCACAGGGTCCTCTTATAGAGAAAGAGTACGTAGGAGTTTGGAGGGAACAGCCTTCAGATGTGTCAACACACAGCCTGCCACGGTCTGGCCTGAGGACAGGCTAAATCAATACGGAGGAGTCACCAGTTTCACTTTGCACTGGAGATTATCAGGCGTTTTTATTTTTGTGTGCCTTGTGAAGATGTGATAAGGCCAAAAAGTATGTAAGTACATCCATATTTATCTCCACCCCACATATGCAATAATCTATTCCTAGTTCGAGTTTAAAGTTAGAGATGAGCGTTCTCATTTAAACCACAGGGGGGAGATCAATCTCTGCTCGACACATCAGAAATGGGTGTTACTCAGGAAGAAAAAAAAAAAAACGGTCACACGTATTGTAATTACAACTGATTGATGTCTGTAAAAAGCAGCAACCAGGAAGAATGGAATTTAATGTTTATTGTACAAAAAATAAAGTGGAAACGTCATTAAAGAGGGAGAAAAATGCTTGTACAATTTTTAAAACCTAGCTCCGCATTTCATACCTCATTACTGTCTAATTTCTGAGTACAGCCTGCATGAATCCACAAAGTGGAATCAACAATATTCCAAAGTAATTTCACTTAGACATGTCAGAAAAAGAAAAAGAGAGTGCTTGAAAAGCTTTTCTCTGCTGAATGGAGCGCGGCTGTGAGAGCAGCATTAATGAAGCATCGAGGAGCCTGTTAGCAAGCTGTTCCCATAAATATTATCACTCGCCGCAGAATGGGCCTCACTTTTATTGTTTTTATTAATATTGTCTCAAGCTGMAGGAGAGAAACAAAAAGGAAATGGGATTTATTTGTATTTGAGGGTGAGAGGAAGTGACTGGTACGTGAGGTGATATAAACTACAGTGGAGACACAACAGAAAATTATTATAAACGAATAAAGAGCAAGAAAATAATTGAGCATTTTTTACTAATTACTTAATTGTTTTTAAGCAAATTCTCCCCCACCTCTCATTATTGCCAAAAACTTATTGTCTTCAGTGTTTCTTTAATCCCGAAGCGGTTRTAAATTATCATTTCCCTCCGATCTTACACTCTTCAAGTAGACAATCATCGTTCTGAATGACTGCAGCCCCTCCCCCCACCCCACAATCACCCTCCCAGTGTTCTTCCTCCTCCCAGTCTTCCTCCTCCCCCCACTCTTCCAACTCAAAGCCGGGGACCTTACCTTTGTCTGGACCAAGCCAGCTCTCTGGTCTCTCAAGTGCTCCAGGGTAGCGGCAATATCAATCTCTTTAGCACCTGCAACAGAACGAAAATTGGACTGAGTTCAAAGCGGCGGCGTAATCCAGCTCACATCTGTCAATCTCTCTTTCTACTGCGCTCCCTTTGGAACAGCGCGCCGATTGAAAATTATTACATTCATCCCTCGAAAGACTTGGATGGGGGCCACTGACTGTTTCTTGATAAAATATGCAAAAAAAATTATATATATATATTAGCACCAAGGTTGGGGAGTGTTTGGGAAAACCAAAAGCACTACTACACCCTGCCTTCTCTGTGAGAGTCACATTCAAAAACTGGTTTAGAAGATGACGTCCGACTGGAGAGGGGCGCCTGCGTGCGTGCATGAATCTGAGAATCACCAATTAAAATGACTCGCAGCAGCTCCGCTGCACTCGTTTTGATGATTAACCCGTGCAACAGTTGCTCCAACTGCAATCAAGCTGCCTTTGAGCCTGTGATGCTCATCTGGAAAAAACCTTACACTAAACGATTCACGGACTGAACGCCGCCCGTCTGAAAACAAGACATAAAGTCTGAAGACGTTCGAGGGGTAAGGCAGAGAAAYGAAGCGTACAAGAGAGCAAGAAAATGAATGTATTCATGTGTGTGGGTGATTCAATGCAGCTGGACTTCGTACTCAAAGGTACTCCAGTGCTTCAGCAAGACTTTCATGTCTTAGATGAGCTGGAATCCAAAGTTAAGCTCAGAAGAGGCTCTCTGACCAAAGTATAAAAAAACACTGGAGATTATGCACAATTCATGCATTTGATTCCAGCTGCAGGAAACAAAAGATTAAAAAGAAAGTGAGGAGCAGCTTTTTCATCTCCACGGACCACGGCACAATCGCCACCGAGCCACTCTAACTCCATCAGGAYGGGTTAGTCGCATTACAGACGGGATCTGCAGCCCCCCATCACCTATTCTGAGACTCGCAGAGGGCAAAGGGTAAAGGGCAAATGTCAGGGGGGCAAAGAGCAGTCTGAGCCAGGGATGAACACAGCTCTGGAGCAACAATAGCTGTTTATAACCTGGATATCTCTAAAGAATTTGAGAGAAATCTAAGTGTTTTTTCATGCACAATAAAAGTGCTTTTCTCTTGACAAAAAATATGAATAAAAATCTTTCCCACAGCTAAAGACTCAACAGCAGCAACGTTCAAACCACTCCTGCCTTATTTTTAATGACAGAACCAGTCCAAAACAGGCCGGTCCCTTGACTTTCCACACATTTATCATTTATTTTGGTTTGTGCAGAACTGTGTGCCAAGCCTGTATAAGCTGTCTGCACTACAGGGACTGGTCTATTTCAAAATCCAAGCAATTAAARTATAAAAGCACCTTGCATTCTAACATGCTAACAGTGTTCACAGTTAAGAGTACATTTGTGTAAAAAAACATAACACATTCCCTGTTCAGATGAAAAAATAAAAAATCAATATTAGAATCAACTAAGCACAAAGTTCCCATTAAATATTAAATATTGATTTGCACAGCTGGAGAAAATAGCAAATTTTAAATGTACTTTTTCTTTAAACATTTCATTTCCATGCATGTGCTATCTAAATTCATGTTGCAGCTGCTGATGCAGGTCAATATGGTGTGAAGGTTGCTTAAATAGATAATTATTAATGTGGGTGGAGCTTTTTTTCCCCATTTCCCTTCCCCTGTGTTTTCTCTTTGTTCTGCCTCTGTCTTCGCTGCCTCTCCAGGCCTCAGAGAAGTCACCCTCTAATGCATCCCCAAGACCCTCTGCGGGGGAAAAAAGAGGCTTTCTCGTTGCTGGGGCAACACTTGGAGCAGAGGGAAAGTGAAAGAGAAGCCGTCGATTGTTACCTTTAGCCATCCTATTGAGGACCATGTCAATCAGGATGTACGTCCCGGTCCTGCCCGCTCCGTCGCTGCAGAGAGTCAGAGGCAGACAGACGTCATTAAGGTGGTAGCGTGAGACGCTTTAATCTCAAGAGTGTTTTTCCTTTATTACAAAACAAATTACTCATTTACATTCGGCATCTGCTGGGAGACTTTCAAGTTCATATGAACCCCAAATTGGTCCGTGCATGCAGACGTGCACGTCCTGGTTTACTCACGCCATATAGAAGGAGCTAAAAATTAGCAACGATACCTTAAATTCTCCTGCATTTTTTTTCCATTAAATRTAATTATGGTAAACCTTTGCACACAAGTGCATGTGTGGTCTGTTGGAAAGAGGGGGACGGTTTCTAAGGCACGCTGGGGACAAAAGCTTTTAAATGCATGCACCTCAGGAGCAGAGGAGAGGTTGAGAGGCCAGGGGCGGTTTTGAGAACCGCTTTTGGAGAGCCTTGCTTTTTCCATTACTCCAGAGATAGCCCCATGAAAAGCCTCTCTTTGTGCCCACCGGCCATTCAGCGGCTCTGCATGTTAATTGCAAACAAGGCGTGGACATCGCTCTAATAAAGGCAAGGCCAAAAAAAAAAAACAAAAAAAAAAACAGGAGAGCTGCCCGAGCGCCACAGCTTCATTAATCCGTTGCTCGATCCTCCGTTCCTCAGAGGGAGAGCGGGCTTACTGGCCCCATGCATGACTTAACAGGATGTGAGTATTAAAAGTGGTCCAGCAGATGCCTGGTGTTTAATACAAACCAATCAGGGCCAGTTAACTAACTCGACCAAATGGGAAATAGAAGAGTCCATCACTCCGTGACTTTGTGCCACGTTATTTACATAAGAAACAGCAGCTCCAGTGGCTCAGATAGAGGAAATGGACTGACTGGTTTAAACAAACAGCCACGACAAACACTCTGTCTCAGTTCAGCAGGGCGAGACACTTTAACAAAGTTCAAACTGTTATACTTGCCTGCAGTGAACAATTATCGGGCAAGATCGGCCCCGGTAGCACTTGTTAACCTTTCTGCAATTAAAAAAAAAAAAAGAGAAAACTCCATGTTACTGCAAGCTTGGCGGCACAATGTCAAAGCCTGTAAAAGTCAAATTCAGATCTATTTATTTTTTTTGGCTAAATAAGAAGAGTGAGAATCTCAGCAAATGTGAGGGACTTCTGTGCTGTTGAGTCTGGGTGAAACTGATGATGATCAAAGCAGGAGATCTGTGAGCGATGCTGTCACTCACTCAGTCATTTCAGTTCGAGCCCACAGAGGGAGGAAGCCGTGAATAAACCCGGCGTCATTTCGGCGACAGTGAGATCTGCGTGACGTGTGGGTGATGGGCGTGATGGCAGTGCGATGCTGTGATTGCGGACCGCCGACGCATTAACCCTGGCCAATTATGAATGTTTTACACCACAGGCGCGGCGAAGGCCAACAAGCCTTTTCACACCCCGCCGTTGCCATGGAAACTGACTACACCGAGAGCTCCCTCCGACAGCTCTCCGCTTCCCTGCGTTTTTCACCTTAGAGTCAAACAAAACTCCTAAATATCGCAATAAATCAACACTTTGTGTGATTTATTAATTAAAGAAATGCAATTTAAAGGCTTTAAAATTGCAGATTTTTGTGATTATGTTTTTATATAAGTTTGTCAAAAATGTTAGATTCATGTTTTTTCCCCTCTTTACTTTTTGCTTTAAAGGGGCAATATCGTGTAAAATCAACTTTTTTGAGTTTTATATCATGTTATAATGTTATACTCTCATAAAAAAACATGCCCAAAGCCTTGCTTTGACTCAT
>NW_013952502.1:739820-748073 GCF_001266775.1 Austrofundulus limnaeus | reverse complement strand
ACTTCTCACTCACTGAAGCTCTTTTCAGATTCAGATGGCAAGTAAACTGCATCATGGCCCCCTCCCCCTCGCACCGAAATGGGCGAGACAGAAGCGGAAGGAGGTTCTTAAAGAGACAGAGGCCAATTTCAAGGCGTTTAGAAGAGGAAGTGATGAGAAGATAAGTTTATTTTCTATTTAAACATAAAACAGCATTTTAATAACAGCTAAAGGTGACATAGATACTTTATTATGGTATTGTATTTAAATATATGCCTGAGAAACACATAATATATCGCCCCTTTAAGATTTAGAACAGTATAAAATGCCTAAAATTGTAAAAAGAAATTTAAAAGAAATCCATGCAACGTCAAATCAAATGAAAGCACGCCCTCAGTCAGACATGGTACGGGGTGGTTGGAGTTCCCATGCAGGCCAGAGGAAGGAGCAGTGAAGAGGGGGTGAAGGGGGTGAGAAAAAGACGGTGTGTGCCCAGGCCTGGCTGAGGAGACACAGTTTCCAATGATCACTTTTGTGACTATGCAACTGGGCTCATATTACTAGCTGCAACATCACAAAAATGACACTGGCAACCGCAAAATACCAACTTGGCCAAAACCACAAAACCGTGAGAGTCAGAGAGAGAGAGAGAGCACACTTTGTGGATCTGAGACCTCTGAAACGCTTCATCAGAAACAAAATAACTCTGAATCGCTTCATCGGAAACAAAATAACCCACGGCAGCGTGAGGGAACGGTGGCAGCTCGCTGGTACGACACATAGATAACTGAGCTTCGGTTTGGAGAGGCAGCACCAGCTCTGTCAGAGAGCCTAAATCTCTCACTCTGCATTAGAAACCAAAGACTTCCATCCACAAATCAGATGCGTCTGTTCTCATTTGAAGGGCTTTTCCTTTTCCCTCCTGGGTTTTCTCAGAGGAGCACTGCTGCTCTTCTGCCAGAACACATTATATGAAGAACAGAGTGAGGCTGTTCAGTCACTACCAGCCCTCCTGCTCCCCTCCCCAGCCCACCCCACACCACCTCCTGTGTTTTTGGTGAGACAGCTCTCATTTAATTGGGTGTTTGAATTAGGTGTTTTATTATTCTTTCCTTCTTTCTTTCTTTCTTTCTCTCTTCTGTTTCTTCCCAAGCCAAGCCAGGCAGTGTGGGGCTGTTAATTTGCTGCATCACATGTGCTGGAGGGAGGTGAGGGAGATCGGCTCGGGATGAAAGGGATGGGTACAGAATCGGGGGGTCCTTATTATMAGAACAGCCATTCTCCAAAAAGGCAGAGAGAAGGAGGTAAAAAAAAACAGGGGTAAGGACCGGAGAGCCACTGACAGAATGCAGAATATACAAGGGGAGGTGATTAAGAGAAAGCATGGTCTAAAAGGACAGCTGTAAAGGATCTGTCCCTCTGAGGGTCTCTCCTCTACCTGCGGAAGTCTAACAGGGTCCTGGCTGAGCTGGGGATCCCACGGTCCATCCAGGACAGGAAGTGGAACTGGGTGACGGTGCGAGTCTCGTTGGTCTGCAGGTTTTTCAAGTAGAAACTCCGCACCAGGAAGTCCTCACACCAGATGTGCTCGGACACCAAATTGACCTAAAATCAAGCAAACAAACAAAAACACACAAAGGAGAATTAAGCATTTACATCATGTTGGCTCATCCAAACTGCAGAAAAGTTTGATTTTTGAGATTCATCCTTTGGGATTTGTGACAAGGCAGCAAAACAATTCAGTTCCAGGGAGTTGTCTTTGTTTTTGTTGATGAAAGTTTGAAAAAAAAGATGCATAATTATAACAAGACATCCCGCTGCACTGTAACAGTTTGTGTGCTTTCCTCTCCTAAATTAGAGTCATTTTGTGACCAAATGAGACGTAGCAAAGAGAGAAACTAAACAATGTGAAAATAATTTATTTCATTTTGAATGTGCAAAAGCTTCTGAACTAAGAGAATGAATAAACWCTGTTAAACAGTTTTTTCTCTCTTGATTGCTATTTAAAATAAAGAGATTTCTTCAATGGATTTCAAAGAACATTACCAACAATGTTTGTTTCAAGTAAAAATTTTACGATTCGTGGTTTTTGCTTTTCCGTTTTACTTTTTCAGAATGAATACTTTTGTCTGAAAACCTTCAGAATTTGTGCTGTAATTTCAATCATTCTTCTTAACTTCTTTTTCTACCAGCTTAGAAAAAACAGGCTTAATAAATGAAGAAAAATAGGTCCTTATGTTTTTTTTAAATTATATTTGTAGAACTTAGAAGCACCATTTTTTAATGTTYTGTAAAAATGTCCTTGTCACTAAAGAGCTTCATAATAAAAGCTGTTTACAATTAGCTATWTTTTCCCCACCAGCACCAAACAAGTTCTGTTCCAGTTTGGGGATCAGATTATGAAACATTTGATGCAAATTCACACAGTGACACAGCACGTCTTTGGGTTGGAAGTTTACTGAGTGAAGAGGACTAGCTGTTAAAAAGTTTAAAAGTCCATTAAGAAAAAAGCACAGGATGTAGGAGGCTGCTAAAAGAAAAAAATGCATTTTTTCTGAAGAAATGTCTGGTGAAGATTTCCATTAGTGTCTCACTTGTTAAGAGACTCAGAATTGTGAGAAAATAGACACATTTTCAGTTGCAGTCTCACTGAATTCAGTGTTTGTGCCCAAGAAACCAGCGTGGTTGAGTTTTTCAAGGCCAGCTTTTAAAAAAGTTACAACTTCTTTTCATGTGCATGGATGGCAAACCTGAACTCAAGGTTGTGCCCACCACACTGTGCCCCACCCAGTTAGCTGTCCTTATGTTTGATTTAATGTACTTAAGCACACTTTGAAATGAAAGAGGCACATTCTGACCAGTTTTTAAATACTGGTTATTAATCATCGATGCGTTTCAGAMTTTTCTGGAATTTAAGGAAACAACTCTGTGGCTATTTAAACATGTTCAGGATTAAGTGATAAATGTTTTCCAAATTAAAAACATTTGGAAGACCTCATAACAAACACTGTTTGCTAACTTGTCCCCAACAGTTGCAGCCCCGCAAGATACTGGCTTTAGGCACCAGCTGCCCCTGAAGACTTTGCTGAACATTTAGGAAAAKATGTTAAAAACATTTGAAAAATATCTGTCAACCTGTCTCTCACATTCAAACACACTATTAATAMAATCTCAAAAGGGGGATTTCTGCAGTCACTAAGTGGGATCTTCTTGTGGGTGTAGTTTGGGTAAACGGTTGGACTGTGGTGTGGGTGGAAAGTTAAAAAGATGAAGTAATGGTAAAATTATTGTGAACATGTAAATATGCCTTATTGACTTCATATTTGGTGCAGCTAGCACCTCAYTTGTCTGAATTTATGATGAATATTCATGTTCGAAAATTGTGATCTTTTTCCAGGTGGGTTCGGGCTGTTTTGGACGACTTAAATTGTTACACATCTCTCCAGTTAGCATCTTCCTGTCTGGAGTTATCTAGGGGTGTAACGATACATAAAACTCTCGAGACAAGACCAGACGAGACACAGTACTGAGTTTGCGAGACGAGACGAGACGTGATTTTAATATTAGTTTCAAGAAAACTTTAAAGATCTATTTTATGCTGCAAAAATGCTTTTATTCTGTTTTAACATTTTTTAATTACAAACACAACTGATATCTTCCTTTTTCTGATTTCTTGAATCTCCTTAGACCTTAGAACAGTGCTTTAACTATGCATGGCCTTCCAACATCAGATAAAAAAATGACATTCATGCAGGACTTTCCAAAAACTGAACACAAATATAAAAAAATAAGTAAATATTCCCTTTCTTTACGTCTTTACTTATTCTATGGCATTTAAACTTACCAAAAATTCAACATAAATAAAAAAACAAAATAAGTAATTATTTTTTCCCTTTATGAACATCTATCAGATCTCTCTCTGGGGCTCTGGTCTGGCTTTAGGAAGGGGGAGGGGCTCACGGGGGTGCTCGCTGCTCGCCGAGGAAAGGAGGAGAAAAGGAGAAAAGTGCTTGAAAAGGGCTGTCGCCAAAGCTTCTAAAAGTCTCCAAAAACACCGGGAAAAGTTGCTAAATTTGTCACTAGAGGGGTCTAAAAAGTTGCTAAATCTAGTTACAAAGTCGCTAAGTTGGCAACACTGTTAGCGAGACAACAGTTACCTCTCAACGAGAGATTTCGCGGGAGTTTAGTATCACGAGATTTCGTACAACGAGATCTCGTTACACCCCTAGTTATGACTAAAACAAATACTCATAAAATTAACAGTCTGAATTGTTACACGTCTCCCCAGCTGCCTTTGCCCAAACCACGCCCACCAGTCAATCCGACCAACCATAACTTACCCAAACTACGCCCAAGAAACTCCCACTGAGTGACTGCAGAGACCCTTACTTGAAAGTGTTGTACCCTCTTAATACAGATTTCTAATTACACTCGGAAGAAGCATGGGAAATGCCACAGCCTCTGTTTTTCATTACTCTTGATTATAATCATCTTGCTCAGCTGCATACAGATTCTAATAACATAAAGCTTCAAATGTGTATTTTGTTTCCTCACAAACATTTTGCARATAAATTGTTCAAGTATCACTTTTTAAAATAAAACGAGTAGAACAAACTTAGTGTCACCCACTGCAATAATTTGCATTAAACTCAATACTTAAAGTCCAATTTGTATCACAGGAAATCTTTATTTTCCAGATTTATTGATTCTGTCATGTTTCCTGCATACCTCATATACATGGTAGACATCTGATCCTTCATCAGGCCAGTAGTGGTGGCTCTGCTTCACTCCGTTTTCTGACAGYGGTGTCAGCATGACGATGACAACGCAGCCGCTCTCCCACACCATCTACACATGAAAAAAAAAACACAACACATATCCATCTAACACATCAGGAGATAACAAACTCCCTCATATGCATCCATATGAAATTCAAATAGCACTAATATGTAGCTGAACTGAGCAGCCGGCATTTCAAACTCAAGTCGTGCATTGGAGTGAAATTGATTTCTTGATCTTCGTGCAGGAAGTATGAATAAATGTCACCTCTCTGTGCATGACAAATGATAAATGCCGGGTGGAGCAGTAGGGGGGCGCCTCTTTTCGCCCTCTCTCAGTCATCTGAGCGAGATCACAACATCTTCTGCACTGCTGCTCCATTTCATCTTATCACAATCTAATGTGTCCTTGGAAAGAAATAGAGGCCCACTGGCAGCCATTAGGAAAATGAGGAGGAAACACCGCTTTTATGATTGCTATAAAAACACAATGGCCTTGACTATACACTAATCACAAGCTTCTGTGATCCGGCCCAGTGGACACATTATGCAGCAACTGTGCCAAMTGTGCCAGGATGTGATGAGATTAGGCAAGGTGATAATGTGAGGGAATATTATCCATTTAGTCTTGTATAATTTTGCTAATATTTGCAGGTAGTGGGGTAAAAGTGGATCCTCATCTTTCATCCTCACCTACAGCAACAATCTGTTTTTTTTTTTTTTTACAAAAATGTGATTAACAGTTTCGAAACTCCAAAGACCATTCATCAACTCCCCAAAACACCTGACTTTTGCTTCATAAACTCACACAGATTGGCTCTTAATTCAGTGAGGAAGCAAGGCCCAGCAGAGCAAAGGTAATAGAGGGGAGACGGACAGATGAATTGGTGGAGAAGGAGTAACGTGAAGGATGAAGGGATGGAGGAAGAGGAGCAGAGGATTAGAGCCAAGCTGCCTTTCAGAGCAGTGCCTGGGGCTGGAGTGGATTAGGTAGGAGAGAGCAAAAAGATTTGCCTCTTGCACGCTCCATTTGCATGAGAGTGCCAGTGTTTCCCCTGTTTGTTTACTTTTAATGGGGTAAAGAGTTTTTTTTTCCTTTTCTGCCACAATCCATGGCTGGCCACAGTGAATAATGAATACCAATTTCCMAAAAAAAGATACCAAAAACATCAGTCAAGCTCTATACGACATGCTGTGGTTTTGCGCTTAGGGTAGTTTGGAAAGATTCAGAGTATAAATTTGTGACTAAAAAGCTTGTCTTTAAAAGGATGGTTCGGACATTTTGACATGGGTTTTTGTGTGCAGGTTATGAACAAGCAATGCGGGCTAAGATAGGCAATAAAAATAATGTGCATGACCCAGTTACAAGTCCAGTTTTGCAAGAAGTGGACACAAAAACAGGCCATGATTTTCAAAGATTGCCCCAATAAAAATGTAACTCCACGGCTCGCAGTTGCAAACACTCAGAACTCAGTTAGACCTCGGTTGCCAACAGTTCTCCAGTGAGATAGCAACATTAGGTACTGTGGACGKCGTTTTGAACAGTTTTTCATATTGGAGAAAAAGTGTTTTTCTCTGACTGAACTGACAAGCTGATGGCTTGTMTGAGCAGAAACAAGTGAACCTCTGTAAAATGCTGGAGTTGTTTTAAGAAAGCAGAAATCTATTTTGGTCCTTGATACTCGTTAGCTTATCAGCATGGTCAGAATTAATGTTTATTTCTCCAAGGTGATGCTGTTTAAAGCGCTATCTTCAACAGGTAAGACATTTCTTGTTCATAACCTTTTCACAGCACCTGACTCCAAAACATCTGCACATTAAGAGAATGAAAATGTACTTGTTTAACCAAAAGAGGTAAAATGGAGTTTTAAGTTTCAGAGAGCTTCTCYGAGGGATTTGAAAACCAAATTAGAACAAAATCTATGAGCACAGCTGTATTTAGGTTTAAAACTTTTGCTGTTTGTGACTAAAGTAATTTAAACTTGACCACATTGTTCTCAAGTCATAAGCTTCCAAACTCAAACTCAGCACCATCATTTTGGCTCAAGATGAGCTCAGTCCACGACGAAGACTACAGAGAGGAGGACCAGCTGCTCTGCCACAATTTATGCCTCACACTTCTACACCCTGGTTACGGCTATCTCGAGTTACTTCACCATATGGAGGTGACGGAMCCACTAATTACTACAGCCCTGTCCTATTAGCACACAGGAATGCTATTTGGCAAGCATGCACCATTTACGGCACACTTCCACACGAGCTGACGTGTTTTACAAAAGCCYGTAAACGCTAATTAATGGCACGATGCCTTGACATTTATCGACAATGGAAATATTGCAAATAGCTTTGAGAAAAAAAACATGCTAATATGAGCAAATAGCAGCAATATTTTCAATAACATTAGCCCTTCGTGGGMTAAAACCAAACAAAAACGACTTCTGTGTGAAACAAACAAAACTCTGGAATTCCGTAGCGCATTTACAAAAAGTGACACAGTTTATTACTGAGCTGAACTGCAGCAGCACTTTTACCACCATCTATATTAGTTTCAYTACTTTTGAGTTGAGTTAAAGGAATGCAATTTTTTTGTTACGACGTAGATATATTCTTTTATATCTGCTTCAGAGAGTTTTACAACCACAGCTTCCATACATATCTTGCAAAGAGGAAGCTACTAAATTGGTTTGTGATTTTTGTATCTATATTTGTTCAGTTTGATAAGCTGACACTAATAAAACACGACAAATGAGTGACTAATAGTTCCTGTTTATTRTATATTCTTCAAAATCAATTATCACCTATAACTTCTGCTACATTACCCCACTGATGGATGCCTTTCTAGCACTGACAATCAAAAAGACACAGAGTGTAGCCCTGTTGCAGTTTGTCAGTTTTTTTTCTTCTGCAGACACAAAACAGATAAAAAAAGGGCTGTGAATGAGCAGATGAGTCCTACCTGCCAGAAGTCTGCCACGGTGGAAGCAAGTGGGCCCTGA
The DNA here is from genome assembly GCF_001266775.1 of Austrofundulus limnaeus. Lineage (NCBI taxonomy): Eukaryota > Metazoa > Chordata > Actinopteri > Cyprinodontiformes > Rivulidae > Austrofundulus > Austrofundulus limnaeus. The sequence goes on along the minus strand of NW_013952502.1, from coordinate 740,320 downwards.
GAGGCGATGTAGGTTGGATTGCGAGGGTCGTGGTCCATCTGGGGGAAAAGGAGAGTAAATGAAACGTGTTAWAGATTAAATTACACCAAGACCAAGCAGTGCAAAGGTGCATAAATAGAAAAACATGGAAGTAATAAAAAACTATTGTTAGTGATTCTGTTAGAATATATGACAGTATAACACTAAAGAACAGTATATTTCTACAGGTAATGAAGCACAGAGATCAATTTATCAGTTTTACAAGAAAAAAATAGCTAAATATCAAAAATTAGAARCATTACTTAAATCTTAAATAATCTGCCACTCAATGGATTCAGTGTTTTAAGCACCACAGAGTTGAGCTTAATAACATTCAAGTTTCTATTTTTAATCCTGAAGAACAACTTGACACTTTTCTATTTCACTTCATTATGTGTGTTTCCAAAACKCCTCCCCCTTTCACATTGTTTTTATTATGATGACTATGATTATATTTAACATTGGCTTTTTTTTAACATGAC
>NW_013952502.1:733965-739005 GCF_001266775.1 Austrofundulus limnaeus | reverse complement strand
TATATATTTGTGTGTGTGTGTGTTAAGGTACATCCCTCTGAAGTGTTAATGATGCTGTACATGAGGGAGTGGTCACAGTGTGGATGCTCCACCCCACACCCAAAGATCACCCCCTTYACTTCACCTCTCTGACCTCAGGTTCCCAGCGAAAAAAAAAAGGTGGCAGATTATATAGKCTGTGGCCCCAGAAGCTAATGAGGAGGAAGGAACCACTCTGACAGACTGAGTCGTCACAGGTTCGCTCGGCTCAGGTGGGGGGTCTCTTCTGTAGTGTAATTATTGCCCTTTTTACCCTCCTGCATCTGCCACGACTTCACCCACCGTCAACATCTGCTGGGAACTTCTTCTCCTTTCAACCACACATAAACTGTAACTTTTTTTTAACCTACATCAAAATCAATTACTTGTTCATTTGTATTTTATGTCAATCAGCTCCAGACCTCGCTTCATAAAAGTGATTTTTCATAAAGAGGAGGGATAAACACAGCCTCTGCAGGCCTCTATTGTTTGTTTCTGAAGAGTAATGGCCTTTTAGAGCAGCTGTGCGTGCCCCTCACCCCCTCCCCTCATCTGTCTCCTCAGAAATTTTTGGCACTGGATTTGAAATGCATTGCTTCCTGCTCTCTTTGATGGAATCCCTTCTCGGCAGCCTCAGGGGAAATCATGACTGACAATGTTTTGGTGAAAAAAACAAAAGAAAACAAACAAAAAAAACATACTCACAAAAATAACCCTCTCTAGCACTGAGATCTTTCATTATTTGCRCTAAATGTATATGATCAATCAGAAATATGCAGATATAATTTATATTTTTATATAGATTGAAATTAATGAGCTGCATCTGACAGCACAAATGGAATTCAAGTGGGATTAAAAACAAATAAACCAATAAAGACGTGGAATTTGGAGGAACAAGTCCAATTCAACAACAGGTGCTGCAGTCAGAAAAAGAAAAAAGCTTCAGAAACGATTGATGTCAAACCAAATGCAAAACCATAATTAACAATACTCACGATTGGACTTGCATTGATGTAATCCGAGTTGCCATGGTTATTCTCCGCTTTCAAGGTGATCCGGGAATGATCATCTGCAACGAAGATGCATTATTCATCTGTTTGTGTTTCAACACTTTTGGCTCCCTGCACAGCAACGACACACTTCTGAAGAGCAACACAGGAGTGTGAATCCAAAAGGATGTGCAGTTTCTCCGGACTTTCATCAGACACACAAACACACACCGTTCTGAACTTCTGAGTGTTTCAAGAGGAAAAACAAACAAAAAAAAAAAACATTTTATCTTAATAAAGCCGAAAGTTGTGATCTCTAAAACCTTCCTTTGAACCAGCATAGAGATAAAGTTAACCTGAACCCTGATGGAACCTGGGCTCGAACCAGCAGCCTTAAGATTACAAGACTGGCACCGCCCACTGAGCTACCACAACTCCAGTAAACAGGACTGTAATTCATCAGATTAACATTGTGATGTGTTCAAGAAAGCTTGAAATTAATGACTAAGATAATTTATTCAGTTATAAATCTGATGAGAAACATTTAGTTTYGCCCTCTGTTGGCCATTAGAAAAACTGAAGGAGATTTAAGGTGCTGAATCATTGGCTTCACTTTTCAGACCCAGCGGTTCAATATTTTTTAAAAAAAATACATTCTAAGTCATTCTAATAGAATAATTTCTGTTTTTCTAATTCTTGTTAACTGTAGTTTAGAAATTTAATCTGTAATTGAACTTTTGAGAACTTGCGAAAAAAAACTGATTTAGGTATGTCGTTCAGAGATGTCACAAGTTGGTGGCCGAGATGAACTATGACAAAAWTAAATAATAAACTGACCATAAATAATAAACTATGATCAGAATAAACAAAGCTGATCCGATGGTGAATATCAAAAAAAGCCTTTAAGAAGAACAAACTAAGAAAAACTGGCCAAAAACATTAAATAATAAAATAAATAAAACAAAGCTAAATCAGATTTTTCTAATCCATCTGGGCAAGCTGTTTAATGTAAGCTGGTGTTGGACATGTTTCTAACGCAAACAAGAAGTCACTTTTTAACAAAATCTGTTTCTATTACCATCCTTTTTTTCTAGATCCTATCCAATTTTTTTCCAAAACTATTTTAAAAAATGTGGATTGAAACCCTGACAGTTAATAGAAATATAGCACTGTGCATCTGTAGATGTTTTTTTTTTTTATTATTTTCATTTCAGACTAAAATTAGTTTGCCTGCCATACTTTTAGCAAAGACCAAGTGTTGCTATAAAGCCTCTGCCTCGTGTGGAACCCAAGTAAACTTCCTCCTGCTGCTGATTTAAATACAAGGCTGAGGGACAAAGTGATGGATGACAGGGACAAGCAGTTTACAACCTGTAAAGGCTACTCCATAATCATATGCAAAGACTGTGTTCTTCTTGTCATAACGAGCAGACAAAAGCTCTTCACTGCTGGTTTGAGCGTGAAGCACATTTATTTTAAAATGTCAGCTTTGCAAAAGGTACAAAGGGAACGCACAAAAAGATTACATTATAAACATAAAGTGCAAGGTTGGAAAGACTTTTTTTTGTAAAAACGTTTACAAAAGATCAGATTTGTGTATCGTGTATTAGTATTTAAGTATGATAGCACTGAGAAAGTCAAACGATAACAGTTAAAACAAATGCAACACATTTTTTCTAAACTATTGAATTATTTGGATAAACAGCACAATTGTTGATAGATATTTTTAAGATGGATGTTTTTAGCTTTACAAAGTTGAGTTATTCAGTTAAGAGAGGACAAAAGTAAAAAAAGGAAATTTATTTGGAGCTGCTGTAGTGAAAACTACTGATACTTTCTATTTTGATAAAACTCTTAGTAATTAGTTCTTATTCAGGATCATTCAGAATTAGCAAGAAAAAAGCAGTCACAGAAAAAGCTCCTTGGCTAGAAGAGCGACAAAACGTATTAATTTTGAGAAGATATTTGGGTTGATTTATCTTGTTTACCTCTTTGGTAAAATGTTGCTCTTTGGAGCAAAAACTATGTGAACAAAAAGCGACGGAGCGACGTGGACGTAACATTCATGAAAGCTTTACGTCTGACTTACATACGACCACGGCGTCGGAGCGGTTCCTCTTGGAGTTCTGCTCGCCTTGGCCTACGCTGCAGGTGCTGGGCTCGGCCTGGTAGGAGCACAGCGCCTCCCACTCACGCTCCAGACGGTTCTTGTTCGTCAAGTGGTCCTCCATGTAGGACTGGAGGAAAACAGACAGCACCTCAGCCACCATTTTAGACAACAAACCAGAGCCGTGCATCAGGACACGTCTCGTTCTGATACTGCAGCAGTAAAAGAATTAAAAAAAAATTCTTTTATGAGAAAATTTGACTTAAACAACCAAGACTCTTATAACAATTCATCTTTTTCACACTTGAGGTTTCTGGTGATAAATCCTTATCTATAATTATATTTCAACAACAATAAATAAACAAGTAAATCCATCTTTTAAAGCCATGATCAGCACTCACAGAGCGGCATTATCTCAAGCTTGTGTGTATTGTACCAATTGCGAGATCAAGGTGGAGAAAGTGTGCTAATGTTGGAATATTTGTGTGTGTGCCTGAGGAAAAACCCACACACTATTAGGACTCCTGAAAGGTTTGTCTGCATTGGAAATACTTCAGGGGTGTTTCAATCACGTCCCTCACTGCTTGCACAGCCGCTGATAAGATTGTCTGCGTTTAAGCYGTCGCTTGGAGAAGACAAAATTGAATTCGCCAGAGAGACAAAGATGGAAAAAGAAAAYGGGGGGAGGGGTGAAGGCCTATTCTGCTAAACCAGGGCAAGTCTTGGGGAGCTTAGAGTTGTACAGTTTTTTTTCCTTCAGCATGGCAWCGTGGCTCCGTTTCCTCTCCTGTATCATGGCTCCCCTCCTGACGGGGGTGAGATGGTTCAGTCTGCTATTGTGTGAGACGGAAGATTACAGACTCATAAACTGATGTCAGGGATCAGCAGGCTAATACAATGACAGTGATACCCAGATGTGTTGGGGTTTTATCCCGTATTAAAAGCAGTATATAGGTAGGCCGAGCAGGGAGGTGACACTCCATTTCTTRCGTCCGATTCATTCATTCATTCCTGTCTGTCAAGAGGGAAATCTGCTGCAGAATTTATACAATTAGGATGATAATCACAAATAGGCTTGTCCAGCACATAAGAGGCAATTACCCTCTGATGATTCATGATTCATAAGATCTGCTGAAGGGTATTAGATGACTTATAAAAGYGTTACAAATTCTGCATTCAATTGAAATCTAGATTTGACGGAGAATCTTTGAAGTGGGGTTCTGTGGACAGGTTGTGAACATTAATAAAATAGGTCTTTGAATGATGACAGTTTCAAGAAACAGACTTTCATTTTTTTCATTTATAGGCTAGCAGTTAGCTTGTGCAGAGCCAAAACTTGTAATGCAAAACTGATGATGATGTAAACAAGTTCAAACAGAAACTTTGGAGATTGGATTTGTTTGAAAGCAAAAGCAATCCACTTTGGTTTTTGGTCTCATTCCACCCTGTTAGTCCACCGTGAGGTCGTTCAATAAGATGTTTATAACAGTTAGGATATCAGCCAATCATAACCTTTCCACAGAACTCCCACTTTAAAAGAGCTGAACTGCTGCTTTAATGTGTTCAACATCCGAGTGAAACGTCTTGTTTGGTGTTTTTCTCCATGTTTTAAATTCGGTTATTTAAAGAAAACATTGTTTCTGATGTATTCCTGCACATGTCGAGTTGTGCATCGTCCACACAAACCCGCAGCGCTGTCTTCCCAGCAACATGACAGCCTGCCATTATGGCCACTTGACAGAGCCTGTCACCATGATGCTCCCATCACCCCACACAAGTACTCTCAGCTCGCCAGCCTGACAGCATCCCACCTCCCCTACCAATATTACATCTCCATGCACTCAATGCGTGCACTCTGAATTGCATCCCATTCTATTCAAACGATGCCCTGAATCGATTGCATTCCAAATTCATATATATATATAT
>NW_013952502.1:730835-733875 GCF_001266775.1 Austrofundulus limnaeus | reverse complement strand
TATATATATATATTGAAAAGCTTAATGCAATGCAGCCAGCAGGCCCCCTTATCAAGCCCTGCCGTTTCTAGAGGGAGGCAGTGGACCGTGGCGTATTCCAGAGACAGGGGGTAACGACGGCTCGGTGAATGGGGGGATTATGTCTGCCAATCAGAGGGCTGGGATGGGAGGCCTGTGTGTCAGGGAAACAATGTCTAATCCTTCCTAAGCAGCCTCCTCGGCAGCAGAAGGGGAGCTGGGTGAAATCAGGATGAAGGCACGACCAGGAGAGGCAGACACAACAGGTAACACGCTGCTGTCAAATTAAAATGCTGGTAGCAGTTTAAACAGGCAGCTTTATGATATGATAAGCAGCTGTGAGACGTGGAGAAAAGGGACGTTAATATGCAATTGTGTCTGAAATAATAATAGCTGCACGAGGGGTGCACATTGTGTTGCTTTAAATGGGAAATTATCTTCTGCTCGATTTTTTAAATTTAAAACTGCAAAAGATTTAGATTTTCCTGCACAACTCAAAAATTAGCATCAACAATTAGCAACCTAACTAGCRTTATTATTATTTTTTTTAAAGGCAGAGACTTTCATTCTCCACAAACTGAAGGAAAAACAAGGTCGGTGACTACAAAGCGCTATCCATGGTGCTGAAATGACTTCTCATTGCAGAAACAAGACCACACGCTGCTTCTGTGTTGCAACAGGTAATCAGTTTTTTTATTTTTAACCACCCAGTTGATAAAAAAGTGCAGTTTTTAGCACCACAGAGCCGCTGAAGCAGGCAAAAGAAGGAAGATGTAAGACACCAGAGGCGTGTCAAAGCTTTGAAAGCGCACACAGCAGATGACTCAGCACACAAAGGCGTCCAATTCCAGCTCTGAACTTCGTTATGCAAGACTTTTTTTTAAATTCTTGAGGTTGGCTGGCACAGTGGGACACAACGATTTATACTGACAACACAAAAAAGTCTTATAAAGCGTGTGCGCGAGTGCGAGGTGATTGGGTTTGAAAAACAAAAAGAAAGGGGGGGAAAAGGACTCCCAGTAAGAGGGCTTTGGAGAGTTCAGTATTCACAATATGAGCTCCAAAGAGCAAGAGAGCAGAGATGGAGAAATATCGGCCTGAGATCAGTGATAACAAGGCAATCTCACACATGGTTTCACGTGAGATGGTGGCAGAATTTTAAAGCAGAGCCCTTATAGGACATCTTCATGTCAATCAGAGCCTGAAAGAGCAGCAGAGGTCCCAGGGTGTTTTTACCTTTCTATATTCTAATGCTGCTGTGACGAAACCAGGGCTAATAATAACAGCAGCTCCTAGAAATGATTCACCGCTGCTCTTTTGTTATTTGTGCAGCTAAATGCTTTTCTATTGTCAATGTTTTCAAAAGGGGCCTCACAAACAAGCCTTGACAAGTGCAACAAAACCCATCTATTACCACCAATACAAGGCATTACTCAGATTCACTCTCATTCATTATAGCCTCCCAGTATAAAAGCTAGACATGCTGCAGAGTGATGAATGCTCTCTGCATTAATGGAAACACTGTGAGGCATCTATCCATCTCTTTTATCAAGCTTTTTTTTCAGGTTTTTTTTAATGTAAGTTGTGCAAAATTAAAACAATCCATTGTGTGTTTGTGGAAACGGTGGCAAAACCTCCTAATAGGTAATGATGTTTCACTTTAGTGTGGATCCCATCACAGAAAACAAAGCAGTAAGAGAAGGAATGAAAAATAGAAAAAAAGAAAGAAAGAAAAGAAGCAGGAGGAAGTGACGAAGAGAAAAAAAAACGAGCGAAGATAAAGCAGGAGGGGGAAAACAGCAGGAAGAGCAATGAAAGAAGAAAAGATATCTGGGTTCTTAAGGGAATGAGGAGAGAGTGGGATGAAAGAGAGATGCAACCAAACAGATAAAGAGACAGAAATAAGACAGTTCTCAGCAAATCTTATTTTTAAAAAAGGAGGAGTAAAAATGGGTTTACCTTYGTGTAAAATACAAAACCTCTAAATAGTCATGTGGTAAACTTGTTTTAATTTCTGCATGTTTTCTGAATGTAATGATTGTGAGTATAAATCTATATCTTAAGCTATTTAGCCATAATCACAGTTTTCAGTTTTCCCCTTGTTTTATTGCTATTACTGGTTTCTACAAGCCTGCAGTCTTTAAATCTGTGGGTATAATTTCACTAACATAAAGTCAAAATCTGTTTTTTTCCAACTCCACAATCCATATTTTCTTTGGAAAGCATGGATCAATGCTACAGAAAGCTGAGAACCTTTGGTTTCAGAGTTAACCAGCTAAATTCACGTTGAACAGCAGGAGCTTCAGGTGAAAATCTGCGACAGGAAACAACCTGCTGCCACAGTCCACCTTTTCTTCTTCCAATCACATGTGCTTCATGACACAAATGGCTCCTCACTTCCTGTCTGCAGGATCCTTACCAGGATCATGTGACCGGTGGAGATGTCCATGTTGGCCGGCACGGGCTCCTCGCACCAGGAGGAGGTGCTGCTGCGCGCCGACGGGCTGCCGACGGGGCCGTCGCTGAACTGCGACGACACGCTGTTGAGGCGTGAGTGACGCAGGGTCTCCGGCCGCTCCACGCGCTCCGACGTCCTGATTGACATACGCTGGCGACATAGCTCCTGGGAAAATTACAAAACGGTGTGATCAAGGTGTTTATTGTTTTGGTTTCTCCTCACCTCAGTGTAAAGCTCTTATGAATCTTCTCTTTTTGTCAAACACAAAACAATCGTTTGTGTTTTTTGAATGTTCACCTGCACTGTAAGAGGGGGAGTGCTAAGTGCACCTTGTCTTTAGATTACCTAAGCTCTTGGATGTTGGAGTTTATACCAAATACATCAAAAATACATGGCTGAGGAAGTCCACAAAGCCCAAAGAAGAAATGTTGCTACCACACATTAAATCTTCATATTTTTGGAATAGTGTGTTTTATTTGTGAGCAGAAAATCAAATAAAATAAATTTCAAATATGTAAAAAACTCTCTCTCTCTCTCTCTCTCTCTCTCTCTCTCTCTCTCTCT
>NW_013952502.1:724963-730738 GCF_001266775.1 Austrofundulus limnaeus | reverse complement strand
TGTGTGTGTGTGTGTGTGTGTATAAAAAAGAAACAATCAAAAGTGAATGTATTTTTTTCTACAAAATATAAAATGATAATGAACTGTCCTGCATTTCTGTTTTAATATCTATAAATTTTCTGCTAAAAGCACAAAAAAATACACATGTGCTAATGATTCATCTTTTTTTCCCATCATGCCTCAGTGCTAGGCATTAGCTAATCCTGTGTACTGTTGTAAAATAGCAGGGAAAAAACTGTTGTCAAATTTGTGCAATCTACAATAATTATTCGCACAAGCTGCGATTGTGTTTGATATCTGTATTTTAAATTCATGGCTTGTGAAACAAGTTGGACTCTTTCGGTTCTCTCGTTCGGCAGAATTAATTTTCTAACTCAAATAATGACAGCGAAGACAGAGCAGGCCAGAGAAAAGGGCATCACGAAAGCAAAACCCTATCTCGTGATGAATCACAGTAATATCTCCCTTTAGAGCACAGACAGCCCTCCACACATCCGTCCTGTCTAAGCCCTGGTCTTGGATCAGCTTTTCCACTATCAGACTTTAACGATTACAGCCATCAAGCGGTGCCCAGGGCCTTGGCCTTGGGGCACGATCCAGGTCCACCTCATAACTCATCCCACCTCACAGCATCTCAGCAAAACACCTGAGCTGAGAGGTTTTTTCCCAGCAGAAGGCAGGAGGAAGCAGTTAGTGCCAGGAGAGAGCCGGAGAGGAGAGGAGCCCAGAGTGGAGCTCAGGTTTTAGAATTATAAATTCACTGTCGCTCGTTTCTTTGAGACTGATAATTAGAAAGAAAACAGGCTGAGAGGAAACCAACAGATATAAAGATTTCTTAAATAACTTTTAATTTGAAATGAGGCAGACAAAAAAAATGAAAAGAAAAAAAATCAGATTTTTAGAGCCAGAAAAAGAGACATTCATCTTCAATTTTGCGTATTTCTATTAAATGTCATCTTCTCATTTTGCTGAAACACCTCTGGCTTCTCAGCGCAGCCCTGTGGAAACCTGATTAAATATTGAAAATGTTAACGCGACATGCAGATAAATGTGCTCAGAGTGGCACGCTGGGCACAGCTGAGCCCCAACCCTGAAAATCAATACGGACCAGGCTGCCCGCTGCCTTGGAGGAACAGAGGGAATAGGTCACGGAGGCAACATGCTTCCGATCCAACACGCACGCACGCACGCACGCACGCACGCACACACACACACACACACACACAAACACACACACACACTCAGTGATCAAAAAGCATCTGTTAAAAATGTTAAAAAGAGCAGCAAACTAACAAGCTAAATTATAAATAAATGTGCTTCACATAAAACGAATTATAAAGAAAATATCTCTGTGGTTGAGAAACATTACAACTGTATCAAAATCTAAACCAATTAAATAATCCACTGCCTCTGAACAGAGGGAGAATGCTCCACCAWTGGCAGAGCTCAGTTTAAGTGTCCTGGACTCTGATTGGCCCACAGGGCGGGGGCTGGCCTAACCTGATAGGCTGCGGTGGCGTCGGTGCTGGTGTCAGTCCCCAGGCTGGCCAGCTTCTCCTTCATGCGGAGGTGGGAGTGCTGGCGGACGCAGAAGAACGTGGCGGACACGGCCAGCACCACCARGATGAAGAGCATGCAGAGGATGGAGAGCAGCAGGAACTGGCCCGACTCCACCCGGGTCTCCTTCACCACCGGGATCTGGGTCAGACTGCCCCTCTGGAGGACACAAACACAGAGCGTACACACTGTTAGAGCAGAAAACACAGCTACTCTGATGTTTCTCTTTCTTTAAAGCATTGTGACCACTTTGATGTAGTTTTCACCTGAAACCTTACTTTGCCAATAAATCAAGAGAACGCAGCAGTCTAACTGCCACCATATCATCTGAATTCAGGCTCAGCTGTGTCCAACTCTGGATATTTACAACCTCATTTAGTGCTGGCATGAGTCAGTCTGGCACTACACAGCTAGAGGAAGCTGGGATGCTAAAAGCTTGTGCTTAATTAGCTCCTCTGGWCCGGAGCTGGAAGGATTAAGCAGCTTTGGCCAGGGCTGGGGAGACACAGGTAGTTCAGAAGAGACCTTTAAACATTCACCACTAGCTGAATGATAATGCTTTAAAAACAACAACAACCACACCGTAAGTTAATACAACAGGAACTCTTATAAAAGACTTAAAACACAACCTAAAATGCTTTTAGGTAGAAAAAGCTCATGCTTTGGTATTTTTTCCATTTCTTGTAATGATAAATTAAATCTAGAGCCTAATTGATACAAAACAATATCAATAACATCATCAAGCTCCTAACTGTCTGTGTATTTAAAGATTGATGGAGGAATGAATCAAATCTACACTGTTAAAAAAAGAATGGAATAGCTCTGACATTTAGCCCACCCAAGAAAAAAATAAAATAAAAAAAAGCAGGAGTCTAATAGGCCAGCTGAAGGATGGCTACAACTTGTTATCATTTACCAAACAGGATGCTCCACCTCAGACCAGGAACAGTTTGATTTGACCTTGTGCTTGGTAATTGCCAGTGGTTTTGACACAGGTCTGTGTTGAGCCTGACAGCAGTTGCTTTTTGATTGCAGCTGCAGTGGTTCAGGCATGTAGTTTCAATCAATGATTAAGAGTTCAGGAAATAAGAGAGAGACTCAAAGAGGCCCCAATGCAGACAGAAGGGAAAATGTTCTCCGTCCAGACTCGTCATTAGGTGATCAGATCAATAAATCAGCAATACTTGGTATAATACAATTTGCACTGCTAGAACATTAACATCTTATCATGCCGTAAAACTAAAATAAAAGGGATTTTTTTCATTTAATATTCAACAAATTCAACACCACAATTTCGGCACAGTGGTTCAAATCCAAATCAAATCTAAAAAACCAAAGCATGTGTTTTCTTTGACGGAAAAATAAAACAACACATAATCAAGTTCATCACAGATGTGGCCTTTTATCTGTTGCTACTCTTGAAAAAAAATATCCACCTTGAAATGAATGAAAAGCGTTACCACAGTGGGAGCAAACAGCCTTGAAATTCTATGCGAGCATAAAAGAGTGTTTGAAGGCGGCAATCGTGTTGAAATCAGAAGAGAGAGACAGAAAAAGGGAGAAGCAAAGAGAAGGAAAAGGGAAGGAGATGTGAGGCTAAGAATCACCATGATGGGCTCTTGTAGTTATGTCCTGCGGCTTCATCATTTGCATTTAATTTAATTTTTTTGTAAAAATTTGTTTTTAGTAAAACTTGAATCCAGTGCGATGAAATGTCAATTTTTTTATCATGAAATAAAACCCTGCAAATTCAACCATCTCAATAGAAAAAACAAGTTATGAAATATTAGCATTTTCAAAAATGTACATATATTTTTATGTTGATGTTTTAATGACTGCTTTAGAATTACAGTCAGGTTGTAAAACCTGATGAAAAATTGTGTGTATTCATTTTAAAGCAGGTAAAAAATTCCCCTCCCGATTCAACAATAATGCATCCAAACTGATTCTCTGCCTCARACACTTTCCCTCCATTCAGGCTGGCCCTGTGCTGAATCTGAGGGGAGACGGGGGGCCAGATGGATTTCGCTCCTCGAGATTATTCAAATGATGAAAAGGAAGGTCAGGGTGGCTGCCCATTCATTCACACCACATTATCCTTTAAGTCCAGGAAAATCAGAAACACACAACTGCAAACACCTTAAATCCACGTGACGTGAATTTACTGAATCGACTACATTTAAAACAGAAGTCATGCCATTAAATAAGAGACCAGGTGGAATATTTCAAAAATAAAAGTCATAAGTAGACCAATTTTTTTTTTCAAAAAGGCCTACAAAAATGGCGAATATGGTTTGGCCTATTTAATTATTATTTTTTAAAATACTCTAAAACTCTAAATAATTCTTATTAATTTGAATAAAAAAGAAATGAAGCAGCTCCATTCACGCAGCATAAATCCTTTCCGTTGAGCCTATTGTGCCCAAGAGGTGTGGAAACTCAACAAAAAGAAAGAAAGAAAGAAAGAAAGAAAGAAAGAAAGAAAGAAAGAAAGAAAGAAAGAAAGAAAGAAAGAAAGAAAGAAAGAAAGAAAGAAAGAAAGCGGGTGCAAATAGTGTTGGTTAGATATACACACATGCAGAAATAATTTGCAAACTTTGTTTGTTTCCTCTGTGAAGGAGCTGGAGCTGCTGGAAGCAGGGACAAAGATGCAGAAACTTTGTCTCCAGATGTGCTCACACCTGCATCTTTACTTCCGATGCTCTCTCAGCTTTTGGCGATTTGCTGCCCACAACTTTTGCACGCAGAAATGTCAAAATCGAAGGAAACAAACTCCTAAAATATTCTGCAACTCGCCCAAGTTCAGCCTCGTTTTCCTTTCATCATCATCATCATCATCATCATCATCATCATCATCATCATCATCATCATCATCTAATTAGACTTTTAGGCACCAAACAAGACATAAAACAAGATTTACCTAAATCCATGTGGCGGCGCGGAGCGACCGTTTGCACTGAACTCTGCAGAGATGCCGTGTCTTCTTGTATTCCAGAGAGCTCGAATGAACCGCTGACTGATGCTCGCCGCAGCTCCAAGAAGCGTTTGTGCGTCCCCCCAGCCGCCCACTCAAGTCCGCTTCCCTGAAAAGTTCCCCTGCGAGGGTCCCATGCGCCCCCCCTCCCCTCAGCGCCAACAAAAGACTGCAGCTTCAACACGTAGATGGAGAGGGCAGAGAAAAAAAAAGACGAAGAAGAAGAGGAAAAAACAGAAGAGTCGGAGAGAATAAAAAAACGAGAAGAATGTGGGATATGCCCGCCTGATTCTCCGAGCCTCAGAAGAATGTGCAGAAGCCCCACTAGTGAGTCCTTTCAGCCTCCATGTGCCAATGAAAAGAGACAGGGGAGGTGGTGGGGATTTTTTTCTTCTTCTTCTTTTTTTTGGCGATCATTTAGTTAAGGCTGAGCCCCTCCTTATATTCAGCAGCTCAGGAGTCCCCCCGTCCACCGAACATGTCATATCCACCGGTTGCTATAGCGATGCCTCCACATGTTGTCGACGCTGAATGTTCGAGGAGCGATGCCTGGCTAATAGGCTTGCGGGCCGAGGGGGCAACATGAATGGACGCGGGGCTAGTCGCTCATTTGTTGAGCTACTAGGGGTTCTCTGTGTTTGGTGTGTGAATTGCTGTTTTCTCAGGCTCTCCTTTTCCCCTCTGTTTCTTCTCCCAGGGATTCAGTTCTGTGAGCAGAATAAGGGAGATCGTGCAGTCTATTCTTAAAAAAGTAGACTTTTTTTCCTTTTTTTTTTTTGCATTCAAAGCTGAAGTGAGCTCCAGAACAAGAGGCTGCCACACAGCGCAGTAAACTATATGAATGCTACACTGGAGATTATCTAAGGAAAAATGCTCAGCCTGTAATGTAAATCATGTGTAATTGGCTAAGTCTTTTCTCTTCTCACCCCCCCCCTCCTCCTCAGATCTGCCAGATTAAAGAGAAATTGGAAAAAAAAAAAAAAAGAAAAATAGGAGGGGGAGGAAAACTGCAAGTTTAACAAGTTTTTGAGATAAGACTCAGTAAAATGCTATCCTAATTAGCAATCAGGGTGAAAAAAAAAACGATCCAATGGAAAGCAACAGCTGCACTTAGCAGGGAGAGAGCGAGAACGGGGGATTATGGGAAGAGAAAAGGGGAGAAAGCAAAAGAAAAGGGGCGGTGAAGAGAGGAGAACGGGGGTCCTGTCAAATGCAGATGACGAGTCATGGGGAGGGGGGAGTGG
>NW_013952502.1:723180-724501 GCF_001266775.1 Austrofundulus limnaeus | reverse complement strand
GCATAACTCTGAGAGAAGAAAAGAATTATAAATCTTACTGCACAACCCCCCTCATCCCCCCCCCTTTTATACGTTTGAGTGACACTCGTCATCGTCATGCTGTTTGCACACTTGGATCTTTCACACATCAGAAATTGTTCTGAATTCAGATTGTTTTCTGCCTGCCTGCCACAGGGCACAGGCACATTGTCAGACCAGAGGTTTTTTTTTCTCTCTTCTCCAGTATTTTTATTCAGTTTGCCCACAGAWACTGCTGCTGTACAGAATGGATGCAGACGTGAAAAAACTTCTGTTTCAACGTAAAAATTCTAAAAATCTAATCTGTATTGTGTCTAATTTGTTATAACCTTTTAAAATTTGTGAATACATGTTTTTTTTTACTTTTCTATTATGTCTTTGTATGTTTATGCATGCACTTGCTGTAACATTTATTGCCCTTTTGGGACCCGAATAAATCTGAACCTGAACCTGAAATATTTTTCATCATTAAGAAATGAAAACTAGCAGGTGAATTTATCTTTTCCGCTCCTATGAACTGGAAAACAGTTTTTTTTTTGTCTTTTTCATGATGGATAACAGCGAAAGGAAAACGTCCATCCAGACTTGTTTTTTTTAAACTGTTCTCTCAAACAAAGCCTGAAATTGGCACTTCTTCTTTTTCAAGCCTTGAACTCTTCCTATATGAGCACATTTTCACACATTTTGTCTGCAGGGCGCTGCATGGTACAATTTCACAACTCATGTCCCATCGCACGGGGAGGCCAGCGCTAATGGTTATCACACCAGGGAGGTTTGACGTGCGTCGACTGATTCTCACAAAAACCTACATTTAGGAGCACATTCAAGTCACTCCGGTCTGGTCACAGCTGCTGTGTTGCTGCATGTTCCTCCAGTAAGTACTTCCTCGGGGTAACGTGTTCCAACGATCGCTGTTAGTCCTGAAAAGGTTTATCTTTTCTCGTCTCAGGTTGCTGATCTCATGTCTGCCTCTGTGACTTGTTTTTGATTTCTAATACAAAAAAAAAAAAAAAACCATAGGAGAAGAAGCTAAAGCTGTGTTTAAACAGAGGCAGAACGAGGTGTGCAGCACATCACCGCATTGCTGAGGGGAGGACGGGGGTAGAGGAATGTTAAACAAATGTCAGGATTGAGCCGGCAGTGCAGAGACATCCACTGGTGCTTCTGAGTAAGCTTGGAAAATGGATGTGGCAGTCACTTTCTCTAATATTACAAGTCAGAGACTTTAAGTTGATGTCTGGGGGTTCGGCTTTGGTGACATTTGGGGACAATTTTAAGACAAAAATCCTACATTTGGGGACAA
>NW_013952502.1:715083-722844 GCF_001266775.1 Austrofundulus limnaeus | reverse complement strand
CGTGCGTGCGTGCGTGCGTGCGTGTGTGTGTGTGTGTGTGTGTGTGTGTGTGTAATCTGAGTACAATGACGTGTAAACTTGGGTCAAAGTTTGCAAAACAAACTGAGAAGAAGATGAACTGATTTACAAAAGAAGAAAATGTAATTTCAGGACCTTGTAGTCCTTGAAGGAATGCACATCATCCATTGCCTTTAATGCAGCTACAGGGGTTAGAAACTGAAACACCTGGTTTTAGACCATAACATCCCTTTCAGACAGCTTCCTCTTCCGTCCACAGTTAATCCTGTTGGATGTGGTTCGTCCTTCTTGGTGGTATGCTAACATTACCCTGGACACCRTGGCTCTTGATACATCACAAAGACTTGCTGTCTTGGTCACAGATGCTCCAGCAAGACGTGCACCAACAATTTGTCCTCTTTTGAACTCTGGGATATCACCCATAATGTTGTGTGCATTGCAATATTTAGAGCAAAACTGTGCTCTTACCCTGCTAACTGAACCTTCACACTCTGCTCTTACTGGTGCAATGTGAAAATAATGAAGAGTGGCCACCAGACTGGTCCAATTTAGCCATGAAACCTCCCACACTAAAATTACAGGTGTTTTGGTTTCATTGTCTAACCCATGTATGCTCACGCTGCAGATCTTAGTGCTCAATTCTGATTAGTTTCAAAATCCAGAAATGTTTGTGTGAACGTTCACATTATGTGTTAAATGCAACCTCCATCAAACTTCAGTGTGTACTCTCCACAGCACTGATGTCACATTCAGCTCAGTGTTTACAGAATGCATGTTGATGCTACATGTTAGCATGTTGATTCTGAAATTCTTCTACCAGAGCCAGTTAAATAATTATCTGACACGTTTGTATTGATCCTGTAACTTAACTGTCGATACGGTCTGAAAACGTTTCTGTCATATGTTTCTGTGGATTCTCAGTCATCCAGGACATGGAAAACAGACTTCTGTAGTTGAAGACGTGTGGCGTTACAAGACTTAAACTGGACAAAGTTAGTGTCTAGTCTAAATACTTGGCCTGATCCACTCAATCTGAGTCTGAAGGCAACCTATTGTATATATTTTTGGGGTATGGGGGAAACCAGAGTACGCAAAGAAGACCTACTCAAGCACAAGGAGAATATTGCAAGCTCCCACACAGAAAGAACCCAGGACCTTCTTGCTGTGAGGCAACAGTGCTAACCACTGATCCACTGTGCTGTACAATTGTGTACCACATATTGAAAAAGCCTGGTGTGGATTTGAAAAAACTGGATTCATTGCGTTCAGACTGTAATGAAAAAATATTACATGGTCGCATGGCAGGAAAAAAGAACGGACTTGGRCTGCAATTGCCTGCAGTGTGAACGTAACCTAAGATCATCTTGTTCTGAGGAATGACAGAGTGGTAGTCATTTTGGTCAAACCTTTTAAAAAAGATTATGTCATGCTCAGATTATGTGTTTAGGTTGAATCTCTGCTACCACCAATTTTTAAACCAATATCTGCATAATTAACAGATAAATAGACCTTTTTGTATAAACTAATGTCAATTAGCTGAGGCAGCTATCTTGAATTGGACTGGCTCCAAACATTAATCAGTAGTTGTATTGAGTGATTACYTTCTGCTTGTTCCAATCAAATCACTGCTTCCTGAGATACTTTAGTAACAATCAAAAACACAAACATGAGCAATAACTGGCAGCTGTTTGTAAAAGATACATATCCAAGATGTATCAGAGTCTGTTGGCACTTTTAAATGRTGATCCACAATCTTCTATCCTTGTTTTATCAAACAGAAGAGAAGAAACAGCTCACTTGAAATCAGTGCATAAAAATCAGACCATAATTAAATTTGTAAGCGACTGATGCTCTTTACAGTCCTTCACAAGAAGCCGACAGCTGCTTTGTGTACCTGCAAAACTTAACAAATGGGAGCTACACCAAAAATAGCAGTCCCGCTCAGCTCTTTGAAATGAGGTGCAATAAATTATTCATAAAATTATGTGAGCCAGGCCGTTGCTGCGGCTCAGGATCGGAAGGTGTTGGAGGGAAAGCTTTGAATTGTTGAGCAGAGAAAAATGTWKGCAAAAATAAAAAAAAWWTTTTTTTGTTGCAGTGTGTTTAGATCCACCAGCTGTTACTGCTTTTACAAAATATTTGCAAAAGACGGGTAGCTCCAGCTTCATCTGGGTCATTTATTTAAAATGTTTGATTTCTTCTACAGTTTTAGCATTTATAATAGAACAAGGCTCTGAAAGTTTGGTTTGGTTTTGTCTTTCAGCTGCAGTTTGATCTTGTTCAGAAGACGTGGCACTTGAAAGATAATATATATATATATATATATATATATATATATATATATATATAAAGTGACACTTTATTCTAAAGTCTGAAGTCTTCTTTGTGTGAAATCCCATATTTCCTGATGGATTAAATTCATCTCATTTCTGAATTTTTCTTGAAACATTTGAATTGTTTTCTCGGGCTCGACACTTGTTCAGAGAGGAACGTTTTAAGCCCAGGTGTGTGTCTGCTGTGTCATTTTGGTATTTTTCCCAGATGAACTTGTTCAAATAGGCCTCGCTCTTGTGTGAATGGCAGCCTGGGCTTTGCGTTGCCAAGCACTTCAAAGTAGCAAACATCAAGGTAAAAGCTTTGCCTGTCACCTCAATTACATTTAAAGCAGATAGAGGTGTGCATGCAGGTGCAACAATAAGCACTTCAATTCTTTTTTAAAGGCAGGTAGATTCTTCTGGGTGTCTTCATGTTTTTTTTTTTTTGTCTTCTCATGTGATTCCTGAGTGATGCAATGAGATCAGCACCCATTGGGGTTAGACCAGACGTTTTGCTTTCCTTGTTGTTGAGGATAAATCTTTATGATTTCTTTGCATGTTTGGGCTCATTGTCAGCATGGGCTGCACCAAAGGCATCAATACGAAGCTTTAAAGTTTCTATTTGAACATTTTATTAAATGAAAAACACACTGCTCTTTAGCTAGAAATTAGGTTATGCAGAAAATGACAATGCAAACGTTTTAACAACATGCAACTTTTATTATTTTACTAAAAAAATATTTTTTAAGTGAAGCAGCAAAACACATTACTTTCATGGCACACAGGGCTCTATTACTGGTTTAAAAAAAAGTACAAAATGTGTACTTTTCACAAAATTAGGGAAAATACGTTTAAAAAAGCTTAGCCCTATATGGAGCATTATTTAGTTATAGTATTTTGTTTGTTTGTAGTGTGTCAGCCAACTTTGTTTTATGATTTATAGGGAGGGGCATTTTTGCATGTTCTATGCATTTCTCTGTAAATATTCAGTTTTTCTTAATAATTTAGACCCCTATTTCCCTGGTTGCAAATGGTTAATAATTAGTAGACATTTTTTGCTGAAATATGTCCAAATTGTYGGAACGTTAGGAAGTTTGCTCTCTACAAATCCTGCATCTTAAAATCTATTTAATAAAGCAGAGTCTTCAGGTAAAGACGTGTTCTGCTGCCAAATCTGCTGGCTGAGGATCTTTATTTACTTAGGTTTTAATGGATGAATGTGGTGTGGGGATGAATAAAATCTGGCAGTAAAGCTAAACTCACCTGTGTCCGTTGTTTCCACTTTATAATCMTTTYAAAACAAACTAAAATAGCATAAAGATGCAAGGCATTCTTCAAGCTGCTTTACCTTTCTTTAACATTGATTGTTTAAGTGTTGTTAGATGGCAACTTTGCACGCCAGTAAAACTTTAAAGAATGACAAAAAAAAGGTCATGGCAATCGCAGTACAACGATGTGCATAGTCTAGAGAACACAGTTTTGTACGTTGTGCACGCAAAAAATCCGCAACATTTTTTTTAAAATTGGCCACACCAAATGTAGCTGCATGACTCACTGGTTGATTGGTTGCATACATTCAGAATTCACTGASACTAGAATGAAATATTTGTCTATTTTCTGCAACTTTGAGTCAACTTTAAGTCCAGTGAGATATCAGTGAAACATACTGCACTCAGAAGAAAACATTAAACTCAGAGATCATACAGCAAGTGGGAAATCAAAACCTAAAGGGGGACTAGACATAAAYGACTCCACAAAACCAAACCATGTGTTTATAGTTCAGACAGGTAAGTTAACCTAACATGCCAGGGACAAAAGCTGGCAATGAAGAGRTCAAACAATAATTTAATTATTTTTTTCAAAAACCTTTACTTTTGTGAATTAAGAGTACTTACCTGAGCAGAGCTAAACACAGACATTTTTTAGTTGAGGTTTTTAAGGATTGCTTCCTTCTTCTCTGTCTCCAGATAAAGGGCAGCTTTGAATTTGTTTGCTGTTCACCAGCAGACAAATTAATTTCAGACAAAACAGGAATGTTAAGTGATAAAGTTTAGTTGAAAACCTACATTTCATTATTCTGCTGGGAAGTAGGATTAACTACCAACTGTTTTCAGGAAATGTTCTTTTCTACCTGCAGCTGTGTTGGCAAYGCCATTATGTCTGACACGTTCGCTAAAATGCCAACCAAAATTACTTCAACAAACTCAGCAAATGTCGCACATGCCTGAAGTAGAAGTTGAAATCTGTGCAGAATGATCAAACATTGTTCGCTCTTTTCACTGGGATAGAGTAATTTGAAGAAGATTTGCATTAATCATAATGATAAAAAAATGTATTTTTTAGGCACACTTTTAGAATGTGGGGGAGAAGTCATTAGACATTAAATAAAAATGGGCAACATTAATATTTGTAAGAAGAAAACCCAATAATAATGTTAATATTAATAATTACATAAATCTATTTATTAAAAAAAGACAAAAGATTCCCACAAAGCTGGTCTAGAGTCAAAAACAACAAAGAAACTGAGGTTTTAATTGATTTTCTTGAAACATAATCTGCACTATGTTCGAACTAKTGTGCCTTCAGCGAGCTTTTATTTTTATTTTTATCTCGGAGAAAGATAAAACTGCAATTAATTTTTGGAGGCGGGGGAAAGACTGAGACAATACATCATGTCACACATGAGTGGTGGCAGGCAGGGACATGTGGTCTGCAGTGGAAAAACAGAGGTAGTGTTCATAAGTGAAACTCTTCACACGAGACTTCATTTGTTGTTCAACTCTGATATTGAGACTGACAGTAAAGGGACAAAGAGWGGTGTTTTCAGGGGGGCATGAGGGATTTTAAGGGTTCAACAGAATGTCTTCTCACTCTATCCATTTGAAARCATCTGATTCACTGACTTTGTTAACGTGTTGCTGTTGAATCTTGAAATTTCCTGATTTGTTATTTCACTGTAACAAAGGTAAATAAATCAGACTGTATTTAAGCTGCTAGATATATCACTTGAGCATTGTCATGGCAATGTACGTTTGTGCAACAGTCACGATGCAGATCCTGTGATGTAGGCAATGTAAATCGACAAGTAAACCATAAGTCATTGCACTAAACTGTGGTGCGTTATGACTTTTATTTTGATRGGTTGTTTCCGCTAAAGTAAGCAGCTGCAAGAGACTTTATGTAAAAAACAAAACCCAAAATTCAATCAAATTTTGAGAAGAGGGAAAGCTGTTGTAATCTTAAAGGACTAGAATTTTTTGTAAAACCTAAAATTCGAACAAATTTAAAAGAGAGATGTACTTCAGTCAAAGGAATAAGATTATGGAATAATCTGGATAATGATTGTAAAAATGCTGGCTCAATTAATTTGTTTAAGAGAATGATAAAAGTTAAATTGTTAAAGAAATATGAAATTGTATAATTTTTATTTGTAAGAGTAACTGTTTGAGAAGTTTAATTTTTTGTTTAGTTTTATTATTTGATTACTATTGTTTGAAATTAACATTGTTTTTGCAAATGGGGAAGATATAAGATTTTTTCTTCTTCTGCTACCTTTAATTTTATTTTATTTGTATTGTTTTATTGTATGTAAATGTGCTTTGTTTTTTAACGAAATGAATAAAGTTAATAATAAAATAAAATAGAATAAAACAAACTTTTTTGTAAAACATCTGGGACAAAAATGGCAGCGTTTTTCTGAGAAGTGTTATCCGTGGACGTAAAAACCAGGAGGAAACGAGGTCATATGGTTTAGCATGAATGCTTGTATTTAACGTGACGGAAACAGACTCTAAGCTCGACAGAGAGGCAACACGTTAAAGCACTTCATGTTTGATCATGATAGAAGGAAACATACTTGGGTCCCAGCACAGTAAAAGCAAGCAATAAAAGATAACTCTCAAACACAGACAACAAACATACTTGTAACATGCTAAAAAAAAGAGGTACGGTCAAAGAACGTTTATCGTAAATAAGATGGAAGCATAACTTAAAAAGTTATTCAAGTCGTCTTTTGAAAATTCTTGTATTCTTTCATATTGCAATATTCATTGTAGTTAGAAAACAAAAATCACAATGTCATTTTCTTCCACYATCATACAGCCCAAGGTTGTGTGTTGTCCCTGCTATAGTTTGTCAGAAACACTATTATTTGACTCTGGAAGAACCACAAGTTGATGTCAGAAAGCAATGCTGCTGGATAAAGTCTTCAACCACTTTTGAAAGAAAAAGCACAAACAGACCAAAAGGGAAGAAAAAACCCACAAAAACAGCCTCACAAGTAATTATCGGTAAACAAGTTTTACCACCCAGCATGTGAACAAAATTACAATCACAGCTTTTTTTAATGGTCACTATTCACTATTTTGCTTGTGTGAAAACACCTAATTAAATTTTGTTTATTGTTTGCAGCCTCACTAATACAATTTCTGCCTAAAATGTCCCTATGGAAAAGCTTCGGAGGACATTAGTGGGAAATGATTCCTCTTGTTTAAATTAAATGAAAACTATAAACATTTCAAATCACGTTGGAATTAGTTTATTGGACAGTCGGTGCCACGTGTCTCCAGCTGTAACTGRGTTCTGGAGGACGGGCGGCATATTGAGGCCACCTGCCTGAGCACACGCCCTGACGATCAGCTACAACGTGTGTAAGTGAAAATATAGATGTAGAACCACAGGAGGCGGCGCACCGTGGACCAAGGGTCGTATCCCTGTAAACGCGCGCAGCCGCGGCCTCATAAATCCTCATCAGCGTCTTCATTAAGCATCGTCCCCCTGCTGTCACCATGACAACGCCGGCGCCTGCGTGCGCCCTCGAGGAGAGGCGTGTGCGCTTGTGTCACCCTGGGGGTTACTTTGAGAGACGGGGAGGGGTGTGAACTTGGCAGAGCCGTCAGACTCCAGCCGCTCGCCTGCAGTGTCTGGACTGCAGGCAGGTGCTCTGATTTCTGTCTTTAATTACTGCTAATCGGAGGAGCCGGAGTCCATGCTAATGAAGCCCCACCAATCAGCTGGGAGACGCTGGGGGTCGACTCTGCCTGGACAACGCTGCAGCCTCGAAACGTGCCTCTCATTGTCTGTCTGTCGATCTCCCAGCATACAAGGAGTCTGCCCTCCAGTCAAACCTGGTGCAGCGGCTTGTGAGGAGAAACCTCTGAGAATCTCTAATGAAGCTACAATGATGGAAGGATGGAGCGGTATCTCCCACTGCTTCACTGCCTCTCACAACAATTCAAAGAGTATCAGATCAGAAATCCTCAAAGCTGAATTAATTATGATTTATGTCATGACTCTAAAGGCTCTGGAATGTAATATTACATCAACAGCTCGTTATTGTAAATGCATATAATCAATCTCGCCTATTTTGCACCCACAAACATAATTACACTGTGTGGCTTTTCTGAGGAATCTGTGATATATATATATA
>NW_013952502.1:705033-714928 GCF_001266775.1 Austrofundulus limnaeus | reverse complement strand
GGGCTTTGGTTTACTGAGATCCATTCACATTTTGTTGTTCTCAACAATCAGATGCTCTGCACAGAACTGCACAAAAAATAATCTCACAGAATAACACAAAATTGTCCCAAAGTAGGACAATTTTTAATTTTCTCTTTTATTTTTATGTTCTATGTAAAATGTATGAAAATTGTATGAAACAAATCTTGCTGTTTTTAACCAAGCTATAGTTTTGTTTTTTTTTTTAGTTTGTGTTTAGCAGCCACTGTTCAAATCCTTATAATTCCTTACTCTTTACAAGTGATCTATCCTTACCACGCCGGCTGTTAGCTGCATCTGTGCATTTGCAACAAACACCTGAGATGATGGGGCTGCTCGTGAATGTAAATGAGCCTGTTGGCAGCCATCTATACATGAACATATCTCAGATATGTAGAGGAAAACTCTCATCACAGCAGGCCACAGAAAGCTGTTAAGGCTGATCTTCTCTACAGTTATTTATATTCAAACCTTGAAGATRACTTGATGCATTTTATCTTTAGATTGAAAAACAAGGAACAAAACAATTGTCTTCAGATTGTGGGAAAATGGCCTCTTGGGACTAMGACATGGAGTGATTTTAAAGCGATCTTTTGAAGTCAGGTTCTGTGGAAAGGTTATGAAAAATTAATATCTCACTTGTTGTAGGCAGCGCTTTGAACGACTCCAGTTTAGAGAAAAAGAGTTTTATTAAGCTGAGTTTATACCAATGAAAGCTTACCCCAGTCTAATCTAGATTGCTGTTGTCTTTAAACAACTCTAATCTAAAAAAAATCTGAGTTATTTTAAGAAGATATGATCCATTTTGGACTTTGTCCCAATAGAACTAGCCATTAGTTCATCACTTCTGATTACAATTACAGTTCCAAACTGTAATTTCCCTTTATGATCAATAATGTACTTTTGAATTTGAACTGAATAGCGTTGGTCAGGGATGACATCACAAGAATTTYCAGGAATCCCTGAAGTCCCAGATGTCAGACAAATTTCGCAGTGGACCACATACCTCATGCCTGAATCCAAAGCTTTTTTTCATGTAATTGTAAACAAAGATGACGTTCCAGGTGCCAAAAGTGAGTATGATTGTAGAGGGATGCAGCAACACTCAACTAAACCGTGTTGAACTGATAAAAAGGTACCGTAAGTTTTGTTCCCGCATTGTTATCCCGCGTTAGCTGTTAGCAAGCTATGTTGTGTACCCAAGAAAAACCCGTGAATTACTATTATTATTATTATCTAAATAACTGTACGACCCAGAAGCAGAAATAAGCACTAAATCAAACGCATTTACATAGGCAGTTTGAAAAAGAAATAAACGTTCAGTGCTCTGGTTACTTTCTGACAGGAAAGAATAAAGCAGGAAAAAAACACAAAGGATGGACAAACCTGTTSAGGGAGAGCAGTTGCTGGTATAGGCGCAGGGTGTCGGTCTGTTTCCTCCAACAAAGTGTTTTGAACAGATGTAGGTACTCCTCCTTACATTTTTCTGGTCGAAGGCAAACCCTGGCCACGGAGTCGAATCCAACAATCACATTTCTCTCCCTGAGTAAYCAGCTTTGGAAACGGCAAAAAACAAATACCTTGCATATGAGGTTATCAATACCATTATTAAGCTTTATGTTTTCGGCGCAAACCACGGCTTCGGCACTGGACTCTATTGTAGCTGCAGTTCAGCTTGACTGACATGCGGTGACTTGCTGACGTCACATATTGATTGCATAGGGAACACTATTCTTTTATTTATCCAAATTGTGGTCATTCAAAGAGCTATCTACAACAAGTAAGATACTTATTCATAACCTTTCCCTAGAACCCGACTTCATATATTTGATCTTTCAGTTTAATTGTGTTAACAAAAAAGCCCCTTTAAAATCAGGAAAAAGAATAATGTTTAAACACATTTACATATGAGCAGAGCTGTTATTATTGATCATTTACAAATTTTATATCCGGTGTCATGTCTAAATCTTGTCAAACCATCAAAACACTGCAACTTCAAGCTGTGAATGTTGTAAGAAGATGCTGTAAAACTAGCCACTGTAGCACAGTGGGCAATTATTTTATGCTTTATCCACACAAAGACAAGATCTTCACACACTCTTTATAGTCAAGGTCATCATATTAAAGACCATAACAGCTCATCAAGCAATTTAGTTGACCTTGCCATGCAGAAAGTAACTAGCAGTTACAGCAGGATTCGCAATTACAGTCAATTAAAGTCAATAAAAGATGATATGACAGTTGATTACGTTTAATTTACTCAGAGCAAAGTGGTTTCCATATTGTGCGCTCACCGAGCAATAATTATTGTGCAGCTTYACAGCTACTGCACATTTAAAATGCGGTGTTTGCTAAAAGAAAAACACTGTTCTGACTACTTTATATGTCGAGATGAACATTAGAGGATCCCCTGTCACATCTTTCAACATCATAACTGCCATGGTAGGTGCTTAGGATTACGGTTAATCCCTTTTTAAGAACTCAGTCACAACCATAAAACACTGTTCTTCCCGAACAACCATTCTTTACGCTTTAGCTGCTTTTCTGACATTTATAGTCAAAAGAAACAATCTGGATTAAAAGTATCAAAGACATACGATGGCTCTAATTTTGCTGCGATGTTAAAACGATTACKATGGGCCACTGGTTAGCCTGCGGCGGGGGCTTTTCCTGCTGCTGTCGGTGCTAAGGTGCCAGATGTGCTAGGCAAGTGGCTGCATGATAAATGGCAGAAGGTGAGAGCTCCATGGCTGTGACCAGGAGCTCCCCCAGCATCCCACTGCCAGTCCCATGGCATAACGCTTCTCAAGCCAAATGGCAGCCGCAGCCCCCTTCAACACTGACATTTAAAACCTCTGCCATGCTATCCAGCTGTGGACCCTGCAGGCTTCCTCCCCTTCCCCATGCCCCCCTCCAAGCCAGGCACCCAGCCTTCAACCCTCCTGCTGCCAAACAGCAGTCAACAAATATGCACAAACAATTGTTTGTTCCAACAAGTGAGACAATGGTTATGATTAAAGTACAACACGTGTTTGTGACAGATTAAAAAGTGGATTTGTTTGAGTAAAACAAGAGTAGGCAGCAGGAGGGAAACACTTATTTACRAAGAGACAGATACTGCACACGGCTAGTTTTATTGGATGCAAGAAGGAATTTAAAAATTACTTGATTTGCTCGACGAAACATTCAGGTGATTAGGAATTTCCCCAGCTAGATTAATTGATAATAATGATGAACAACAAAGTAAAATAAAAATAAATAAAAAAAACCCATGATCTTTGAGTTTTATATTTAGAAAAAAATCCCTATGCAAAATATGAGTTTTCTTTCTATAAGCTAAATGGATRTACTCTCAAGTCCACAAAATAACCTCTTCAACAAAGCTAGAAGAATAAAAAGAAGCAAAGGATAGGAGAGTAAACACTTTATATTCTGATACCCATTAAAAACAGACAAGTAACTCCTTTTTCTTGAAGGAGAGCACACGTCATGSTATATAGAGGCAAATACCAAGATGCATGGCATGGTATCAAAGGCATTTCTGCAGTCCAAAGGTCAGGTGATGCTAAAAGGTTGCAGAGAAATGGAGCTGCTGGACGGGCTTTCATCAGTGGAAGGCAGCTGGAGTCTCCAAAGAGGCATCAGCACAGTGGGGCTGCTCCACTGTGACATTTCACATCCAGATCTGCCACAGAAATGGCATTTTAGCCACTTTTAAAGCAGCCAGACTGCCCTTCCTACACTGTAGAAATTTTTATAGACAGCAATTTTTTTCTTATTGTTTGGGTTTATTACAGTGTCTGAAGAAAACTGCACAGGCTCTCAGTGTGGGAAAAGTAATTGATGGCCAGTCTGTGATTGATTGGCTGATAGAAATACGTCAAGTCTCCATTTATACACAGCAAACAAAACAAGAACGGGAAGAGCATTTATCTCACATTGCTGCTATTATTTTCTCTGAGGACATTCATGCTTAAATAAGAATAAACAATATTCAAATTTACATAAAATATACTTTTCCTATCTTGTGATTCCTGCTTTAAAACATGGGAAAACATGCACAACTTGTCACACTTTTATATTTATCGCCTTCAGTCGTCATGTCTTTTTGCTCAGGAAGGAAATGGTCAATGTAGTTTTCGCTTTGAAGTCGATGCTAAAATGATTTGTTCTATTTGCTCGGGGGAACTGCAGTGGCTGCTGGTTGCACAAGATGCGAGCTTTGTTAGATTAAAGGGAAGCAACATACACTAATGTTGCCTGTTCTAAAAGAAAATGAAATCAGTATTCATGCAAAAAAATAAAAAAATAAAAAACTTCCATCAAAACAAAATGCAAATTCAATGTGATCATCGCTCCACCATGAGGATATCAAATCCCACTAAGTGAGCTGAGAGTGATTTTACAAAATGTAGTTGTTCAAGTTTTGATCGTATATGTGGAAATGAAAGTGACGGAGTTCAGGCTAAATTATATGCAATTTTTTTATAACAAAGCAGGGACAACAAAACATAAAAGCTTGTTGTTGTTAGAGTTTAGTTTTTATGAAACCCACTAATGTAACATCAGGTTCAGTTTGAGGTTTCATAGCTGCCAATAAACAGGCAGCATGTTGAATAACTTGGTGTGAAGCAAGCATCGTAACAGCCAACACAGAAAAGTGAAGACCCCACCTTCCTTGAAGAAATATCTGAATTACAGTTGTTTTGATCGAACCTTGTAAATGATAATAAACACAATCTCATGCAATATTGTGTAATTTTGCAAGATCTGTTAGTGCTTATTTATGTTTTGTGAATAACTCTCTTTAGTTTTAGCTCAATATCTGTAAAATTGTTTGCGTTGGGGATGTCAAATTCATTTTCACTGAGGGCCACATGAGAGTTATATTGGCCCTCAAAGGGCCAGTTGTAATTAACTTCAATGTTTAACTTTGACTAAACAAGGAAAAGCCCCATTCCTCCTCTCTTTATTGTCTCATTATAATGACTAAGAACCGCTAACAAACAACACCTGAACTACTGAACTCTACATGGTATTTCCTGCATAGAAACAGTGTTTTAACACGTCCTCTTAACAACACTGAAAAGTACTACGTGTATGTCTGACTAAATGATACAATAAATAATACATAAATACTATTACAAGTAAAAGTAGGAGAGTTTTACTCACTGTTGAGTTTTGGTAAGTCTTGAATTTTAAACAGTACCACTTTCCGATGGGGAATTCCCATGCATAATCAGCATGCATTATGGGAGATTTATTTTATATTCGACGCTGGCTTTAAAGCAGCTTATCGTGAGACATTAATACTAAATTGGAAGCCACAAATTCTTTTTTTTCTTTTTTTTTTATTGGGCCGGACGAAAACCATTCATGAGCCATATTAGGCCCACTTGTCTTGTTTTTGACATATGAGCATCATAGCTTTTTCTGTTTTTTCTAAGGTCCTCTAGCTGTAGCAGCCATCTTGAATTAGATTTGGGCCTGAAGTTAACAGTTGTAGATGAAAATTCACAGATTTTATTTAGTTTTAATCCAGTTTTGTTTCAGTATATTTTTTTAGTTAGTTTAAGTAAAATCAATCCACAGGCTCCTGAGATTTTTTGCCAACAGACAGACAAATGAACGCACACATGGGCAAAACCATTAATGCCAACTTTACCATGTAAATATTATTTAAAGTAAGCATTAGGGACAAACACTGCAGTCACAAAAACATTAATATAATATATACATTTAGACTTGAAAACAGGATAAACAACACACATAGGCAACAGCGCAGAGACTCACCGTCTGCCATATAGGATTTAAATTTAGTGGTTGAATAATCAGCTGGCATGCAGCTCTGGGAATTCTGTGCATAATGAAAGCCTCTCCACACAAGCAGTTGGACTTATTCTGCACATAAGACTGCTGTCAAAATGTCAATGAATCTTAATTTAACCACCATCTTAGTCACCTGGGACACATCTCGTTCAGGCCTAATGTGGAATCGTGTGTTTCATTTGGAAATACAGTATTGAGAGAAAAACAAAACTGAGAAAAAAACACATCAAGTACCAAGTTTTTGTTGTGTGTGAGTAATATTGCATTTTTAGTCTTGCAGAAAGCTTTTGCACATTGTTACTTTTTTCTATCAGATTTTTATTTACAGGGTTAAGAGTGGAATATAAAAAAGCACAAGTTCAGATTTTTTGAAGTGGGGATCCATGGAAAGCTTATAAACAAACGTGTAAATAGCTCTTTAAATACTCTCAGTTTGGAGAAACTGTGTTCAGTTTTGAGCAGAATGTACAAATTAAGTGTTAGTCTGAATGGATTTCTGACATCTTAATACAACTTCAGTCTCAAAAAAATTATAGTAACTTAAGCAAACACTATTTAATGAACTCTTTCATTGATCAACATCAGTTTTGCTTTAGATAATTATTTGCATAAAATAGCTGTAGCCTTTCTGGTGCAGCCTGGAGCACATACGGTGAAAAGACCCTAACGTTCCTGTCAGATTATCCATGTTATAGGCTAAAATGATTGCAATATAAAGGTTATTTAAAGGTCTTTAAGATTGTATTTATTTAGTTTGGCAGAAGTCTTTTTTTAGTACGGGTCTTCCTCAAATCATTACACTCATCCATCTGGTTAGTTGGTTCTATTTATCCAAACTGAGGTCATTCAGACAATTAATATGTTATTTATCCACAACCTTTCAACAGAATCCTATTTAAAAAAAAGGAAACGTGTTTCAGTTGGGGCGGCATGTGTGAGTCTGCATGACCATAAACATCCACATGAAGAATATTATACTAATGCAGACTTGCAGTAAGTGTTGTGTTGTGTTTTATGGATATGAACATTTAAAATATTACATTTATTTTGGACCAGCAATAACTATAAAGTTGAAATCATAACCTAATGCTTCTCTGCTTAGTTTAAGCGGCTGTAAAAATTTGCACACAATTATAACAATACAGATTTATAAACTCATTATTTAACAATGTATCTATAGATGCATATCCTCTGGCATCCATTATGGGGTGCTCCAGCACCATCTGCCCCCCTACTTCCCACATCAGAAAACAAAAATCTAAAACATCCCCTTAAGGCTCTAATTGTCTGGTAMATATTGAACCTAAGAAAATATTTTGTGGATTAAATACCATCTCACAAGCATCAAGTCAGATTTAAAGGTCATTCGCTCGCATTTTTCAGAACACCAGAGGTTGTTATTTCTGATCTTGCACACAACATAAGCACCGAGGAATATTTAAAATCTTTTCAAAAACATCTGCCTTTTATTGACAGACTTGACCCTCCCCAACAACAAACCGTGTTTCTAAGCCTGGGTTTTATTCCCTCGCCTCTCTGGCTGTCAGCATCCTTTGCCTCGGTGCTGTTTTCATCTCTGACACAGAAAGACGAGTCGACGAGGCAGGGAGGGCGGACGCATCGAGGGACAGACACTCGCAGAGCTGCTTAGGAACAATTATGTCAGAGAGGAGCCGATGTGTCTTATCATCTGCCAGGTTTTATTTTCCACACTCACACGGTGAAAGTCCGATAACACCATGTTTCTTACATGCAGTTTCAGTTCACTGTGAATACACTGTATATTTATATGTATGCAGCACAGCCAGTTAGTGCTGGATCACATCAACCATGACTTTCTTTCCGCTTTACTTCTTCTCTGTGATTCAGCTTTTCACACATTCACAGATTCATAAATTGCTGTGAGGAAAGCTCTGTATGTCTGCGACGCTCACCTGGGAAACAGCTGTTAATAAGATCCGCTACTCTGAAAACACGCCGCATTGTTTATTTTATACACGTAAGAAAAGTTGTTTTTCTTCCCTCCCCCCTCTTTTTGTGTGTGTCCTCAATAAGCCAACTGCCATGCAATCTATAGTAGAGTAGATATTGCTCAGCTTATTGACTAATGTCCTCTCCTGCCCACTTTGACATTTACTTATCCTYGCGTGCATCTGCTTGTATCGACGTCCGCTCTATCTGGACATCTTCCTAAGCTCTTTTGTCATTTGTCACCTCTTAAATAAAAGCCAAGAAAGGAAAGGGGTGGGGAGTTGTCAGTGATAAGACTTAATGATGCAAACCGCTGTGGTGGTTTTGTTCAAAAGGAGAGAAGAAGAAGAAGAAGAAGAAAAAATTAAAGAAGAAAATAACTCATAGTACAGCTTAATTTCCTGCTCTGTCCCTGTAATGGACTCACAGAGCAATTTCACCTAGCATATTTCACTAATAGGCAGACTAAAGAAGACCCTCTCTGCAGCCCCTCACATGCATTCACTTATAACTGCCGTCAATTTGGAGAAAATTTATTGGAAATGGGTTTTTTTTTTGGTGTAACACCTTTTAAACTAATATATCTGAAGAGCGTATTCAACATACTGAACTGTCAAAAGCTGTCATTTTATTCCTCCGCCAACTTATTCTTGAGTCTCAGATTCTTGGATGCAAACTCAACAAAGTCCAGACTGAGCTGCTTTTCATAAGAAAAAAACATCCTCCAAATGAGTTTTAAGGATTTGCACTTTGCAAACTCACTAACCGTAGTACAGTAAATTCAGTCCACCTTTAAAGGGGCAATATCATGTAAAATCAATTTTTTTGAGTTTTATATCATGTTATATATAATGTTATAATCTCTGCCCAAAACCTCATTCATGCATGTTTGAGAAATCCTGCAGCGTTTTTAGGCAGCCATGCTGAGGAGCAAAAYGACAGGTGGGGACCAGAAACGCCYCTGGGATGTGTCTCAAAGCTGAGCTTCCTCRTCACGGAGCACACCTCYCCACCCCACACACCCCGCCCATGACTCCTGCWGGCTCTCAGCAGAACGAGTGAAACTGAAAGTGAAACTTAAACTGTCWGCTGAGCTGCTAACCAGCTCTCACTCAGTGAAGCTCTTTTCAGATTCTAAATACCTTTGAGGAAATGTATTTTCAGATGCCGAGTAARCTGCATCATAGCGCAMGCGCGAGTCCCCCCACACTGAAATGGGCGGGACAGTAGCGGAAGGTGGTTCTTAAAGGGACAGAGGCCAATTTCAAGGTGTTTAGAAGAGGAAGTGATGAGAATATAAGTTTATTTTCWTTTTAAACATAAAAACAGCATTTTAATAACAGCTAAAGGTGACATAGATACTTTATTATGGTATAGTATTTAAACATAAGCRTGAGAAACACATAACATTGCCCCTTTGACGTGGACTTCCACAGTCACAGCCTGGCTCAGACTTGGTCCCCATGAGGTGGAAGACAAATTCTTTCTTTTCCTCCTTCCCTCTTTCTATTCATCCAACCCTTACACCTGCACCCCCCTCCCCCTGCAGAGAGGCTATTATTGCAGCTAATTATCTACAAATAGGCCCAATATGACAAACACATAGCCCCGTACCGGTGCTGGCTAAAGCGCAGGAATCATTCTGAGTGGGAATAAAAGAATGAAAGGGGAGGTGAAGACGGGGCACACAAAGAACATGACTAAAGTCAGAGTGAAAATCATAAAGGGGGGAGGGAGGGGGGTATGATTCAGAGGTAATTAGAAGGAACATGATGAAGACACAATGTGGAGTGAGATGAGTGGAGCTAAAAAAGATACAAGTGGGAGGCAGATGAGTGATAAAAAGCAGACACACCAGAAAGGAGACAGCATACCACAAGAAAATGATCTTGTCTGTGCAACGTGTGATGGCTGTTGCCATTGGCAACTGTCCTGCAGCGTACAGACCACATCCACTTAGCTCCCAGCATGCCTTGGGATCCGGACAGCTCAGGGGTCCAAGGCTGCCTGTCTAATTTCCATAAAGAAACTCATTTACAAGGAAAGCTTGAAGGGCTATGGCACATCAGTGGGGGGG
>NW_013952502.1:695253-705023 GCF_001266775.1 Austrofundulus limnaeus | reverse complement strand
CCTTTGATAGATATGAATATTTATTATTGATGAATAAATACACGTTTATTCTCCTTTCATCTGGATCATCTGGAGACTCTTGTGTTTTTAATTTATATAGTAACCAAAGCATTAGGACTCTCAACAAGTGCAGCTCTTAAAATAACCCGGTTATTGATGATCAGAGGGACTGCTTTGAGTTTTACAAAGTGCATCACATTTTATATTGTTTTTTAATTACAGACCTAAAAGAAATGAATTGGGATGGCGGCAGTCACAGTGGCACACCTAATGGGATATTTGTTAATAATTTAGTGTGGTTTGTGTTTGATTACAGGTGTGATGCAAATGTCAAAACGAGCTGAAATCACTTTTTTTAAAATTTTCTATGAAGAATGCTTCCTGAGTTTTACTTACATCACTCACTCCAGCCTCCACTATCTTCAGGCCTGTCTCCGTCTCCAGCTGCTGCTTCTGCTGGACTGCATGGGGAGACAAAAGCAGAGGAGGTTTGAGGTGGCAATGAGCAATGGATGACAAAGTAGCAGATTTTTTTTTCAGTTCCCGAGGCAGAGCAAGTGGCCACAGAAACTGAGAATCGTGCAATGGATGTTTCAGTCTGAGTCAGATGTCAAACTGGTCAYAGAAAATGCCCACAGCCTACACAAAAACACATCAAACTTTCACCAAGAGCRAATAAAATCTCCAGGTGTGCTGCAGCCACACCAGCAGCTCTGTGAGAGTCGTCAAGTTTATTTTTCTCTTGTTCCAGCAGCCAAACAATGGGCCTCATGCAAGAACATGTTTGTATTCTTATCCTAAATTTTTTGTACCTTTGTTCGTACGAAGGGTTCATACAGACATGCCACGTCAGATTCAACAAACTCTTCTATCTTCAGGAAAAGTGTGTAAATGAGGAGCATAAACTGATGAATGTGTATCAGCTGCTCGTGCACGAGGAGAGGTGATTAGCATAATCTACCACCCCAAAAACACCATATAAGGCTACGTTTCCTGCCCGATATACCAGGAAGTGTCCATTTGTAAATGACATCACAAACCAAAATAGAAGAACTAGTTCGGAGATTGAAGTTCTGCTCTCAGAGATCCAGAAGAAAAAAAAAATCCGTCATTTTTAGCAGCGTCAGCTGTGGAATTAAAGGAGCTGCTTTAAAGCCGAGGAATGAAATGACGACTGCTGTTAATGTCGTGTCTCCTGTCACAGAAATAAAAATCTAAATCATATTTATCTCTCTCTGTAGTCCTGGCCCGGTTTTTCTTTGGTCAAATATTTTTTAATTTAAGTGTAAACAAATGTGTTGCATAGTTTTCATTTATTCAGAAGAGCAGTCGCACACAGAAAATCTTAGAATACGAAAACATTGGTGAATGCCACAAATTCTCCTAAATCACTCGTACGCACAACTTAAGAACAAATCTGTGCGTACGAACGGTTCTTGCATGAGGCCCATTGACACCTTTAACATGCTGATGCTGGAGTCAGAATTGATGCAAAATGTAGGAGGAGTTTTGCTGGATGCTGTGACTTCTGTTAAAACACTGGATGAAAAAGCTTTTTTTAGCTGTTAATTTAGACAACTGACTACTCTTACACCAAAAATCCAACTTTAAACACAAGCTCAAGCCTACGATGGAGTATTAGGATCACACTATGGGATTTTTTTWAATTACAAGAATACAGTCAGAATATTTTATGAGAATAGTACGGTGCATG
Source organism: Austrofundulus limnaeus (assembly GCF_001266775.1). Lineage (NCBI taxonomy): Eukaryota > Metazoa > Chordata > Actinopteri > Cyprinodontiformes > Rivulidae > Austrofundulus > Austrofundulus limnaeus. The sequence continues at coordinate 703,309 of NW_013952502.1, read as the reverse complement.
CCACTGTGTTTACGAAGTAGTCTGTGATTACGTTTGGGCCACTGTTAGTGTAATACAGCACTTTTATCATCCATGTTGTCTCCAACTCTCACATGCATTGTATTTTATGGTGCAGACAAATGTGACATAACTGTGATAATTATAACTTTGAAGAAATCAGGGAAAATCTGCTTTGTTTCATCAATAAAATGAAGATATGACAGAGAGCAGAGTAAATGTTCAGACATCTTTAAGTGAAAATATTGTTACATGTCTTAGCCATTTTACAGTTGAAGTCCTAGCATTTCTTTTTATTTATGTATCCATATTATCAACTTTCTTTGAAGATTGATTTCAGAAAGCTGCAGCTACAGCAGACACATGAGCCTTTAATGGAGAAGTATTACATACAAAATTTAAGCAAGTATAACACTGAACTTATGCATCCTAGCCATGGCTATTTACATACAATTTTATGGCTTTTTCTGCAAGTGCAAACAGCAGTGGCAGCTAGCCGTTGCACTTTTSTGGCAGCCTGCGGCACTTCCAGCAAAAATTTCCAATATTTTCAGCTGGAATAACTGCATAATGCAAACTTGAGTCTGGTGTAAAAGTTTCTGAAATTGTATTCAAATGAATGACTATGAAATTTCTGAGCCTGGATTGGTTTTAGGATGGAAGCAGTCCACATATTTAAAATGTATTTCTTTAAACTGAATGTAATCAAAGAGCAACAAATCCATCATGATTTTTCCCCAGAATCCAACTTTAAAAAATCCTTGTTTTAAATTGAACTAACTTTGTCATCTTGACATTTCCTGTGTACTTTTCTGACAACTGAGGTGGGATTTTCTTTGTGCAAAATTCATTCATGGTTAAAAAAAGAGTGTTAAGTATTTTGACTTTACTTAAAATCATGTAGAAAATATTTATTCCATGCAAGACCTTTTAATAGTATAGGTGAAAAATTGGGCAATCRACAAAAGCTGACGAGAGGATTACCAGAGCCTTTTAGTGACATGGGAGAGGAAGTGAAGAAATGATCAGTTTGAAGGATTCATGCTATTTAAACAATAAGAAAGGCAGTGGAGTGGACACACTGGATAAAAAAAAACACCCCACAATAAACACACCAATTAAAATGCAGCTATCATTATGTACGAGTATCCAGACTTGCTGAAGATTACCAGAAAGCAGACAAAGTGCTTGTACATCCCCAGCACATAAAAAGATGAGCTCCTGCTTTTGTTCTTGCAGTAATTAATACACCACCCAAGTTTGATCCTCAGATCTTGTGATCTAATCAAATATGGCATGCTATTTCCAACGCTTTGTTCACAGAGGATATTCTCATGCAAATCAAACCAAAGTGAGGCGACATTAAATATCCATCACTCAAGATCACACAGCTCCGCCGACTTTTTCCTCCTCCTCTCGGTGCTCAACAGCCTCCTCCTTACTTTGATGGAGACATTTATATTAGAAAATAAAATCAAAGGGGCCTTAATAGATTAAAATATAGAGGGGAAAGAGGAAAACACAGCATCATTTAAATGGGTTTGTTAGCATGTGAATGCGACAAGTAATGTGGAAAAGGGAAATCGGAGGAAGAGAGCAGGTCCTTTAAATCTCATCTCCCCAGATGAAGGCTATGCAAATGACCCTGAAGAGCTGAACCTCACCTCATACTCCAAATTCGGCAATGGGCCTGTTTAATTAGTATTTTAATCCATCCCAATGATTGCACTCAGGCCACGATGTATGCAGGATTCCATCTAATTAAGTTTGCTACTTTTAGGATAATCATCCATCTCCCTCATTCTTCCTCTGTAGCCTTTTCTCTTTCCGTATATTAAGGACCTAGCAAACATTGATCATCCTATCACCCCATCAGCATGGCAGCCAAGGGGATGTCTCCTATTTAAGGCAACAGCCAGGGGTTTCKAAGGGCTGGCCAAAAGGAGCTTAAAGAAAACCGACGGAGAAGGGAAGGTCAAATATACATTTAAGGTACAGAGCGTCAAGGGGGAAAGGACAAAAAAAAGAAAATCTCTCGCCACTTTTAGAGCTTGTTGTATTTAGTCACAGACATATTGGTACACCATAGATAGCTTCAGTACCTGTTTAGCGGGGWGGTAATGAGCGAGGTAATTGGGCCCAGCTGGGTGGTGGAGGAAGGCCAAGCCGCTTAAAGGTCACACATCATTTTGGCCCTAATGAGGACCCCTCTGGGTTCGCAACACATCGAGAGTCAAACTACTAAAGATGAAGCCAGGAATCAACAGGCAAATGTGTCGCAGTAGCAGTTCAGGTTTGACTGACAGGCTGAAACCAAAAGAAGCCTGAAGGTCAGCTGTGAATCAAAGCTAAAAACTCTCCAATCAACCTGAAGGGGAGGACTGTCCCACAACAGCCACTTTAAATGTAAATACAATGTACTTGCCAAGCTCATTAGCCGGCGACTCGATAGATCCGACAGCCGTTACAATCCAGCCAGTGGATTGCTTGTCTTCTCATCGGCTGAACAGATAACAGCCTCAGGCATCTCCTTTTGGTCACCTCTTCTATTAACCTCCCACTGGAGCTCGCTCTCTTCCTCCTCTTCTTCTTCTTGTCGGCACACACGCAGATTTCGTAGGTTTCAAATTAGCGCTCAAATACTCCTGACAGGCTGTGGAAAAGAGATGTCAGGACCCATTTCAAAGAGACTCCTCCAGCCTTTTTAATAGGCATTGTCTGAGTCGATCCAGTTTGATTTCTAATGCGGAGATGTGATCCCCGCTGCTCATTTGATATGTTTGCTTTCCAAATCAGATTGAGCCAAATCATCATTTGTGCAGCTCAAAAATAAAATGGCTGAAATGATTTTTTTACCCAGTGTAATAATGTGTTCCACTTACCCATTCATTTTTTTGAAATAAATCCTAAAGGCAACCAGTTCTAGATGGAATTTTCAGCTTTTAGAAAACTAATAAATCAGATAGCTAGAAACTATTTTAAAATTTAGGCTGCAATTTAGAATTAGCATGTTTTTGTCCGCATCCAAGCCTGCAAATTACTGCATTAAGTAGCTTTTATGTGACAGAATTCACTGTCCCTTCTTTGCACTAAGAAGGGGATCCACAAAGAGAGACAGCAATCATTTGTTTCTACTTTACCTTTGAATGAGTAATAAAAAATGTTCTTTTCCACTATTTATGTTTGTAAACTTTTGTATGAGAATATAAAGGACTGAGAATAAGAGGAAATAGTGATATTTCACAGCAAGAAAACAAACTTTACGGGTTCCCCTGCTGTTGTGTGGAAAACCACTTACACCATGTGCAACAGAAAATCAGATCACAGTTGAAATTGTTATTCACACAAATTTGTTTGGCTGGTCTGTAAGCTAAGACCCAAGTTGCTGCAGTTAATTTTTCCCCCCCTGGCCTTGTAGTAGATATGAGGACAAAGATGCAATTTTTAGATTCTAACTTATTTCAACTTCACTTTATATAACGTCAACATCAATCATCTAAATTATTTTACCTTCAGCTCGTCACTTTGCTCCAAAACCAAAACACTTTGCAGGAGAATCTGTAAACGCTGGACATAACAAGCAGGTTGGAAAATATTTTCATTGTTTCTGATCACACAAGAACTTCAGAATCACTCACGCCATCACGTGTAGCTTGTCTGGTTACTTCCTCAAACAAAGCTACGCAGAACGCCACTTCTTCGGGCTCTCTGAATTGCCTATAAGCCACAGTCATTAATGACGTATTTCCGGTAAAATTGTTGCCGTGCACATCCCTTCCACTTCCTGCTTACTGCCTTTGTTTTTAGCGTAAGCTCCTGGAACTAGTCTGTGAAAAAGTCACAAAAGTTAAAGCATCTGTGAGCTACTGGTATAAAACGTGAGTTCTGTTGTGTRCCGTTGTGTCAACTAACCAGCAGGTACGAGTTAGTTTTTATCTATTTTCCTCTAGAGGAGGAAAGATGACAGATGTGGATCATAGCATAACAGGAAAAACTTTGCTATAATATCTCACGCTCGCGTTTGTAGTCGGCATTTCTAACCTGAGGATATTCAAGAGTCAGCATCAGAAACGAGAAGTCGGAGGTTACAAAAGGGAGATGTACGTTTATCCCCTTTTACTGCCAAGACGAGAGAGGAAAGACCACCTCCAGACGACAGCTAGGAGGAAGCTAACACAGCAGCCGGTACAAAGGCAGGTATGTGTGTGACACGCGTTTGTGTTATACGAAGTATGAAATATTTTTAGGCAACTTTGTCATGAGTTTTATGCAAAAGTAAAACCTTGTTAGAGTTTATATTACAGCGTAGACAAAAGCAGAGCAACGAGCGCAACCTCCCCCGAGTACCGAGAGCCGCAGAAGCTCCGCCTGATAATCATTATGTTTTCAGTTCACCAATGTCGGAGAAAACGATCCAAACCAAACAAGTACCCCCTCAATTTAAAGACCAGTCTGCTCTTTCCAACAATATAAGTGTCACAGCTCTACGTGAAATTTTCACAGAACAAGCAGCCAAGGAATAGCGAAAAAGGCTAAATTCTGGAACCATAAACACGAGCATTTTCCTTTGTTTTTATGGCTTTAATCCACTTTGGAGTGATTTTGTTTTCACKTGGCTGGACCTGTACGTCTCCTGTGTTAATGTTGGTACATGTAATAAGCTAATTCTGTACTGTAGAGATCAGTGGTGGGCACCAGTCCGCTAAAGCGCAAATCCGGAAAAACCGGAAGTGATGGGGGTGGCATCAAGTGCTGGACCGAATGTCCTTGGCATATAGGCTATTGCTAACGGTTCATACTGAAGTCTGAAGGAGGTCCTATTTTAATGATACTGCGATACACAACGCAAAAAAAAAAGATCTGACCAAAAATAATCTAATCTTAGATCCGCAGTGTGAACGTAAGCCTTGCATTAATTACCCTACTTCACCCCTCGCCTTCCTTCAAGACCACTTACCACTAGGGGAGACTTTCCCCACAGTTAGAAAGCCCCTCCTATAGAGCTTTATATGGGATTTTTGATTTGAACCTTGATCATCACATTTGTTGACTTGTTAAATGAGAGAAAAAGGTCATTTCAATCAACAACCTGAGAGGCGTTTGAGCACTTTTTTTGGACACTAATGAAGGRGAATATGGATAGAACAACCGAGTAGACATTTAGGCTGGATTTTTAGTTTGACCTTTATACCTCAGTAAGCATATGCTCTAAACRAAAACAGGTAATATGTAATTGGAATAAAGGCTGTGTTTCTCTGCCATTCGATGAAAACTGAAGCTATTGTGCACTCACCATTATGGATTCTAAAGGCAATTCACAAATGATTATCATGAAATCATCAGAGCCTAAAGTCATGAATATATATATTCATTTTCCTGATATGTGACAGGGTTGTTATTGTTAGAGGCAATATAAATGCAGTGTTAAGAGACAAATCATCCTCTGCGGGCTGTAAGTATTTTGTATTTCAACAGCAACCAGAGAAGTCGCACAATTTTTATGTTGCATCTTTGCCCAAATGGGGGGAARTAGTTGGCAAAAAAGCATATTTTACCATCCACTGATTGATCTGTTAATACTGAATAACATCTCCATCCTTTCCATCCATCTTCCCCTTTCCCTCCTCTGTTCCTGAGGTCCTCCATATTCCCCGCTTCCATCACTCCATCCGTCACTCCAAGCAAACAAAATGAAAGTGTTTATTGCGGAGGAGGGCTGGCGCTCACGCCTCTCCGCAGCCGTTAGCCTTATCAGCAGGAAATCGCTCCAATATTAAAGTCACCATTCCGCCCATCACTTTCCTCCCTGCACATATGACGGCTGTCTCTACCTATCGGAGGTTGAAACCAGAGCGAGGAAGAAGAGCAGGCGGAGGAGGAGGGGAAGGAAAAGAAAGGGAGATGCACCTGATCCCTCTGACAGATAAGATACAAAGCAAACCCATTCTTTTTGGGGGTAAAAATACAGGGAGAAGACAAAAACAAAGATATGAAAAACYGCAGTGTTGAATTCAGAGTGGAGCCATATTTGTTACAGGTACGATAAAAACAAACACATGATGCTTTTTATATGTGATATCTTGCAAGAAGAGGCTTATTAAAATGTAAACTTAAACACAAATGTTGCCAGTTTTATACAGCTTCCTGGCTTCATGATACAAATATCATAGTAGTAACAACACAATGTTCCATAGAGTACTACATACAAAGTACCAGGTCTGTATCGGGTAAGTATTTGGAATGCATGCATGTCAAGTTGTACAGATTGTCCATAAATTACACATATTTTCCTCAATTTTGCAGACATATAAAGCTCGTGGATTAAAAAAAAACTGCTTCAAATTTATTTTAGGTCTCTAGCCTGAAAGGAAATGCCAAGTTTGCCTCCTCATCCTCCTCCCCATACTAGACTGCACTTACCCTGCTGCAGACACCACCATCACCCAGCCCTGAAATTTACAGACTTCTGAAGGTCAGTATACAAATATGTATAAATGTACAAATGTATCAGGTCTGTTTCAGGAAAGTACTTGTACGCACTCTGTAAGTATCGTTTTTGCACCAAGTATGTACCGGTATTTGACCCGCAAGTCTTGTTTGATGCATGTGGTTTAAGCAATGAGCAGTTAGAATGAAACACGTGGGCCAGATGACCAGTGAAAAGAAAATATTATAATTACATTTTATTGAGTAGCTGTAATAGATTAATGATACATGTATACAAAAATGAATAAAACGGTGCATCACAGAGAACATTAGGTGAGCACTGAATCATTTTATCAACAGAAACCAGGTTCTTTTACTCCAAGCTGTAAGCTGTTATAATAATGAGAGATGTTTTATTCTAATCTAAGATTTATTATTCATTCATTAGCCATACTAGTTTTATAATTTAAAGGTGACAAGACAACACTCTTATCAGGTCATTTAAGGTTTACCAGGTTGCTATTGATTCAATTAACACTTGCATATTAATTAACTGATTATTAAATAATCGTTATTTGAGTAATTGGTTAGTCATTAAATATACATAAATTAGCAGGTGCTTCTTCATTATTGTATTAATTTGTTCTTTGCTAAAAACTGAAATATTTGATTTGATTCTACCACCTATTTGATTTTTTTAATCCTTCTTTGGTTTTGCACTCGTCTGACTTAAAGATGGGAAACTGTCTTTGTTGTTTTAAATACCAATGGATAAGATGTGAATACTTAACAGAAAAAACGTATATGTATAACAGAGATCTTTTAAAAGATTAATCATTTGAGTATTAATGGTTCATTAATGTTCTGTCAGTCAGCTAATCTTTTGTGCACTGATTATTATATATTACAAGAGAACTCTGGCTCACTAATTACTCCCCCTATGATGCTTTGTTTAAAATAATGATCATCTACAAGACTAATAGGAATAACAAATAGTAACTTTAATCCCTTAGAAAGCTTCGCAAAGCGTTGCACTGATGCAAATATTTTCCATGCAAAGAAAACAAGACTTTTCTCTGAGTAGAGCTAACACAATGGCAATGACATCATTAGGCTCTAATACCCAATAAGCAGTGGCAGTCATAAACCCCCATGCCTGTCACATGTTAAGGAGCATGCTGTTAACAGCGGGGGTCCTGGCTGGCTCACTGTTTATTCACCCGATCGATCGTTTCCTGTGGATAAGACCAACAGTGCCCCACCAACAAACCAACTGCTGTTATTCTGTCTAAATCAACACACGGGGAACCTTTCCCACCCAACTCATAAATCYGGCTGCAAAATACCGCGTATCAAAGCAGCAGCATTCTGGTTAATGCAATTATAGAGGATGTGAAAAGACAACACAATGAGAGAAGAAACAGAGGGAAAGGAAACAAGAGATTAAATGGCTGGAGTCATGCCATCAGTATGCAGCCTGAGTCCACTGCAGACTTCAAACCGTTTTGCTTTTTCAAACAGAACATGTGACATTTATAATTGCATCCTGCCTTATTAGAAACCCCTTTCAACTATGGCTTAATAATACACCTAGATGAGTTTTTGCCTGGTGCTCTTGAGCCAGCACACACAA
>NW_013952502.1:692821-695167 GCF_001266775.1 Austrofundulus limnaeus | reverse complement strand
CCCCCACACACTCAGATACATAATATCTTTTTCTTTGCTGGCTTGTTGATTAATAGATTGTGGCTGCTCTGACACTCTGTGTAGAATAGGCATTTTGCCTCTGATAGGTGCTGACACCAATTCTTCATGGACTACAGGAGACCAGGAGAGGCTCAGGCAAATGACTTGGATGGCCGACACCTCCAGATGTGCGGGAGAAACCCCACGGATGTCACTCTGCATTCTCGCCGGGATGCGCCCCAGATTGTTTAYGGTGCCTTCGTGGAAGTGACAATGTGCAGTTGTGCGATGCGAGCAACAAAAAATCATGTGACATTTGTTCAAAAAAAAAAAAAGAAAAAAAGAAATACACAGGATTACAGAGAGCACTGAGGTAAACAATGCACATCTGAAGCAATCATGATCAGAAGAATATTCACTTTATGTTATTTATTTATTTGCAAAGAATGCTTTGATTGTTTTTTTTTTTTTGTGAAAAATAGCAGCAGCAACAACTTACTGGTTACAAGAATGACAGTCATAATATATCTGCTTGAAAAACCACGTATTGTCAACTTAATAGCAATGAAAACATGTATGAACAGAATTCACATCAACACCTTAGACATGTTTGAGATTGGAGTTTTAAGACATCAGTAAATCATAATGCATTAGTGTCACAATCCTGTTAGGTTGTATTCCTCTAAACTGAGGTTGTTCAAAAGAGCTATTTACAACAAAAATATTGTTTATAAGGTTTCTACAGGACCGCATTTCCAAAGCTCTGAACTCTCTCTTTAAAGCTCAATGAAAACTAYTACCATTTGCATCAAAACGATGAAGTCATTCTGATTGACTGGATATTTCTGATGTTTTTTGCAACCAAAGATGAAAACATCTGCAGGTCTATTACTGTTAGAATGAAGCCTGCATAGAGGAATGGTTATCAGAGGAATGGATGGTGAAATGGACACACACACACATCCACACACAAACACACACAAGCATGTTTTTATACACAAACACTCACTCTGCTTCCCTGCCCAGAGAGCTGTGACAGAGGCAGCCCTACCTGTCACTGTGGTAGCAATTATCCTGCAGGCTCTCTCCACGGACYGTCTCCTGCAGGTCTCCACATTACTAACCACATCACTGAGCAAACACACACTCACTCACACAYGGGGAGGGCACACCCACGAGTACAAATATTGTACATGTTCACACGCTTGAGCTTTTTCATCCACTATTCACTCTACGCAGGCTAATGGCTCGAACGAATGACGCGTTGGCGCAGACATCCTGCTCAAGCCGGGAGACACACACATCATTAGGCGGAGATATGTGCTTGTGCAAGCACGTGTACATTCCAATTTTTTTTTTACAGATAAATGTATCATCATAGGTGTGACGGCAGAAGATTTTTAAAATAAACTYGCTGGAGGACTTAAATAGACCCATAAATATGCAAAAGGCAGGTTTGGAAATAAGMGGCGATGTTAACATAAGGCTAGGATATGAGCCCCAGTGACTCAGAAGTGAATWCTAGTCACTGACAGAAAGGAAAATAGACATGCTCAGAAAGAGACCATATCCATTTTGGCTGCAGGGAGATCTCCTGGAGAATGCAGTTGTTTCACACTGGTTCACTGGAGCTTAAATGCAGTTGGAGATTCACAGATAGGTTGACTGTTAAGAAGGTTGACTGTGAAGGGTGATTTCAGAGAAAAGAAAAAAGAAAAAAAACAGAAGCCAATGTGACCTCATTACCGTAGATTTGTTCCGACTGTCATTAGGAATCACAAACGCCATCACTCAAGTCGTGGAAGGATGAAGTGGAGTAAGCAGAGGCGGCTAACAGGGTGCAGCAGGGCTCTAATTGTAATCAAGCGCATTTGATCTGAAAAATAACATGAATCATCGACGATCTATAACATCCACCACGCAAGATGTACTGTATGTTTAGCCGAGCATAAAGTTTGGGGCAAATAAAAACATTTGTGTTGCAGCGGARGATGATTATGAAAACAATGTGACAAATTAGAGGCTCAGATAAGGGGCAKATTTATTATGAGGAGCAATTTAACATTGTGTTAAAAATAAAAACATAGCACTGATTGGAGGATACAACTGTGGGAATGACATTGAAAAAACTGTATTGATCAATGAACGCATTTAAAACCATTTTAATTCTACAATAATTAACACTCTACCACCTTTCATAACAGAGTTTTAGACTAACCCTAACCGCTAAAAATGATGAAGTTATAGTCATTTTGGTCAAACATTAAAAATAACATTGGGCCTCATGCAAGAACCGTTCGTACGCACAGATTTGTTCTTAAGTTGTGCATACGAGTGATATAGGAG
>NW_013952502.1:682209-690274 GCF_001266775.1 Austrofundulus limnaeus | reverse complement strand
ATTTACTTGCAAACATATAAAGTTACCCCAAACTCACATCATTGACTGATTAAAATGACAACCCAGCAATGAATTACTTATGTCCAAGCAGAACAGACAAGCAAGTACAAACATCAACTTTAATTTACACCAAAACATACTTTGGAACAAGCTCATTGCTGATGTAATCCTGGGTCAATGGCTGTTAAAGTTTAACCCAGGTGTGCCATCAGATGCCCATTACACACTTAATTCTACTTCCCATCTGTCATCTGCATTTGACGGTTCTGGAATATTATTTTGTAACAGCAACCCCACCACAAACAAAACACTCTTAAAAAACAAATTATTGGCAAGCATTGGCATGGATTGTGAACTATGGCTGAATTCTTCTCAACTCAAAGCTGCAGTAGGGGGTTCTGAGAAAACTGTGGACTTAGCCTGAAAATCTGAACAAACACACCTTAAATGTTTCCGCTGCAGTACAGTATTGTTTGTTCACAGGTTATCTGTCTCATATTCTACTGTTAGGACATAGTGACAGTTTTAACAAATATGCAAAAAAAATTTTTATAAACGTTATCTACTGCAGCTTCAAATGGGGTCTTTTTGTTTGCATGACCACCAAAACTGTCACAAAGTTTGGATATAAAAATATTTAAAAGTGTGTTCTAATYTGGTTCACTAGCCCCGCTTCCTGTTTTACTTTGTAGAGACAAGTTTATTCAGGTCTTTTTTCATCACTACACCTGCTTTTCATTTTGTGATTATTACTCTCACTACATATATGCCTCCTGGTGTTCTTCACTCCCTGCCAGTTTGTCATCTTCTCCAGCTCTCGTGTCAGTCAGTTCGTGCCAAGCCTGTGTTGTTCAGTCTGCCATCTGCAGCTTTCTTAGATTTGGTAAATAAAACTTTTATTTATTTGTTTTCTCGCTTCATCATTTGCTGGCTGTGATTACAGTCTTGCATTTGAGTGCTTCACTTCAAAACCATGAATTATATTTAAAAAAAAATACATTATTTTTGCACCAGCTACCAAAAATAGTTGATAAGAAAGAAAACAAACTGTTTTTTTCTTTACAAAGGAGAATTGATAGTGGACTGATTTGACAYGCTTCATGTTTATTTCCTGACCAGACAACTTTTATACATCAAATTTGCTTAAAAAGTCCAGTTGTATTGTCAGGCTTTAAGGGCTGTTCTCTTTTGACATTATGAAACCACTGAAGGAATACTATCCTCAAACAAAATTCACCATATGTTAGTGTTGTCTTGACTGAGATAAACTGTTATGGATTAATTATGTACTGTTCTACCTTGACACTGTCCAGTAATCATATCTCATGATAACTAGTTTCGGCTGTTTTACTCTACTGGCCCAGACTTCAAGACTCCAGCAATGCATGACCTCTTTTATTTTGATAAGGTGTTTCCGGGCTGACAGCCCTGTTATTGGTTAGATGGTTCACAGTTGGCGAACTGTGATTGGTTGTAAGCATGTCACAGGATGTTATATTATTGGCTGCTCTGCRCTGACGAGCCAGCCACAACTTGACAGACTTCTCTGATTGACTTCTGCTCTGTTGTTGCTCAAATTAAATCATTTGAYGACCATACACGCAGACTTTCTGTGCATTTATTCCAACGTGTTTCTGCATTCTTGGTAAATCGTGCCACCACATAAAAAATATAAATATTGTTTTTGTCTTTCTGCATCAGAATTTAGCCTAATKTTTGAGCATCTAGGTTACATTTTTTCCCTTTTTAAGGCAGTCCAGATGTGTTCTTTTCAGCCAGCGGAGGTTACTGTCAAAGCAAACGCATCTACTGCCGGCGGCCTTTAAGTAAATCCCTCCAACCACGTCTACAGATGTTGGAGCACATCTTCCCTCGCAGGATAAAGCATCTGAGAGCTGCGTCCTATCAGCTTGCCTCTCTCCGTCTCTGTGAAGCATCCTGGCAGCTTCTTAGATCACAGTGTTAATCTTGCCGCGCTGCTTTTCCCGCGTACAGCTGCGAGTGGTGGGTGCAAAATGAAAGTGCAACACAGCAGCCTCGTGCAGGTGTCAAAATGAGAAATATGACATTTCCCTTCGGAGAGTTTATGAGTTCAGATATCATTTTGCATTCAGCCTGCATGGCGTGTCACTGTTTTTTTTTTTTTTTTTTTGTGTTGTTATTATTTTTTACTATTTTGCTTTAGGACAAAATGTGATAATCATTATTATATGTCTAAAGCAGAGCAGCTGCGACTGCAAAGAGAAAAAGCTACAAATGTATTCAGTAAAGRGGTGCAACTGAAAAATCAAAACACAAGATTTGACTAGTGTGTTTGTTATAGTTCGCCCCACAGCTAATCAATCATCTTGCTGCAGAGTTTCCTAAACAATTCCTTTTAAATGTGAGGCAGTGATTCAAAAGCGCAGCATGATGATTAAATCCATACAGCACAGAAACTCTACAGACACTTTTTTTTTTTTTTGGGGGGGGGGGGTATTTTTTTCAGAACCGTTTCTCAAATATGTGCAAAATCTCTGTATGTTCTGAACCCTCCTGTGACTCAAGCAGTTAAAGGAGGAAAGACAAGAATGTGTACGYGCACTTTCCTGTCTTTTAAAGGACACCTGTTGGGTTGCATGGCTCATCTCCTCCTCATTTAGCCGTCTGTCTGGGCTCTGTGGGGCTGATTACCAGGAAGAGCTGATTCCAGTTGCACTGCTTATCAGTCTAATTAGAGCCCCTGGCAGGTGACTTGAAGGAAGCTGCATGTCTCGGGGACGTTCAGGCACAGCAATTTGCACAGGCACGGCAGTTGTGATATATACAACAGTAAAAATGGTGAAACAGAGGGGTTTTAAATTATGGCTTGAGAATTGGTCCGACAGATGTCTCTTTATGAGGCGTTTTTTAAATTTTATTTTTTTGGTGTACAGGACGATTTTCGGGCCATTTCTGGGGAACCCAGGGGAAACTTCGAAATCGAAATTTATAAGTCACATCAAAAGAGGTGATGTTTTGACTAGCATCCACTGGCAAGAGTATCAACTGTCAAAAAACGACCACAGGCTTTGATATAAGGGCTTTGAATAAATCTTGATCTAACAGAAGAAAAGAGAATCAAGCAAAGATAGAAACAAAAAAAGGAGGACAAAGAAAGACACARGGGACGCAGAAGAGCTGTGGACCATGAGTGAGTCTACAGGGGGCAAACAAGTTTTCCAGGTAGTGTATCAGTCACAGATAAAAGGTCAGTAGTCTGCTGTTCACACATCCAGGTGCTAATGTAACACCTCTCACACCTTTCTCAGTTGATTGTCACTGGCTGCCTGCGGGTTGGTGGGCAGAAAGACCGTTGTTTGTGCTAGAATAATATGTTGTAATCCCTCGTCTCAGATGTGGCCTTAACACAGGTAATTGGACTTGGAGTGCGAGGAAGCCTGTGGCGAGATACTCACACCACTCTAAGACACACTGAAAGCGCGCTGACTTCAAATATAAACTCTTTTTGTTTTGTCTTTTTTTTCTTTTTTTCTTTTTTTGGTCCAACTCCTCGGACTTAGGGTTTTACACTATTTTCTCAAAGCCTTTCTAAGCTTGAAGGTTGCTGTATGAACCAGACAATTCTTTTTTCCAACAATCAAAAATCGGAGGGTAGGTTGTTGAAATGATGGCAGACATGGTGAAGTCTCTGATTAACCAAAAGTCAGTGCTGCATGACAAATAAAAAAACAATCATAAAGACAATGTCTAATAAAGAAAAACATGAAATACTGCATATGCTAAAGATCTATCCATCCATTATCTATATCTAAATGTTCATAAGATAACAAGATTTAATGAAGTTATTAACTATTATTATTTGAAGAAATGCAACTCATAAGCCAAAGTTTACAAACCGGATCAAGAAGTGCTCAGAATAWGTGATAGCAAGAATTCTCTGCTACTACCACGCCAAATTTCAGCTCAATATCTTTAAAGCTGCTTGAGTYATAGACATTCACGTATTTGCTAAAGCTGGAGAGCAACAAGTGTATTTAAGATGAGAGGTTTCACGTTTATTATTTTAAACTGAATTATACAACCGAGCATGACCACAAGCATACATTTAATCTGAGTCTGAGCTTTAGAATTTGAAGTTAAACTAAAAGCAGGATTATCCTTTGAGGGACGTGTTRTCGCCTCCACAGACAACCCTGGGAGACACAGTGCTGCCCTGGAGCAGCTCGGCCCGATGCTTAGAGGCCGCTGACCCATAACAGCCAGACCGTATCGACTTAGGAGGAGGCAAAGGACACGGAGGAYGCAGAGAAAAGGACAGTATCAGGGGAGAAAGACTGAGGAGGAAAAAGATGAAATACAGTGAGGAGGGCAAGAAGCAGCATTGCTTTTAAAACTGATCCATAATTCATTGCTTTCTTTTAAACTTACTCCTATTTTCTCTCTCTCTCTCTTTCTCTTTGGCCACACGACATTTTGTGTTGCCAATTTTGCAACCTATTTTGAAATGCCTCTCCAACACAGAGACCCACAGGATCGTGCAGCCATTTTCTATAGTAAAACATAAATGCATAAATGACAGAAAGAGCCATTTAGAAAATAATGTAGTATTGTCTGTTTCGCACAACAAAGAGAGCCCATTATTGCAGGTTTTAATGCAACTAATGTAAAAGATAACAAGGTATACGTCAGAGATAAAAACAAAACAGCCTGCGTCAATAAATAAAGCCAGATTCAAAGAGGGAATTTATCATTGTTTCATTCATATTCAGACAAGCTTTAATTCAGTGTGGTTTAAAAGAACAAAAAACACACTTACTGGTTTGTCTAAAGAAACAAACTGAACAGTCTGAAACACCCTCTGTTTGTTTAACATCAGTTTTGTCATTTATCATTGTGGTACTATTAGCTGATCGATCAAAACTCAGAGACAAAACAGATAGAATAAAACAACACAAATGTGATTTCAAGGGTGTCATTTTTTATCTTGAGACAAATAAAAACAAGGCCCTTTTTCAATAAACTCAATGTAGTTTTTAGTTTTAGTTTTTCAGCTCAAACTTATTATTCTGGCAGAAATAGAATCACACTGAGATAAAGCCCCACTAATAAAAGATGGTTGAGATCTCTTGAAGTGGGGCTCTATGGAAAGGACATAAACAGTTATTATCCAACCTGTTGTAGATATCACCTTAAACTGGCTTCACTTTGGAGAATCAGACTTGCATTCTGAATGGACTGATGAGCTGATGGCTAGTCTGAGATGAGCCAAGATCAAAAAGGATTATTCCAGTCTAAAAACAACTCCAAAATAAAAAAAATAGAAAATGCTAATTCATAAATCCTTGCATTGCATGTAATTTTGCCTTGATATTCAGGCAAAAATACATTTTTTTATGCAGGAAGTGTCTCAGGCTGCGCTGGAAGTGCTACCGCAAGCTGCTGCTGCTACTATTTGCATTTGCAAAGTTGATTCAAGATGGCAGAAATCCACATTGATCATTCGCTAACAGTTAACTTATCTATACAATATTCACCAAACTCAAATTTTCCAGATTGAGGTCATTTAAATAACTATCTACAGCAGGAAAGATATTATTTATTTATAGCCTTCACACAGAACCCCACTTCAAGAAATTTGAAATTAACTCTTCATTTCCAAATCTTTTAGGAGTCTGTTGGCCAGACTGGTTAAAAAATAGTAATGGCAGAAGAAACTGTCATAAAACAGAAATAAATCTAAATAATATCTAAGTTTTATTCATTTACACTCCTTCTCAAAGTTATTCATGTGTATTAAAATACACCAGTCCTTGGAAAATCACAGTACTTTCACAAGTGTGAAGACATACCACATGTTCCTCTGTGAATTCCATTAGACTAGAGTTCAGTCACTTCCACAGTGTGTGTGTGTGTGTGTGTGTGTGTGTGTGTGTGTGTGGGGTGGGGGGGGTGGTAAAAACAAAATGGTTCATTATTTTTACTTACACAATATGCAAAGCATGACATCCAGATCTGCATGAAGCGGCACCCAGCAGTTAGTCATGGCCGTGACTCGTTTTAATTACGGCTTATTGTTAAGTTCAGGGACATAGCAATCTACACCAAGAGTAAAAGAGATGCTCTCACATGCAAACACGAATGGAAAGCTGCACAAAGGAAGTGAAAATTGAACATCTGTCTTTCTTTTTTTTTTTTTTTTGCTTCCTTTCAAGCACCCCCACTGCCAAAGAAAGCTGGCACTGCACCTGGACATGAATTATAGAGAGGCACTTGGAAGAGAAGGAGAGGAGAGGTGAATGAAAGTTAGGTGGATTTCACATATCGAGGGCTTATTTGGTCAATGATCAATTCGGTATCAATGAGGAGTGACAACCGAGACGCGTTGTTCTATACGCCGCATAAAAAAATCGCACTAAATTGTGAATAACAGCAACTAATGCAGGAGTAAATACATTTTAAATTAAACAGACAGCTCATTGTGCAACCTCTATTGATGATGTTATGAAATGGCCCTCAAATTCTACTCTCTGTTTTCAGACAGCTGTAAACCTTTGGAGAAAAAAAATATATAATTATACTCAAAGAGGAACTACAAAAGCAAATAGTGCTTTGAAGATTGAAAGCCCAAAATGTCACCCACCTGCTTTGAAGCTCCCTGGCTCTCTTTGTTTCTCTACACTTGTAGCGCACAAAAAACCACAGGCAGAGCACATTGCATTCAGGAGCCAATTTAGCATGGATGGACCATTAGGGGAAGAAACGCACTCACACAAACACATAAGCTTAGACAGAGCTATACTGTAGCAGGAACACAAGCTACACACACCTGGAGAAGCTACACTGTCCTATCTCTTTGATTTGCACTGAGCCGTTGTGGTTTTAAGGAGTTTAAGTGTCATCTGCTGCCTCTTTAATACACAGAAACAGTTTGTCTATTAACGACAATGCCCAACGAAAACAACCTGTGTTTCTTCACTAAATTCATTGAACCTGTATATATGGAGCGATTGGCTTCTGCTAAAAACTCACTGTTGATCTTTCTCCAGTGAAAACACAGGAGAGTAAGGCTGAGTAGCACCCAGAAAAACAAACCAGCTCATCAATAATTCTGTTTTTTTAAATGAAACTGAGGTATTTTTGAAGGTAAGCAACATGAAACGTTTCCTGGTGTTTTATGTATTTGATCAATGATAGTTATCCTTTCATAAGATGTTTTATATCATTCTGTGTGCGTCATCATTTCAAAAGCGTTTAGCATTTCTGCCATCATTAAATAAAATGGTACACAACAGAAATGCAGTTTATCATTTCCTAACTATGAATCGATTCATTGATTCATTTGATGAATTTGCCAGATCATTCTGTGCATCATAGTCCTTTTAATGCTGTCACCCTGTGGTCACTTCATTGGCTACAACATTTAGCTTGACTCACCAAACCAGCTCCATAAACCCAACAATTTTCTGTTTATTTTTATTTTACTGCACCACATTTTTTGCAGTTAATGTGAGCTAGCAACAACACATTTGGTGGATTTAACCGTGGCAGAACAACTCAAAACCATAGTTTTATCTGCAAGATGGTTAAAAATAAAATCAGAAGTCTGAAAGAAGTAAACATTGATTTTCTGCTCACTTTACTGCTCCGTGACAGAGGTTGAACTCTTTCTTTATAGTTCTAGCTGCCTTTTATTGAGGTCATATACAGTATATAGGTTCAGTTTACTTTGTGAAACCTATGATTTGTCAATAAAAAGTAATTGTTTGAAACTGAAAAGTTGTTCATCTTTTTATTTTATTTGGTGAATTCTTGTTTTAAAGTGGGCTAAAAAAGAAGAAAAGGTTACAGATCTGTAATCTGATATAAAGAGAATACTGCAATTTCTTTTCAGCTGGAGTTTATACGTATTTCCAAACACAGTTTATTTTTAGATTTCCACTGACAGAGAAAGACAGCTCTGTAACCTGCTGGTGTTCTGAAAAGCAACAATGTGAACAATAATTCATTGACTGAATCTACAGAAAATTTTAGGTTCAATCAAAAAAATAATAAAAAGTGTAATTTTAAATTTGTTATATATATA
>NW_013952502.1:678648-682109 GCF_001266775.1 Austrofundulus limnaeus | reverse complement strand
ATATATATATCAGAACTGACAGGTCAGGAAAATTGGAAACTGGAATCGGTTTACAAAACTGAAATCTGTTCATCTCAAATTAAAATACAGTGAAATGAGAACCAAGCCCCAGGATAAAAAGAAAATCATAATTTAAGTGACTTTAGCTGCAGAATGGTTGTTAAGTGCAAACAAGCTGGTGTGAACATTTCACAAATTTCTTATCTTCTGTCATTTTTTTCAACCATTAGTGTTCAGATGAGACTGAACATCCACTGAGAAGAAATGCCATCCCTGATGATGTAGTTCAGGGAAACAAAATGCCTGGACTGGTTTTAGCTGGAGGGGGGGTGGGGACCAGTATCTTAAATAGCTACTTGTTACAATCAAGAAATGCAGAAAAAAGCGTCTCTGATTGCACGAGTCGAACCTTAAAGCAGACATGTAACGGTGGCATTAAACCACTGGGTGTACCTGTGTAGAGAAGTAGACTATTTTCATCTCTTCCTAACCACAGTTTACCTTTTTCATTGTGTAAAGCTTCATAATCAAGAAAATGTCACCTGGATTTTAGAAGAGAAATAAAAAGAAAGAAGGCTGCGATTACATTTCTGTCCGATTCACATGGATTTAATCTTTGCTTTTTTTGTTGTTGAAATATGGTGCAAAGTAGAAACTGAAAGAAGCTCATTTACATATCTGTTTGTGTCTGCTGATTTATAAAGTAGCACCATTGCGTAAACAAACCACTGCAAGCCCACAACAAACGTGCTGAATGAATACCTGCTGTTGAAGACATGAGGGCCATCAGCACAGTCTCTTCACCTGAGTGGCATTCACTAAAGGTGTGGGCATGGAAGATGAAGGGACAGAAGAGTATAAAGATGAAGGTTAGACGGGTCAAGATGAAGCTAAGAGAGACTGAGGTGAAAAGACTGAGGTGGATGTTAAATTTTCTGCAGAGAAAGACTTTGTGTTTTTACCTCTGGTAGATTATGAAATCTTACCAAAAAATGTTATCATTTTTAAATAAAGGTAGAAATTTTTTGTCCTTTCCAATTACAAAACCTGTTTTATTTTGGCAGATTGCATTCGTCTAATTATCTCTACCACTTTGAGGCAAAAATGTGACGTTTGTCAGCTTATAAAATGTGAACCCAGTGAGCCATTTTGTCACCACCATGTGTGAGAAATGTTTTGCTGCCATTGCGTGGCTCAGCTGGAAATAAAATTATGATCAAATTCATTGGTCAGATAAAAATGATCATCATCAGTGTGCTGGCACAAATCCAGCAAGAATTAATTAGTAAACCTGGTGTCGCATATTAACAAGTCTCTGCTAGCGGGGGCTCTTTCTTCACCAACATATAAACAATGAGACATGTGCTCTGCTTGAACACATTTTAGGGAAAATTGAGGTGAAAGATCATAACATCAAGCTGCACAATGTATAATACACAAACTTTTCAAACAGGGTAGTTTAGGGATCATAGCTGTAAGCAGTAATAGTTCAGAAAAATATGATCCAAACAGAAAATCTACGCAGCATAGGGAGAGAATAATTTTTCTGCTCTCCTGGAGACTCTAAGTACACAACAAAATGCATTTAATGGCTAAAAGTCGATTTTGTATGACGTGTTCACTTTTAAAAAAAAGTCCAAGACTTAGGCAATCAAATCCGTTATAACCAAGTACAGTTCCCATTTCAAGGCTTTGAAAAGCTCTGAAACAATGCATATTCAATTTTCATTTACAAACTCAAAGTCTCTGTGGGTGTCAGAGCAAGGTAGTGGCGTTGTTTCATCTCCACCACATTCATTAATCCCAACCCTGCCATTCGCTCGTAGCTCTGTTGTGTCCACTAGAAATCACTTTCAATTATTCATGCCTATTTTTCACAAATACCTTGGAGATGGAATTAGCAAACAAACAATGCCAGGCGACACTAATCCTCGTCTGTAGCAAAGATCCTTTAATGCACTGGAGATCAGGCCGGCTGTTGACAGGCACCTGTTACTGTCTTCAGCTGCCTCGCAACAGCCGCGTCGACACAGTAAATACATTTACAGGAGGACTTGAACCTGAACTTAAAATGCAGGGAAAAGAACGAGGCGAAACGGTAAGAGAGAGCGCGGGAGAGGCATGACAAGAACGAAAGGAGATGAGTGACAAGGACAACCAGGAAAAAGAACATTTTCAGCTCATCGGGACAATCAGTACACCTACTTTCACTGAGATGTAACATAGAAAGACAGCGGTGATGAAACCTCACTCTCTGGGTTACAGACTAGGATAAAAACAAGATGTTTAGGACCAATTTTCAGATGTGAGAACGCCCCGCTGGAGCATTTAAATAGTCGTCTTTGACAACATGAGTTACTTGCCGTTCCTGGAGGCACTATGAATGTATAAGAGGAGGGAAAAAAAACAACAAAAACACAAATGTGACCTTGGAATTAAAAAGATGTTTAACACAGCACTGGAGCCAGAGTTTCTACACATTTTTTTTTCAGTTTACTGTGAGTCATACAACTCTGGTTATCTGGCGCCCTGCAGCAAACACACACACACACATGTACAGATGCGAGCATGTGTGGAGTGAATAAATTACCTGCGGTAACCGAGAGCAACAATTTCTGCAATCAACAATGCATAAGACAGGAAAGTGAGACGTGTCATGTCGAATAAGCATCACTGCAGGTTTATGTATTCATGTGTGTACCGTATGCATGTATGTGCGGGTGACTTTGCCCTCTAGCAGATGCATGGAAGCCTGGAAAGGTACCACAGAGACTGAGTGAACACAGCGAGAGTGACGGTTTAGATGACTGAGAACTTTGCTTGTAGCTGAATCACACACACACACACACACACACACACACACACACACACACACACACACACACACACACACACAGGTTTACTTTAAACATTTCTGATGAGAATTATTCTTCTGTGGAACAAAAGTTCACATGAATCATTAAAGTAAAACAAGAGAAACAACCTGATCTGTTGTCTGCAGAGGACAGGTTTGGACACTCAGAGGGACAGGTTGGACACTCTGAGGGACAGGTTGGACACTCTGAGGGACACTCAGAGGGACAGGTTGGACACTCTGAGGGACAGGTTGGACACTCTGAGGGACAGGTTGGACACTCTGAGGGACAGGTTGGACACTCTGAGGGACACTCAGAGGGACAGGTTGGACACTCTGAGGGACAGGTTGGACACTCTGAGGGACAGGGTTGGACACTCTGAGGGACAGGTTTGGACACTCTGAGGGACAGGTTGGACACTCTGAGGGACAGGTTTGGACACTCTGAGGGACAGGTTGGACACTCTGAGGGACAGGTTGGACACTCAGAGGGACAGGTTTGGACACTCAGAGGGACAGGTTGGACACTCAGAGGGACAGGTTGGACACTCAGAGGGACAGGTTGGACACTCAGAGGGACAGGTTGGACACTCAGAGGGACAGGTTG
>NW_013952502.1:675015-678638 GCF_001266775.1 Austrofundulus limnaeus | reverse complement strand
ACACACACACACACACACACACACACACACACACACACACACACACACACACACACACAGATTTTTTTTTTCCACACACTCACTCACAGAGCCAGGGGCAATGGAGGAGAAGAGACTGAGAAAGACT
The DNA here is from genome assembly GCF_001266775.1 of Austrofundulus limnaeus. Lineage (NCBI taxonomy): Eukaryota > Metazoa > Chordata > Actinopteri > Cyprinodontiformes > Rivulidae > Austrofundulus > Austrofundulus limnaeus. The sequence continues at coordinate 678,511 of NW_013952502.1, read as the reverse complement.
TTGATCACCGAACTGAGCACATTCAAGCACTCTACCAGAGAGGGCAGCCAGTGATGAGGAGGAGAGCGGCGAGCGCCCAGGGAAGGGAAGGGAAGGGAAGGGAGGACGATGGGGGGAGAAAGAAATCTTGTTGTTTTCTGACCTCTGAGATCATTGATACGGATGTTAAGGCGTACAGACAATCAGGCATCCAACACGAATCCAACCAGGCTCTTTTGGAAGAAAGAACAACAACAAAAATCTTGACATGAGACTCGAAAGCGTAAACCCATGCTGACAAAACTAATTTCATTTCGGCTCCATGTGTCTGGACAAGAGCGCACCGAAAGCGGCGGCAACATTCTGAAAATTTAATTCACACTTAYGTCTTTAGCCTCTGGTGGCTCGCTGACTTCTGAATGGTAAACATTACAATATCAAGCAGATGCACACTTGTGTCACACAGGAATCCCTACAGGTTACATCCCCTTTTAGAGCATTGTATACCATATAAGACAGGCAGCCATGGCACTGCTTATTCACCCTCCGTGCCTGAGATGCAGGTGGATAAACCGCAGCGCTGTTTGCAAAGAGAACAGGTAATTATCGCTGGCATTTTGACAAGTGTTTGCCAGAGTGAAGGTCAACTCTGTCTGCGTGGGAGATCTATGCTAATCTGCTCAGCTGGAAAAGACTACCARCTCACCACTCAAAAGGTAGCTAACATCACTGTGCAGGCACAGTTACCGTGTTTCCATTTTAGATTCGTCTGTGAAGGGTTCRTGCGTGTTTGAAAGACAGTGCATGGGGCCCCAAAGAGACAAGTGACAGACATACAGAGGAGTGGACTGGTGCAGGAAAGAATATGTCTTAGTTTTATTTATTTCACGTTCTGCAATAAATGTTTGCATTCCACCCCGTGGCTTTAAAGGAGTAATAAAGTATTTTTTTGTCTTTTTTGCTTAAATATTCAAAGTGCATCAATAATGTTTTATGTTTGCGTTCTTTACAGCCATCTGAATTAAAACTAAATACAACCAGGAGKTTTCTAAAGATTTCCAATCCTAGTAAATGTCTTTTGATGCAAATATTGTATGAYACAGAAGAAATCTTTTTTAAAACACATTTGCATGAGCCACTATGAAAGTTCTAAGATTTGAATTAGAAAGCTCAAGTCTGCTCTGGAAAAGGTTCCAGTTGGATTAGTTATCAGTTTAAACCACCGAAACCATTTCTGGTTGAAATTGCAAATTGAGATAATTCAATTTGATCTTTATTCAGGTAAGATATTGACTAATAAAAAGACCACATAACTCTAATAAAAACAATCTAACTATTAACAAATGTGTAAAGAAGTGCATGATTTTAAGTTACAAATGYAAACTTTTCTATTTTGCCTCCAGCTTGAAGCAAAAACGAAGTTCATCGTCTACTCTCAAAATCTGTTTCTTTTATCAGACTTTCAACCTCACATAAAAATAAAAGCTTGTGGAGAAAAGACATAACTTTCCCCTCACATTTGAGGTATTTTCACCACAGATTTTAGATACATACACAGGTGGGTGCTTTTTACCCAAATTACTCATGATTTTCCTTGAAAACATTTCCAATGCGAGTGTGTGTGAGACAAAAAGGCAGAAACGGAGGAAGAAACGTCTGTGTCCACATCTCTATGTCTCCCTCAGGTGACAGCCGTGAGTCAGGGTCTCTGCTGTCTTTTCCAGATGGCCCAGCAAGTTGCTCCCAGGGTCCTTATGATCCCAGCACTCATTGACCGGAGCCGGGGTTCTCACGGCCTGGGGGCCTGTYGGCTCATTGCTGCAGCCTGGCCTCTAGGGCCTTTGAGGCCTCTAAAGGGCTCCGGGGTCGCCCAGTCGTGACAGCCAAGACAATAGAAGTGTCCTCGCTCAGCTCCCCACCCACCACCTATCAGCCACTGTTAACACACACATACACACACACACACACATACACACACACGGGCATTTGGCCTCGACATCCTGATCCCAGTGGGTAGACAAGTCAGCGAAGTCATCAGGATTCAATTTTTATACCGAGCACTCAAATTCATTACTTATAATTACGACTGCAAAACACATACATAACACCATTTAAAAAAATTACGCCAGGACATAATTATACAATAACACTTTATGAAGCCAGAACACTCTTCCTACATCTAAATCCACCTACTCGCTGTGAAAAGCACAAACGTGTAAGTGGATCAAATCCATCATCGGCTACAAAACGTCACTTCACAGAGAGCAAAAGCAGTTCTGGCAGATCTATTATCCCCCCCGACTGAAGGTGATTTACATGTTTAGAAATCACTGGGAGGAAGCAAGAAGTAGTTCTAAACAACACATTCCAGCATTGGTTTTAACAGCTTGGCTGCCACTTCATCAAATATTGAATAAATCATTTTCTTGGCAGAGTCTGAACACAGCTGCAAAGAAAAAATAAATAAATAAAAAAAGTTGCACAAATCCACACACGCGCGCACAAACACAGACACGCAGAATGCCTTGTAGTTTTGATAAAGCAGCAGCTTTCTCTTTTGTTTTGCAGCCGAGCAGGGATTAGGCAGTGCCCCGTCTTTGTCCTGCAGTTTTCCAGTTGAGCAGCACACAAGAGCCTCTACCTCCACTAATACAGTCAGACCTCCCAGCAGGCCTTTCACCACACAGCCGCTAAGAACCTGCTGCCTAAAAGATGCTTTTCAATGAGTTATCAAATCTCCTCTATACTGTCCGTGCCTTTCAACCGAGTCTCTTTGTCTATTTTTTTTTTCAATGGTGCATTGAACACATCAAATAGAACTGATGGGCAGATAGATGGACAGCAGAATGTAGCAGAGCCACATTAATCTAGTTTAGACACTACTGGGTACAGTCAAGCTTTCATATACAAAGTCCATAACTTTAAAGGAACATTTCTCAGAGTTTCTGACCTTTAAAGACAAAAAAGAAACAAGTAGATGGATTCAGTAGATATACACTCGATTTTACCTACCATAAAACATCTATTATTATAATGTGAAGGAAATTGGGAAAAGTAAAAAACTGACAGTCTGATGTGCTGTTGATTACTTTATTATACTAGATAAAGAATAAAACATTCAAAACTCACTCCTATATAGGATGCATTTCTTAAATTTCTTAATGTTTTAAACATTGAATGACTCATTATGCAGCTGTAGGCCTGTCACAATAAGAAATTTTGCTGGACAATAAACTGTCTCAGAAAATATTGCGATAAACGATAGTATTGTTTGGAGACCATTTTAAACTAATATAATGAATAATTTGTTTAACTCAATTTTCCTTTTGTGTATTTCAAGCTGTTGTTAAACGTAGCGCAACTGTGTTTGCTGCATGACCGGTTTCACCTGTTCCCCCATGTTTGTCTTGTATGTCCTCTTGAATGGGCGTTTCTTAACTGTCCCCTCCACCCTTCGCTGAATGTACAGCACCTTGTGAATTTATTTCAGTGAAAGGCACTATAAAAATAAATAAAC
>NW_013952502.1:652049-674965 GCF_001266775.1 Austrofundulus limnaeus | reverse complement strand
CACACACACACACACACACACACACACACACACACACACACACACACAACCTGGACTGGACAATGTGAAAACAACACACAAAAGCTGCTGAAGCTGTAATATTGCTACTCTCTTCTATCCAAGCCAGAGCAATTTAATCTCAGTGTCTTCCTCTGGCTTTATAAAATAATTGTGGTCGCCCGCACACTGTTTACGAAATTTATTAAGAAAAAAATAATTTAAAAAAACCTCTCTGCGAACATAATGTTTAGCACGGTGCCCTGAGGAAGTTCTGAGGTGTCACCAGCTGAAAAGATGGCGTCAGAAAACCAAAGACGCTCCTCCAGCTAAATGCCTGTTCACAAGGCTCTCATGCTACAGAGGTTATGACACTGTGCACCTGACAAATACCTGATGCCGAAGTTCAATCATCCCTACACTGAGGAGCAGAAGAGAGGGAGACATGAAGAAAACAATCAGGCAAATAAAAATCATCAACCTCATTTTCATTTCTTGTGCGATTAATTGATTTATTGCGATTAATTGATTTATTGCGGCAGGCCTAGCTGCAGGTCTTATAGCAGACATCCAGCATTTTATTGCAGTTTGAACAGGTCCAACTTTGATAACAAAATAAAAGTTATACAGCTTGAAGTTCCAGCTTCTCAAAAAAGCCTTTTAAATTTTTTTTCTTAAAATACAAAATATATTTAACAGTGTGGAAAACAGTCGTCAGGTCAGCAGGGAAACCACTTTGCAGTTTGGATAACTACAGTCCTCCACAAAAGCTTTAAACAACCCCTAATTTTTTTTTAAATGTGGATGTGAAGGAGTAAGGCTTGTAAGCTTTAGAAAGGGTCTCAATCAATGTTTTTTTAAGGCTTTCTGAAGGTTTTTCTTTTTGTTACTTTAAACTTTGACTGCTTTTTCACTTTCCAGTCCTTGTATGTGAACATTGCAGCATAATGTGTTGTCTTTGATTAGAGAATGATGAAAATGAACAAGCGGAGAACTAAAAAAATAAGGTCAGCCCTGAAAAACTACTTTCAGCAAATAATATGACCTTATGGCATGTTTTCAATTACAAAAACAAGAATATATTTTAAAAAGGTCAACATATTTATTTCTAATGTATACGTCTATATCTATAGTTTTTCTTAGACTAAAAATAAAAAATGTTGGTTTTAAATTATTGTAAAAAAAACAAACATTTTTAAAAGCCTTTTTATTAGATGTGGGGTTTAATTAAAATAAATGTATAAAACAGATTTCAAGTACACTTAAGTAATTGTCGAACACTCCCACACAAATGATAAATGGGAGGCCTATAGTGTATGTGTTTTTATGGTTAATTGGCCTCATTTAGCACAATTTTCAGCGCCATTCTCCTGTTTTTTTATAGCTGCCACAATGCTTCATGTTGAAGGCTCTCTGCAGCAGACAGCATACAGAATGCAGCGAGGATTTTGATGAGTTCATTAGGAGGCCACGCCGTTTATGCACGGTCACACATGAGGCAAAGGTCAGCCAGGATTACCCAGGTGGTCACTGTATGTGGGTGTCACTTTGATTTCAGACTGCACTAAAAGCACGCTGCTCCTCTGCAACAGCTAATTGGAAATCATCACATTTTTGCAATAGCATGTTGAATTCAATGTCCTTATTATTTTTGTAAAGTTGGAAGATGGCTAAAATAAACATACCTCGGGATGCTGGGAAGTCTAGTCCGTGTCACACTGCTGSTGTGAGTACAGAACAGACTGCCTGTTTGCATACAGAAAGCCCTAAAATGAGTTAAATCTTCTCTATAATCTCTGGGTGCTGTTTTTAAACATCTAACAGCTGCATCTCACATTTTTTTAAACAGTAAGTGAAATTTATCAAAACCACAAGAAGTCGCTTCTTTCAAATCTTATCTTCACAAATTGCAATTCCAGTTGGCTGTATTCATAATTCATCAGCATGGGTCAGGCTCATGATCATGTTGACATAACATTTGGTCTGACATTTCAGCCCTGCTCATGCCTGTCATTAGCTCTCACCACACGAAACCTCATCAAAGTCAGTCACACAAGTGAGCAAGAACAAAAGGGAGAGGAAGAGGCGGGAAAAATCAGAAAAAATACAAGTCATACTAATAATAAATACAGTACTGGTAAGGCATATGTCTATCTGATTGTTTTAGACTGAGAAATTGAGAGTATGTGAGTGACAGCAAAGGATAAATATGGACAYACACTGTCAACACTGCCAATCCAAAGCTCAAACTTGGGTACAACCTTTTTTTTTCATGAGCTGTCATCCGGCACCTGCTGCTCCTAAGCTAAAGAGAGAGAAAATAAATAAAAATAAAAAATGGGGCAGCAACACATCTCTGCCAATAAAAACAACAACATCATTCTGATTCCACAAAGGCAATGTGGGATGATATCAAAGTATAGCCGTTGTCCTCAAAGTCATTTCCGACCAAAGCAAGGACACGCCTCTCACACACATCAACCCCAACGAGCAGGATGACCGGAGTGCAGACAATAGGCAGGGGAGAAAAGGCAGGGAGTTCTTACAACCTCCTGTCAGAGGGTGACAGCTCTCCATCAGTCCACATCAAACAAGAGTACACTGCAGGCATACGAAGAAGAATGAACTCTGATTGACCAACACCAACCTGTCTCAACCTGTCGCTCTGCTGGATGTAACAGACCAAACAAACTGCCCTGTGCACTGTGTGTGTGTGTGAGGATCTGTGTGTGTGTGTGTGTGTGTGTAGAAGCTGGAGCTCAAGCCTAGACTGCGATAGAGTGGTCTGGCTTGTAAAACTGAGATGACTCAGGGTAAAGGTTGTCGATGGATCTTTGTGTGAAGATGACAAAATAAAAATGTAAAGGTTCCTCTTACCTGCAGCTTGAACCAGATCTGCAGTGGTCACGTTCTTGGGGTTTGGGCCGACTCTGAACGTCAGCGCGGGACCCAGGACGCTGCAAAATAAACAGCAAAGGAGAATCAGCATGCGAGGAAAAGCTTTGTAGTCTCACTGCACTTCATTTGTAATATATAATCGATGAAACTTTTACTTTTAGACAGAGGTAAGCTTGWTTTATGCTCCTGTCTTAAATCAGAGATAAGCTTTAACTCTGAGTCATTACAGCTCTGACACCACCTCGATTGGTTGTTCAGAGGCATAACAGTAATGGGATGACTTCAACACTCTATTCTGCTTCATAAATTACACCAAGGTTTTGCGTACGTCAAATAATGGAGGATTAAAAATAATAGATGGATGTAAATTTACAGTAAATTTACTTTAAACCAACAATGTATTAACTATTCAGAGATTGGGYATCTGATAATGTATTGATCTGATCAAACAGCAAACAGTCAAAYGATACTGGTCAGTAATTATAAACAAGACTGATGTTAATACCTTGCTGCTTTTGACAATTTTGTTTAAAGAATTACTATACATTCGAGCAAAAATAAAAGCTTGTGTAAAGCTACGATCGATGTTTATATTCAATATAAAAACTGACAGAGCACAAATACTAAGTAAGATATTTGCAAAGTGCCAAGCATGTCACATAGCTAAATCTTTAGGTGGATATAAAGTCTCATACTGGCACACTCATATAGCTAAGCTTTAGAATATGCATCAGTCTGATACAGGGTCATAGTTWCCACATAATGCTTAAAAAAGCACTGTTCGTCTTTAAAATGAAATAGTAAARGCAAATCATATAAGCATAAAATGAAAAATTTACAGATTTATGTATCAATGTGTATTAGATGAGTGTAACAAAAGGTTACAACATTGAATTTTAGGTTTTCAGAGATGAAATGAAGTAATCCTCATTGATGTTGTTGGTGTTAGATGTGCACAGCTGCTGAGTTCTTTACAGTTTTATGTGGCTTTGTTCTTAATAGTATAAATTCAGTAAATTTGTGGTTCAAGCAATGAGAGGCCTTTTTGTTATTTTGATATATTTCAGGTTATGTTGAAAGGATACATGTTAGAAATTGTAGTTCCATCATAATTTTAAGATTTAGGTTTAGCTTAAAAAATAAATGATGTGACAAGGAGCTTGCAAAAAAAATGGAAAAAGCAGCTTTAAAACCTGTCAGGCACTATATTGTGAAAAGTTATAAAATGGTTCAGTATGCACACTCTATCACAAACAACAACTTTTTTCATACAACAATTTCATAAACTGGATGTACCAAGTTTATTTTTGATGTTTTTGTAGATTTTCTTATTTTCAGACTAACAAGCTACAGTTTTGGGGTTTTGTTGTTGGCAAGAAAAAAATGTGACTGTTTGCTGCTGCTGTAACTTAGCTTTTAAGTAAATAAAAAGCAAGAAAGCATTTCACAAAATTTTATCAGCAACAGCACTACGATCGATGTTTATATTCAATATAAAAACTGACAGAGCACAAACACTAAGTAAGATATTTGCAAAGTGCCAATTTCTTCTCTGAAGATGGTAATCATCATTATTTACTAGCCCCCTTTTAGTTTAAATTCATGTAAAATCAAAAGTATAATTATTGTTTGAACACCTTTTTTATTCCATCTGGTCAGAAGTCAGCAACATATTTTTCTCTCTGGTGCAAAACAAACATGAGGTCTCTGAGGTTGGCCATGAAATAAAATCTAACAATCACAGCACACTCTCTWTAGTAGGTAGGAAAAATAAAACTGTAGTATTGTGACCTTAAAGTAACCCTACTCGCGTTTAGTTCAACTTCTTTATATCCCATATGAAAAGAGTTTTATAAAATGAAAAGCTGAAACTGAGAAGACGTATTTTTTGACCGAAAAAAATAAATAAAYACAACAAACAAATCCTGATCGTAGCTCCTCATAAAAAAGATCAACAGGCAATGAAAAACATTTCATCCCCCCATGAATGATGAAGACTCTTAGGAAATATCAGCAACAAACATGGCAGCAGCAGGATGAGGAGGTGAGATTATTTTTGTTTAGCTAAAGTTCAATTGAAACACGCAGACACCGAGGATCAAAACAAAGCATGTGTAAAGAAATCATCAATGCGCAAGGCAGATGCATTGGCCCTTGAAGAGAAACAGGATTTTAAAATACAAGAATTAAACATTCATCGTGCTATCGAGTATCTGGAGTATTTTCTAATGTCTCAAATGGTTAATTTTCCAGAAGCAAGTGAGCTGTAAAAAATTCAATCTGTATCAAATGCAAATCAGAAAAGTAAATGCTTATACTTAGATTACAGAGTTGAAGAATAAAAAAGATATTACTCTCCTGTGTTTATAATAATAATAATAATAATAATAATAAAAATCAAACTAAATCTAGGAACTGTTTATAACAGCTTAGCATGAAAAGGTGCTTGTCAGTCATTCACTCAGTAATTATGCACATAAATAATCATAATCCATAAAAAATTTACTAAACCAAGCTTAACGTACTCTAAGTTTTCACATTGAGCTAAAACAACCAACAATGTTCAGCTAAATCTATTTTTAGTAACTTTTTCAAAGTTCAAAATTCGTGAATTTTTAAAATAGGAAGCAATACTTTATTATAAGGTTTCACAAACAATATGAGTGGGGGGATGGCTAAAATATTCTCAGTATTGCAACTTTTTTAAAATAATTTGAGCATATCACAGCCATCAAATAAAAAAATTCAGGACAATGTTTTACTCACACCAGACAACACACGCAACTATAAAAAATGAATTTTCCTGTTTTAGTATGCAGACAAGGGGAAGAGTGCTGGAAAAAAGTGAAAAACAACGACCCCAAACGCTTCATTATATCAGTGACTGCTTAAAACAGCAGCCTCTTCCACAAAAGGCATTTTTTTATTTTTTATTTTTATAAAATAACTATGCACAACATGAATAATGCCCTGATACTGTTGTAAGATACAAAGATAAACTTTAATTTTCTGACAGCTGCAATGTGCACTAGTCACTGAGAACAGATCGTCTCGCTTTTTCTGCAGCCTCGGTCCACCCAAACCTTTCAGTATGCCATCGTACCTGATCTGTTAGGGCCTGGAAAGAGCACATACATTTTTAGTGTACTTCCTGCCAGACTGCGCTGTGCGACAGAGATGGAGACTCATCAGACTGCCAGAGTGCTGTGACCCAGAGCCACTCTCCATCAGTCAGCCCGCTACAGATGCAACGACAATCGGGCCGGGAGCAACGGGTGAGCCGATACTGCTCGACAGACGGACCCAACCGTGCACCGGTGCATTTATGAACACGCTTACATGCACGCCTACGAACGTGCATGCACAGCTCAGGACGAAATATGGCTTTCTCAAGCACCATCACCTAGGCTCTGTTTGCTCACGTAAATGTCAATGTTTCCACAATCTTTACCCCCGCATCTACTCTCCCTGGCCAGGGGGGCCACTGCCGGAGATCCCGATGCATCTCAAATTGAATTGACATGATTTTTTTTTTCATCTTTCCAAAGCCACACAAACACTATTTAAACACTCTGATGGAGAAAACACGGCCATAGCTGGGAGATAAAGTTAAGATAGATAAGTTTTCTGGAGGAATTCACACTTTTTCCTCTGTTTTCAGATGTATGAATTTGGACTTCATTTTAGCTCTGCTGGTGGGACATGATGAACGTGTGTATGTATGTATGTGTGTGTGTGTTGGCAGGATAATGTCAGGGAGGATGGTGTGTTCACTTGCACAGACTGTGTTAGAATGGACTTGTGAGTGTGCGTCCCACTCCCCCTAGTGCCATTGACGAGTAAAACACTTACGTCATCTCAAAGAGGCACCAACATCATGCTCATCAACATCCAAAACTACATTTTAAAGGAATAGTTTACCCTGATTACAGGTGGGTTCTAWCATGTTTGTGTTTAGCATCTGTGCTTTTTTAACACAATTTAAAAACTATAAAATTAGTATTCTCTTCTCAGACAGTCTGAAAGTCCTCTGCCTGCTTGTCACATTTGAGTGTCTCTTCTCTCTTCCTGCTATCAGGACTCATCAGAGTGGGTGGAAATGAGAGGCCGCCGAACAAAGCAGGCCGGCGTGCTCTGACCCAGCCGACACGTATTCAGACAGAAGCTTTCAAACACTCACCTGTCAACGCAGAGCAGCAAGAAAGAGCTTGCGTCATATCCTTCGCCTCGACTATTTTTACACGGCTGTGCTTTCATTACTTTGTAAAAGTGGGAAGGGTTGGAGGGAAACAAACTAGACCGAAAGTACATTTCCTCAATTCGTCTTCTGAAAAGAACAGTGGGGAAAATAAAATGTAAAAACATTTTAGACAGCTTCTTTGCAGGCTGTGGCTTTTACACCTCCTCATGTGTGCTGATACAGTGTCACACTGGAACATGGTTAAGTTCTTTTGAGGTAAATTAAAACTCAGAATTGATACCACAAATGTGAAATCACAGTGTTGTAGTACTCGAGAACRGTCTCAAGACTGCTTTTTGAAAGCTTCTGTTCCATCTTGGACTCGACCGCATTCATACTCGGTCACGTCTCGGTCATTGAGGACTCGAGATTTTATGTCAATATCAGTCAAGACCACAACAGTGAAAATATCACTAAACTGCCAGAATACTGTCCAGTTTATTTGTTAAATATGTATTTTTGTTACCACTGTCACMCATTTCACCCCACCTCATTCTTCTCGCACGTGGCACTCCACAAAAGTGAGCAGTGGTTGTCTGGGAGAGGGAGACGRTGTCTGCAAAATCTTCAGTAATAAAATTTTCCAACATAAATCATAAAGAATATATCTGTAAACAACGTCCAGAAGAAAGCATACAGCAAWYTGTAAATTTGTCAGTACTTCATTTTCAGAGATGGCAAGGACTACATCAGTTTATCGTCACTTATAAGGAAGCCCAAAGTAAGGTAAGCTATAAGTAAGGGATGCTAGCAAAGCTAGCTAACATTAGCAACATGCCTCTGTAACAAAATTATTCACCACAAAGACATTTAGTCAATATTAGCTTTATTAGCTACCTGTGTAAAGTAAACTGTATGTTTTAGGGCACTAGTTTTTTTATTTTATTTTTCAATCTTGGTCTCAAATTGGTTTCAGCTCCTAAAAGTCTTGGTCTTGTCTCGGTCTTGATAAACTCTTGGTCTTAGGTTAGGCGGTCTTGACTACAATACTGAGAAATTAACCGTGAGACACTATTTAAAAACAATTTAGGTTCTGTATTAAAAATCCTACGACGGAGCATTTGGGCCACACAACGAGATTTTTTTTAATTATTATTACGAGATTAAAATCGTAATTGTATGAGAATAAAGTCGTAATATTACTAGATTAAAGTCGTAATATTACTAGAAAAAAGTCATAATCATGACGTGTCCATTTTCCTGTTCCTCATTTCCTCCTTATTTTCCTCACACCTGCTGTGTACAGCCATGTCTCTGTGTCTATAAAGTAGTCCTTGATGACTTGTCACTGTTAGATTAATATGCTTTCATCCAAATTAGCTACGTGACGACTAAATCTGTAAATGCATCCGTTAATTACAATACAGCTTCAGTTTATAGTCGTTTGCACAATTTCCAAGTCCTGCTACTGATAATTTGATGCTAATGTGCTAAAAGATTAACTATTTATAGCAATACTAAAGAAMMACTTGACAAGTTGCTCAACATTCTTCGTTTTAATGCAGTGCTAACTGCATGCTTTTTTCGTGTAAAGGGTATGACTTTAATCTCGTAATATTATGACTTTAAACTCATAATATTATGACTTTAAACTCGTAATATTATGACTTTAAACTCGTAATGTTATGAATTTATTTCTATACGACTTTAATGTCATAATATTATGACTTTATTCTTGTAATTTAAAAAAATATATCTCGTTGTGTGGCCCCAATACTCCATCGTAAAATCCAATATAAACCTGAGGGAGAAAAGAAATCTTAAATACATGTCAAAAACGTAGAGTATGTTATTTTAGCTGCAGTAAAAACATTTTTTTRATTCTCAGTTTGCCCTTTTCTTCACATGAAATGCTTTAAAATCATTTGCCAACAACACATACACCTACAAATCCATATACACCATTTTGAAATGAGTCAGTAAGGCTGCAAAGTAAGTTCTAGCTTTTGTGGTATTTTGATTTTAAACAGAACCTCTTAATGCAAGAACACTTACTGCATTTTAATGAGTAAAAGCACCTTTACACAAACACAATAATGTCACTGGCTTTTCATCAACATTAAGATAATGACATTAATCATCGCTTGCATGAGGAGTTAATTTTGAGTGATATGAAATGACAGCTGTAATAACAAAATTAAGTAAAATCAGTGCCAGCGTGATGACACATGCGGGTGTTCTGGCTCATCAAAACTAAAAATGGAGGTTGAATTAAAAAGGCAGAGATCTCCGTGGCTGCATTAATGTTGGGTTTTACACAATAAATGTTATTCAAAGCTGAATATTCTGTACTTTAGTTGCATTGCGGTGGCACACTGCGGCTGACTGGCTTAGTCTTTTACATGCTGCAGGTGTTATTGAGCCACCCAGACTTCACTTTTCCTGCAAGAGCATTTCAAAAGGCTTGTCAGATCTTAGACAAACACACCTCCTCTGCCTCCTACATGGTCTGACACCAAGCGCACAGAAGAATCATGGCACAGATGCAGAATGGACTGGGTTCAAGGACAGTTCAGTTGCTTATTAATATATTAACTGCCTCCTGCTGGACTGTTTTAGATGACTACTTTCAGTTTTCTTCCATTTAATCAACTAAGAGTTGTTTGAAAGCTAAGCTGCCTTTGTCTGGCGAGAGATGCAGTGAAAAACAAAGTGTTTTGAATACAGTGGAGACATCAGTGTGTGCCTGGAGATAATTGGGCCTGATTTCTCTCACTGCACGAAGTCAAACACTTGTAAAGGTCAGAAAACAACCAACGCCGACAGTCTCTTGCAGTTTAGTGCATCATTTTTACACAAATCATCCTTCCAGTGGATGGGAAACCTTTATCCTTCTTTTTTAAACCCCAAAAATGTTATCAATGTAACCAATTATTCTTGATTTGGTGAATAGTCTGTAATCTGTGAGGTAAATCCAATGACAGTRTATTGTGTTTACACTTACGAGAGCTGGGTGAGATCTGCAGCATGAAGGTTCAACCTATGTGTCAGCTTCTCCATTAGGTCCGTGGCCCGGTCATTGGTGAGAGACCTGGTTGAAACACAAAACACAGCTTGTTTGAAGGCTCACAGCAATAAAACATTTGCTCAGAAATCCAACTATTATTTTAAAGATTTTTAAGGGAAATACAGCTGCAATTCATTCCCAAAAATGGGTCATTGCACACAAGCAAAAGCTATGGTTGTCTGAACGGATGTTCTGTGGAAATTTGCACATTGAAGACAGACACAAATAAACACACAAAGCAACTGTGCCATGGGAAAAGGGATCAGCTGCCTCTCCAGGCTTGGTAAATCACCTGCTTTTTTTTTCCAGCAATGAAACAAACAATAAGGTGCAAATGGAACCTGCATGAGGTGTAATGGCTGTATCATATGGATACTCCTTCCTCTCCCTATCCTCGTCTCATCTTTCTTCTTCCTCTGCATCGACTTTCTCTGCCGTGCGTGCCTGCAGCCTCAGACTAAAAACGTGATAACAAGGAGCACACAAACACACACAGGCACGCGCACGCTCTCACTGAGAGATGAAAATAATAAGGTGCAAATGGAATGAAGGTGAAGTGTAATGGTGGTCTGATAAAGCCATGCCTCATCTCAGCTCAATCCATGGCTGCTTTCTCACTCAGAGAGTAAATCGCCAGACAAATAGACCAAACAAAGGCAATCTGTGGACCGGCGTGTCGTWGACAGGAAATGAGAAGGCCATTCTCCCAAACACACGAAGGAAAAGCTACTTTATTGCTGACAGCTTAACCTGGAATCGCTGAGAATTACTGGCAAGTGACTGCAAGGTGACACGCGCCAAAAAGTCATGGATCATGACGAGACATTGTCRAAATTTTGTTGCCTTTCTATAATAGAGAAATGGGGAAGTAAACAGTGAAAAACAATTTCATGGAGGACCGGGTACTGAGAGCAATATCATTTACTGAGTGTGTGTTCAGTTTTCAGACACACTCCACCATCTTTAGTTAAAAAAAATCTTAATGTGGACACATTTAGAAAGATCTTCTGAGGTGGGGTTCAGTGTAAATGTTATTAAAAATATTAAATTAGCTATTGTAGACACATCAGCTCTTTRAATTACCTCATTTGAAACAAATAGAGTTTAATTTTGACCATAATGAAGAGTTAATGCCTAGTCTAAAGGTGGCATAGACCAAAGTGGATTGCCTGGGTTCTAAAATAACTCTAATGTTCGTGCAAACGCTGTTTTATAAGCCTTCATACTTTTCTGTATTTGGARTTTRTCTCAAACTGAGGTTGTTCAAAGAGCTGACTATAACAGGTAGAGTATTTTAACYATTTAAAATATATCCACAGAACCCCACGTCAAAAGATCTGAACTGTCTCTTAAAGTCTGAAATCTGCAAAATTTTGTTAAGTGTGGTATTTTACAGGTCACAGTTTTCTAACAGAAAAGAAAAAATGCACACTTTAGCTGATTTACTCCTCCTTAAGAAAAGTGGGGGATTCTTATTTTTTTCAATTTTTGAAGGGTTTTGGAAGCTGAAGTTTCACCAAAGCTATTCCAGACACGTTCACATCCCTTTGCGGTAATTCTAGCAACTGGAGAGCTCCAGGAGTGACTTGATTGTTGATGCTTGCACTTTTCCCCCTTGGGCTTTTCTGTCTCTTTCTCCTGCATCCATACCTTTCCACTCCCCCTCACCCACCCACCCGCACACACTTTCTGCACAAACCACCCCAACCCTCCCCCTACATCTCAACACCCCACCCCACCCCTCCTTCTCTTTCTGCCACCAGCACAATGTCAGGAGCTGTTGGATAAGCAGGCTTGTGTAGCCTCACTGCAGGGTTCGAAGAAGCAGGGAATAACAACTGTGCAATCATGATGTCAGCAGCGAATGCAGAGACACCTCTGTAGGTGTCCACTAAGTGGGTGGAGGACAGATGAGGAGGAGGAGGAGGTGAAGTTATTTCACTCAGAAGGTGACCTGTTTCCTTCCTCGTATATGTGAAGTGCGCATTCATCTGCTACTCCTATCTGTGCAGCAGGAAGATGACGACTGTACTTACATCAGACCTTTATGAGGCCACGTGTGTCGAACAGGTGAAGGACAACCAACTTACACTCCACTTGATAACGCCATAAAAGGATTTGAAAGAGCGCCAGGGGCGAAGACCCAGTTGATAGAAACGTATCTTTGCTCAGACCCGACCCGAGGGAAAGGGAAGAGAGACGGAGCAGCAGAGAGGACTTGGCTACCCTTCCTCACAAAGTGTCTTCATTAAGGCACAGTTATGCTTTCATGCTGACGGATTTATCATCTCTGCTATTGTAATCAGGTCACAAAAATCACACACAAAAGATTTCAACCCACAGCATCTTTTTCCATAAAGACGAGAATATGTAGGTGGGCTTTGACAGAAATGGTACCTTTTAAAGCCAGTTTTAAGAAGGCAGACATATACTTTGTATTGAGGTACTTGAAAGAGGTCCATTAGTATGTCAGAWTACAAAAGCTACAATATAAAGAAGCTATGAACATCAAAACATTTAGAAAGAAAGGGGGCTTGCACTACTGCTGGGGCGGCTTTTAAAATCACATGGTTTTAAGATCACAAAAGTAACCAAGGGGACTAACATACATTAGACCTGATTTAATGTGTTTGAAATATAGCAACAGATAATATGAAACAAATGTGGTTCACATATATTTATTCCTACAGGGCTGCCACTCACACCTTTCTATTTCATTCACCAAACTCTTCAGTTCGGGTATTTTTTTGTGGGGGTGTTTACCCCCCAAAATTTCTGGCTATCAGTACACTATAAAGAAGGACATGCAATCATGCTATAAAATAACCAAACATTCAATTAATTTTAAGATTTCAAGAATTGGGCCATAATAACTCTTCTGGTCTTTGGAGAATTTAAAGTTAGGTTTAATACCTTACACAAACARTAAACTTGAATTATGAGAATATAAAAGATAAAATATGAACCCCATCTAATAAAAGGCRTTTCAACAGTTGTGCAGTGAGAAATTCTATCATTCAGTAATTTATTTTTATTTCTTTAGTTCCATATCACAACAAAAGTCGTGTCAGGATGCTGATTCTTTCAAGCCTTCTCTGTGTGAATAAGACTAAATGTGATCCACTCACTCTGAGCCCGTGATGATGTAGCCAAAGTGTCTGTCCTTCCCTCTGCTGGAAAACTCCTTGACTCCTACGTGGACCAGCTGGGTTTTGATCTTCATGTCCTTCTTCTGCGGCTCCTCTGGCTGCTGATTTCCTGCTGGAGCCTGATMCGCCTGCATCCACCTGTCAGTCTCGGAGCCCACCTGGGCATCAGACCCATCTGGTCCACCGCTCAACCGCAGGGTGGAGCCTTCCTTTGCGGGGACGGACACGATCTTCTCCTCAGAGAGGTGGGGAACTGGAACTTGGCCCTGCATTGTTTTACTGTGGACGTTCTCGAGTCCCACTAGTTTCTGAAGGGGAGGCGGTGGTGGGCCGCTGTTTACTCCTGGAGCGTCGCCAAACGGCTCCATGTTGAGGTAGTCCAGCAGCTTGGAAAAAAATACTGAGTGCTGTTTGGGGGAAAAAAATGAACTGTTTTGTTATGCCAAGTTTTAAAGGGATCCATGATTAGTTGTAACATTAGATATTATTTGACAAACATGTATTTAAACTGTAAAATAAAGACTGTAAAAATACTGTGGGATGTTCAGTTTTTATAAAAAAAATTTAACACGGACGGAGCCATTTTATTTACATGCAAAGCATTCTGGGTAAATGATGACGTGGATAGGTCCTCGGTGTGAGCGAGCTATATCCACCCTGAAGGTTAATCTTGGACAATATCTGATGATTGACTCTTTTAAATGAAACCAGAGAGCGTTGACAGAGAGGAGAAGGTAGAAATGACTCAGCTGTAACTGAAAATATGGATGGAGGACAACAGAGCTGCTTCATGGAAGAAGAACCCCAGCTTAGCCTGTTAGCTTTAGCATTAGCACTAATGCTGTATTGCCTTATGTGTATTAGCTCAGCGTTAGCTCAACAAACCAAAGCTAAACTGAGGTCCTCCATCTGTATTTTCAGTTACAGCTGAATCATTTCTACCTTCTCCTCTCTGTCAACGCTCTCTGGTTTCATTTAAAAGAGTCAATCGTCGGATATTGTCCAGGATTAACCTTCAGGGTGTATATAGCTCGCTCACACCAATGACCTATCCACGTCATCATTTACCCAGAATGCTTTGTGTGTAAATAAAATGGCCCCGTCCGTGTAATATATTTTTAAACTTTTAGTTTAAAAATTATAAAAACTAAACATCCTACAGTATTTTTACAGTCTTTATTTTACAGTTAAAATATATTTTTATCAAATAAAGTCTAATGTTATAGCTAATCGTGGATCCCTTTAATGGAAATGACAGTTTATAAAGTTGATAAAATTTATATTTTCATTGCCAAACATAGAAAAGGTGTGAATTGTTTCTTCTGGCATCATTTCTGAGACCGAGTGCTGATTCAAAAGATTAATAATTATAAAACGTTTTTCTAGCCAACTATTAAAGTGTGCATTCAGTTTCATGACATGTTTACAGTCAAATAAGAGATTTGCACATCACTAAGAAGCTAGAAGTCTTTCAGGTTCTAAACATTCAGCAACAAATAACAGGACGTGCAACTTTTCAAATCACACCTTTAAAGCAGCATTTAAAGTGAATGACAAGCAAGCCTGGACATATCTCCCTCCCTGAGAAACCAATTTGTTTTTGAGCAGAGCAATTTTAAATTCACCTTGTCAATGGACTCTTTGTCGGCAMCGTCTGTTTGTTGGCCTGGAAACAAACACAATGTATGTGAACAGACTGTGTGAAAACCAAGGTTCTCCTTTGTGTTTAGCAGAGAAAAGCAGTTATGACACAAAATGAACGGCTCAGAAATACATCAGACAGAATTCTGTATGAGCATTACATGAACAAAGCCTTGCTATATCATTTATAAACTCACAATATCTTGTAGTCTTGTATTTATTAAACAATAAATTATGCCCCCCCCCCCAGCAAAACAAACACTAACCTTGTTGCTTTACTTTCAGCATGTCTTTCAGATTCTGCTCTTTATGTGATTTCAGGTCCTGGTCTTGATTCAGGCGCGTTGCTGCCAGTGGCTCCTGGTTACCCTTCATCTCCCCCGTGGAGGTAGTGGCTCCCGGTCCTGGCTCCTCATCGACCTCCTGCAGAGCTCCTGTGATGATCTCAGCCAGTCGGTCCAGGTCTTTGCCCATCAAAGCCTCCATGTGAACGTTGTGTCCCCCCAGCTGCTTTACCGCATTCAGGAAGAATCGATCTGAACAGAGAGGAAAACCAGATTAATAGAAATAAAGTGTTCCACACAATTTACACACAGCTACATTAACATGATGTGCTGYAAAAATTGAAACCCGAGTGTGAAATATGTAATAAAATCTGCATCAAAAGCTGAACCTACCATCCGTGGTGCTGAGAGGCTGTTTTGCGGTGAGCTGGTTTGAGCTAGCCTTGAAGAGCAGTCTGTTGAGATCAGGCTGCGCAGTTTTGGAGCCGAAAGCGGCCTGTGGCTCTGCATGATTGCTGTGAGCTGGCTGCGTGTAGCTGAGGTAGTGAAGCTTCCCTTTGGGCCACGCAGCCTCAGCACCTGTGCTGCCCTGCTGAGTGCCTGATACACCAGAAAGAAGCTGCTCCAGATGGTTGGAGAGGAGCTTGTTCTTGTCCTGGCTGGAGTAGGTTGTACCGAGCTTGGGGTGCTTGCCCTCTCCACTTTTGGTGATGACTTTGGTGACTGGAGGCTGGCCAGCTCCTTTCTGAAGGCTGTAGATGGTTGTCTCCTTCCAGCCCTGTTTGGGTTTTGGCTTAGCTGCACTATCAGGCCTGATGTCTTCATTCTGAAATACAAAGGTTGCCACAGAACATGAAGAACATTATTAATTTGTCAGACAATTATTTTTTTTCAATTCTAAGCTGTGTGAATGCAATAAGTTAAACAGTCAGGTCTCAAAAAAATTGTCATATTTTTACAGCAATACTGTTCACAATGTGTCTTTTACCTTGAAACATTTCTATGATAATAGTTTATGTATATATACTCATCAATAACTTAAATAAAACTGTGCTGATCCTCCCTGTTACTCACATGTTCTAATATTTTTTTGATGTTTGCAATATCCCCAAATATATTATTTTATTCAAGGATTCAAGAGTTTATTGTCATTGTCAAAAGGCAACGAAATTGTGTTTGGAGTACAACACTCAGTGGTAGTAGCAGATTTCCCATTAAAAGTGCATATGAGGTAAAAGTGACACCAGTGCTTGCACACATACATCTTACAAAAAATATAAATGAATAAACAAATAAATAACCAGCTCTCCAACCCTGCTATAATAAATAAGTGAAAATGTAAGTATTCACTTATTTATGGAAAAAAAATGTATAAATATCTAAAGGGAGAATTCAGATTTTTCAAAGAAGGGTTTTGTGTAAAATAAAATTTAACACAGCTGATGTTCCAGCTGAAATACTTTGATAGACCTACTGGACTAGGCTGTACAGGAAGAGTTACAGCTAGCTGTCYGTAGTTCAGTCTGTAAATATTTAGAGAATTCTACTATAATAAAAATGTGAGAAAAAATGAACAGCAATTCATAAGTTTGTTGGTTTYGAGGTTGGTGTTGTTTTAAGAGCGCAGCAATTTGTTTTTGTTTCTGCCCTATTCAGACTAGCGTTTAGCTCGTCATTCCTTCCAGAATTAAACTTTATTTCYCTACATAGAGTGAATTCAAAAAACTATCTACAGCAGGTAAARTAATAATTGCCAATTTTTCCACAGAACGTCACTTCAAAAGATCTGAGCCACAGCATCTCTTTGCATTAAGTGCTAAATAATAAATGCGCCTATGTGAACATGCTTGACTGAAAAACATCYGAAAAACGTTACGTTAGCCACAACTACACTGATCCACTTCCAGCCTTATTTTTGTATATTTCTGAAAAGCTGAAGTGGCAACATTCATTCGATCCATTTTCATCCTGGTCTGGGGCTCCTCAGGAGCTTTTGATTGCTCCACGAGAACATCAAATGGGCTGAATCGGGTCACCATCAGTGTGCCACGCTTTAGAATAAAAATGACAAGCAACCTGGGCTCAATGAAATGGGACAGGATATGAATAGGGATTCCAGATCAAAGACAACTGCCCTTGGAAATTGCATTATGGAAATCCAAGATGAGATAATGTCACTCAAAGAGTCATTTCATGCATTTCCACAACAAAACTTTAAAAGCACATCTCTGCTGTTTGAGAAGCAGCAGTATTCCTTATCTTTGATGGTAAAAAAAGTCTAAGTTAGCCATATGAGTTTATATTCCACATATGATGAAACATGTATCTACRTTACAATGCTAGATACACAGGTGTTTAGAGGCATTTTTGCCATTTGAGAGTGCAGCTGGGATTGATACCAGCACCAAACTGTGCAATTTTGTCCTTTCTTCTCTTTTTGACTTTGTCCCTGTGAAGACAGGGAATCWTTCTTTCTATGTGAGTCATAACAGCCCACGCACGCAGCATACAGTACATCCGAGGCACTGAACAGCATTATTATCCAAGTCACTGCAACACTAATACCAGCTCTCTCCCTCGATGCCATTTTCTGTCTTTCAAACGTATACAGAGAAAATGTCAGTCTTTCTCAGCTCGGCATACTGAGGGACCATAATGGCATTAGCACAGCAAGGCGGAGGTGCTCTGCCATTCATGCTAACCATGTTTGCCTCTTTCCATCACGCTGCCCAACAAAGAAGCTCATTTCATCAATAAGGAAGGTCCTGAACTCTTCAACTTTGCATTATGGCTGCACTGACACGGCAGCAGGAAGCGGCTCAGCTATGAAGGATTTCAAGAACATTTCGCACAAAGCCGGGTGTCCATCCTAAATATGAGAAGTGAATAATGTAAAGAGGTGATGAAGGACCTTTGTGTAAAAAAGGGTTCCTGCTCAGTAGGGGAGAAGGAGATGACAGAAAGAATGAAACAAAAGCRAAGAAAGGATGACACGATGAAAGAAAACGACAATAAATGACTCTTGGACAAAAGGGGAAAGACAAGAAGATGTCCTCTAATAAATTGACATTCCTGAGATGGGTTTGGTTTGGTTTTATTTACTTCATAGAAAAATAAGACAGTATTTTTGGCCTTCATTTTCAGTGCAGAATTATTTTAAAGCTCTAAACTTTTATTTGAGTATTGAAAACAGTTTCACCTGTGACAAACTTAAACCTGAGTTTGAGTGTTTACAGTATTGGACAATAAAYAAAGGGCCATTAACAAAGTTTACTCAAAGGTTAAACATTTTCGAGCCAGTCAGTGTGAGCGCTGACAATTAATTTGCCATTTTTGTGATAATTATGACGTGTTATTTTTCATTTTTGTCATAGACAAATTKTTTTGTTCTTATCTATGAATCGTTTTACAACACATTTAAATATTGGAAAAAAAAAACTAAAAACCGTGTAAGCTTTCTCAGCAAATGAATAAATTAAMGTCAACCTCAATGAGAGATTTTGGGGTAAAAAAAGACATCTAAATCTTTCCGTATATGCAGATGATAAGTTTGGACAAAATTTGGTACAAAGTAGGTTTACTGAAGTCTAAACTTTGTCATCGACATTAATTAAAGGTCTGACTTTGTCCGAACTTGGAAAGACAAAAAAGTAATTGCTAAGGAAGAAGTCAAACTTGTGAACTCCGGCTAATGAGCACTTCCTGCCCCCTACAGAGTTTTTTAACCACATCTGCAACCAGACACTAGACCGTTAACTTAATCTGACCACATGCTGAAAACTAGTCCTCTGATTGACTAAGGTAAAGTTAATATTAACCTTTTCTGTGCCAGTATCCTTTTCTGTATCAGGCTGTTTGTWATTTATTATAAATTTAATACATTGTGGCCGTATGAGGTAGTGAAYCAGATAAGGTGCACCAAATGAGAATAGTGAATTATTATGAAATGCAAAATTCTACTGAACCTTTTTAAAAAACAATACTGTCATAGTTAAATGTATGTACACCTTCTTCCCATTATAGGGCATCATCAATGTATGTTTTTTTTTAATTTACCAGGTTAGAAAATGAAGCAAAAATGACTTTACATGAACAAATTAACATGACATATTATATTGTCCTTATCAATTTAACAAAAGCTAAGACAAAATTTAGAAGCATGCATGTGAAAGARTACAACCCACATTTTTATAGTTTGTAGAAACGAGTTTGGTCGCAATAACATGAAATAATAAATTAAGGCTTTGATTTTTCTTATGATCTCACATAAAATTTGTGAGTTGAAATGAATGTCTGTTTTTTTATGTTGTCATTAATAAATTTCAATCCAGCCACATACAGAGKGCAAAAACAAACAAAAATGTTTTGATGACAACCATGTTTTACCATCACATTTGTAATTATTGATCTTTGTGTACTCATCACAGCTACTTTTGCACCATGTTGCCATCTCACCTGAGTCTTGCTTCCCTCTTGCAGACGCTCTGTTTGTTGATCCAGTTCAGCCGGTGGCAAAAAGCCCAGCCCCGTCAGATACTGCTGAAGGTTTCTGCTCAGCTCAGCCTGCGCGGGCCTCGCTTTTCTGTTCTTAGAGCTGCTGTACGTCGTCAGGCGGCTCGAAGGTGAGTTCTGCTGGCGGAGGGGGATRTGTCTCAGCTTGGAGAGCTCTCTGGAGATGACCTGTTGAGTGATGTCGTCCTGCCAAGTCAAACCTGGAAACAAAGAGGTCAGGAATGAAAATTGGAAAAGCCAAGCAATTAAAGTTGGGTCATCCTTCTGGTCTAAGTTGCTTTTCCAGGTTAAAATTAGCTCACCGCTCTACAACTTGGGGCAAACTTTTAAACTTACTTTAAAAATGGAATTTGATATAAAATAATAAGTAATAATAAGTTTTTTATGTCTGTATCTCCATATCCTTTTAAATATTTGGGTAATAACACTACTAACAAAATCTTAGTCTTGAAGAAATTTGTTCAGTAGAATGTAAAGTTGACTCTAAAACAAAAAAATGGTTATCAAACACGTCAAGTTGAAGAATTATTTTAAAATAAAATTAGTAACAAAGAGTTTTATTGCCCTTTGTTCTTGGTCATTTATTTACTTCTACTTCTAAAGATATCAGACAAACTTTGAATTTATTTCTTATTTGTATTCTCTCATTTTTGTGTGGAAGTTTTTTTTTGTAAATCATTGGTGTTTTTTGTTTCGTCACACCCTTTTTCATCAAAAAATCATGGCACTACTGTACAGAATCGTACGTCAACATAAACATGTACACTCGCACACAGACAGCACAGCCACTCCACTAGCCTGGAGAGAACGTCACACTGTGGCCTGATGTCATGCCAACATCTCAGCTAATTGCCAACACATGGTTAGGATGCAGAACTCCTGGGCAGGGGCAAAGCACACTGGTGCCAGGACCAGATGGAGCTACTCAAGCAAAGAAAGAAAGAAAGAAAAAAAAAAGAAACCCAAAACATGGCTCCTTTCCCAACAAGCCAACAGGCACAGAATTCCATCAGCAAAGGGACACACCGTGGATAATATACTTTCCTGCAGAGCCAAGATGCTCACTGATGACACTTAAGCTGTGGTGCAGAGGCATTTTTAATGACAACTAACCAGCTACATTTTGGTGCAGAGTCTCGATCACCTTCAGCACTCAAGACACTGATAAACACAGTTAATCATATAGATATAATTAAATAAAACAAAAGCTAGCTGATATTGAAGGAATTTGAGGAAAGCATGAAACTATTAACCCAGCAAAATGTCTCCATTAGCCTGGTTTCTCGTAGAGGTTTAGAAAACACTAACTGAGGATCTGAGAGCTGCAGAGGAGTTCCTGATGCCTCCAGTCATTCTTTTGGCAGCGTTGACTGGAGCACGAAGCAGAATATGTTGCCAGTCTTCTGGAACGCAGCTCAGCCATCAATCCACACAACAATGACATTTAACTACCCGTGGCTTACCCGATGTGGGGCATCCTGGCTATACGTTACCACAGTGATGATCATTTACGCTATCATCAGCAGCACTGGGAGGGTGGTGGATTCTGATCTGTTCCATATGCTGCCTGCAGTTTACTGCAGCTGGTTAAATGCTTTTCAGAGTAAATGTGTTATTTCACCACAAAGTGGATGAGACTGGCTTCACTGACTGTGACACCTCTATTGCTCTGTCTCCTGGGAATGGGGGAGGGGGGGGCACTTATTTTCATGCATACTGTGTTTTGTCAGTCTGTGATGGGCACACTTGACGGAAAAGGTATGTCGACACAAATTACAGAGTCAAAATGAGTCGTTCCGCAAAGCAAAACGTCAACAAGAGCGGTGATATGGCTTTTCAAGTGGGGCAATGGGGGGGTGAGTTCCTCTCGGTCGACCCCTCAGCTGATTATTCCGTCCCCCCCGAAGAGTCGAGTCCAGAAGAAGAGCGGGCTTCATCACAGAGTGCTGCCACTTTCTGCCTGCTGACGGTAGCCGTCCCATTTCAGGCAAACGCCTCAATTAATTAGCGCCTTGCCATTAGCACAACAGCTTTAAAAAAAGGGATGATATTTCAGTTGGCCTTCTGTCTGTTTCCTGTGTGACAGAAGAGAGAGGCAGAGGGGATAGGTGGGAGGTCTCCTACATATTCAAAGCCTATTAGATGATTTCCTGTCTACAAGTCTTCTTGTTTCATCTGGAGTTTTTTTATGCAGATTCTCCCCTTTCCTTTACTCCTGTCCACCAACTGATTTTAAAGCCATTAATTGAAAAGACTGAATAATTTAGTAGCGAGTTCAGTCTAATTGGTCTAAACGAAACATGTCACTTCAAGTTTGACACATAAATGCAACGAACAGTGCATTAGCGAAGACAAGCACCAAAATCTATCCGTAAGTGCCACTTGTAAGACACAATTTGTTTTTCGAAGGTGTCATGCTTTTTCAAATTGATTTCAATTTTCTTTTAAAATTAATTGGGACAATCTGTGTTTGGGACAAACAAAATGCAATTTTTTGCAAACCGTTTAAGTCCTATATTTATTCAAAAGAGGTCAAATACAAGACGCTGAGTTTAGAAAAATGTTCTTTCTTTTCTCATTTCCATTTTGTTGACAATCTTACATTTAATTAAAGAGTGCAGTCAACCCTAAAAGAAAATAAATAAATGAAAGTATCTTTTTTTTTTTTCATTGCAACCTAAAATCTCTCCCTGCATGWTAGTTTGTGAATGTTCTCTGCAGCACTATCCTCCCTGGTTGGGAACAAATCAGAATCTGAGAAAGAGCTAGCCCTGCTGTCTGTCTTTCCCAGAAGGCATTTTTTGCACAGGAGGTAAACTAGGACCATAAATAACACGTTTCAGTAACTCTGTCGAGGCGTGATGTCAGTTTATGGTCAATGATTCTCCCATGATTGACAACTCCTGTCGATTGGCACTAAAGCGTATGTCACAATGCATCATCTTATTTATCTTTACGATGACATTATATCTTCTGCTCTGCACAGGGTCCAGAGAACAATTGACTGCAGGTCACTGTAGTTTAACGCGTTTTTTTTTTCTGGAGTGAAACTGACTGCTGAGCCTTGTCCACTCCTCAACTCCACTCCACTGCTCAAAAAAAATAAAGGGAACACTTAAACAACGCACGCTAACTCCCGATCTTAATCAATGAAATATTCACATTGAGTACTTTGTTCTGTACAGAGT
>NW_013952502.1:644840-651875 GCF_001266775.1 Austrofundulus limnaeus | reverse complement strand
GGGGGTCGTCCAATTTAGGGTTTTTTTTTAAGAAAAGACATGTTTCTGTGTGAACAAGATTTATCTAAAAAAAGAAAAACCTTCAAAAAGTGCTTGGTGAGCTGCAGTTTCACAACAGTCAGCTTTATGGTAAGGCTAAATAAAAAGTCTTTTATTTTAAATGTTTGTTCGTGAAATTGCAATGATTGGAGCGTCTGAATCTGCACACTTATCTTGGGTCATACAAACACAATATGGTTCCAAAGCAGTGTGACAGCAACATAGAGGCTATCAAATGTGTGGCTGCACTGTGGCTGCACACACTGAATACTAAAGTCCCTTCGCTTTGGATGCCGCAAAATATAAAAGTGTCATTTGCAGTTGGATGATTGCGCCTCGCATTCAAAGGTATTGTGATGAAAATTTAATACCAGACAATGTGCTCTGCCAGTAGGGACACATCCAGACAACCTGGGCCCTTTTGTACAAGGGTCAGTTTCTATTGATCTGACTGACATTGGTGTTGTGCGGTGAGTAGAGATKGTGTGATTTCTACCTGCTCTGATGCAAGATAAAGAGAATTGTAAATCGATTCCATTGATGTTCGTCTTGCTTTCTTTTTTTCCCTCCCCTTTCCTTCATCTCTTTAATTTAGCTTACAGTACAATGGTCTCTACAGTCCCGTCTAAGGTAAAAAAAAAAGTGTCCCACACGCCTCAGAGATGACACTTCAATAGCTGTTGAGCAGATAAGAATAACATGCCAGCGAGCATTAACGGTGTATTGTCGACTCATCCGCAGATAATGCTCTCTGTCTGTGGATGTGATTCAACAAGACAGTAAAGGGGTGGAAATGTTTCAAAGTGATGATGTCATGTCTGTAAAACGCTGTCTTGAAGCACAAGGTCACAGAAGAGGGAGAACATTTATAGATCTTTAAAAAACTAAATAAATAAAAAGAACATTACATTGCAGATTTCCTCTCCTTTCTGTCTTTCTTGTTTATTGTTAGTGCTAATAATTAAATATGAAATAACTTTACCTAATATTCATCCCCCTCTTTGTTCCTCAATTTCCCTTTTTTTAATTTATCCACACTGTTAATGATTTCCAGCACAGCTTCACGCCTGTTAAAAGATATTATGCTCCGAGTGGCTCGCAAAGCCAATTTGGATTAGTGCTGTTCGTGGTCCAGTCTGTGTTAAAGGTGTCTACTGCCTCCTGGTGGAGGAAAACTATACATGCAGATGACGGTTTCTATTAAACAAGAGAGAAAATATGTAAAAACATCTTAATTTTCATATAAGAACTGTATTTTCCCAAAGTAAATATTTACTTAATAATCCTAAAAATCCATGCCAACTCTATACAATGTAATGAATTACTTTGCACAGTAATTGGATACATGTGCCATGTTCTCAACAATTAATTACGTAGACCTACAACTATTATCAAATTACACTTCAGGTAACAAAATGCCTTAGAATAGACTGAAAAAAATAATACATACTTACTGTTTTATAACACGCTATATTATTTTTCTCAAAATTGTAAATTGTTTATTACTTCAACTGGTTGCACCTCATTTGTGCAAAACACTGCTTGGAGATGCAGCCATTTCGACCATGATTCAGCAGTAACAAGCAGAAAAAAATGAGCATAAAATTAGGCATAATTTAAATTACATAAATTTAATAAGTTTGAATGAACAAACGAAAGTTTACACCCAAACAAGAAACAGTAGTCCTCTCTCTCGTCACTTTTAATGAAGGTTTATAGTCACGTTTGTCCTGTTATAAAGACATTATATCTGCCTGAAGCTGAAACATGTTATAACAAGCACATTATTGTCCATCAGCTGCGGTGGAGAGACCGTTCAATGTAATTACACTGCAAACCTCCCAGTTGTTCACCCACAAAATCACCTCTAAATGTCCAACCAGCACAAAAGCCAATAAAACTGGCTTCATTAGTTAGAAAAAGATGGAAAAACAATGGTCCAATACGAGTCAAATGACCTGTTTTAGCTCTGAGGTGGCGTGTTCTGCCAGCCGAAAAGACAATTTTTGTTTATTTGGCGCCCGTCCCACCGAAGGCAGTTGCTGTAAGATGTGGACAAAGACAGACAGGCGGTTTGTACCTCTATGAGCCAGCTTTTGTAGGATCACCCTGAGGCGTTGCAGAGCAGAGGAAGAAATATCGTACGTGTATAAGTCTGCCCCGGCCAACTCCTGGCACCGTCCGAACACTCCGTCTGCACAGAGGGAAGGACATGGTGAGAACAGGTTTATGACAAGCAAAACAACATTTTCAGCACACGTTTCGGGACTCTGATGATGCCTAATGACGTCTTCAGGCTCGGATGAAAGGCTGTAATCATGTGAGGCACCTGCAGCGTTTCGTACATCTGATTTTTATTCTATTCTCGAAGGAGTGGGGGGGTAATAGCTGACATTTTTTGTCTGACAGCTCTACGATAAGCAGACAATCACAGCAGAAAGGACTTTATCAGAGACCTTGGTAATCTCCCTATCAGCAGGCCTCCTGCCTGAGTTGCCAGGCAACTCACGCCACAGACTCACTATCAGCCCATAATTCAATGGCTGGTCTAGACCTCTGAAAGATGCTTGAGGAGGAAGAGGGGGGTCAGAAAGCAGTGTGTAAATGTGAGGTCTGGAATATAAATGAACCAAGCTACCACTTTTTTTTCCCCCTCGGCTGAGAAGATAAATTTCTGCACCTTGTTGGCGAAACTCTCCAAACGTRTAAGTTTTAGTTTAAAGACGATCTCTGGAGGCAGATGCAACCAGAGCATATGTGAGGTTTCACGTGAGAGTATGTGAAAAAAATATGCCGCTGTGATTAGATGGGGACTAATGATGTGAATCAACACTTGGTCATACATCACAGCCTTCTATTAATTAGCCTCAGGATATCAGACAGTGACAGCAGACATTAATGACGACGCTTACATATCCACAAAACACACGCAGATTTGGTGTTCATTATTTGTTGTAGGTTGTTTTTTTCTCTTCATTTTTAACCCTGGTTGTAGTAAAATAAAATCAACCTGGTATCAACCAGGGAGCACAGAATAAAATCAATATCACAAAGCATTGCAATAAATTGCAGACACAAACTGCATGCCAGTATTAAAGGACTGAGCTTTAAATAAAAATTCTTCTTGTGATGAAAACTTAGTTATGGCCATTTTAGTCAAACCTTGTAAACGATGTTGCAGTGTGTACCATCTCATGATATTGTGAGATCTTGTGAGATGTGTTAKTGCCATATTTTTGGGATAACTACTGTATCTGCTACTACCATACCAACTTTTAGCTGGCTTTCTGTAATTTGACTTTTTATGTTTTGGCTAACAATGTCAAATAGCTGAGGTGGCCATCTTGAATTGCAGAAACTCTAATCAGATGCAGATAATCATGTGGTGAGAGTTTCATTAAAATCCATCCAGCAGTTTTTAGGATATTTTGTAGTCAGGGTTGTAAAATGTGTAGTGCTTAGAGTGTGTGGGGATGATGCTCAGCTACTACCACGTTATAGCRTTATAACTGCAAAATTCACAGATTTATAGCCCATTTTTAGGTTTCCTAAAGATAGATAGATGTATGATAACTTTTAGAGAGTTTCATTAAATGTCATCCACAGTTTCATGAAAAAAAAAATGCTAACGGAACAAACAAACACGTATATCTTATGATCTCACATTTTGTTATATGAATCTGATTAAGAAGGTGAATAAGGGTGAATAAATATCATTAGTTAAATATGTTCGGTAACAATAGATAAAAAAATATTGTGTGATCACAGTATAGTTAATGCCTGGCCACAAGATATTTAACGTGTGGCCCTGAGATCATTTTGAGCAGCCAAATCAAGTGTCTCTTTGTGACARATACAGACATTGYTGGAGTCAGATTATATATAAATATGCTGTTTTTGTGTTTAACTGTTCAAAGGTACGCCACACATATTTTTTTGGAGTATGTTTAATCCAAAGACTCCATGGTTCACTCTAAACGGGTCATTTTTCATGGTACAAATATTTATTAGATGACATTGATAGGTTTCTTTCAGTGACAAGTTTAATGACTACTCAGTAAAAGTAATTCAGTAAACAAAAAGAAAAGAAACTGGAGGTATTGAACAAACTAGGAGACGCTCTGCAGCTATTCTGAGCTCTCAGACAGGAAAAGTTTCCACCTACAGACGTGTGTGCATCACAAGACTGCCATGATTGTAGGTTTTGCTGTTTTGCCAGCCGGCAATCTATTCTAATACAAGCCCACACATGCTCACACAAATAACACTTTGTTTTAAAGAAAATTGCAATATTTTACATAATTTAATGACAAGAAAATTGCAAAGTTAGAAATAAAAGGGTGTCTGGTGACATAACAAATGACAGGAAACCGTTAAATGTTTAAAGCTCCAAATCCCTCAGCGGTCTTCATGGTGATAGTTATTTCCATTTCCGTTGTCAGGGACATTCCCATAAATAGAGAAGGAAAAAGTATTCTACGACGAAGAAATCTCTGTTTAGCAAGCGTAACTTCCCACAGATTTATTGAGATGTTGATCGCAAAGATTTGTTCCATCCCTTTGTTTTGTGTGTTAATTCACATTACTGTGGGGATCAAGACGAGACTCATTTTAGTTGACAGCTTGAAGAAAAACAGAACACGTTTTTTTTTCCACACTCTTTTTTTGACAGCAAAAAACAACAATTTAATTTCAGGCCTGGAGGAGCGCAGCATGTGTTGCATCCGCCGAGGCTTGTCAAAAGCTGAAAATAACATGAGAAAAAGCAGAGCAGCTGAACTGAGTTTTTTTTTTCAAAGATATGTCAGCTATTGTGCCAAAAATATAATGTATGTGGGCGATTGTCTTGTGAATACATATTTGGCTTGATCCTTGTGATATATATATTTTTATTTTTTTTGCCATTTTGTAACCCAAAATATGTTGGCAGCAAAACAAATTGAGTAACTGAAGAAATGCATATCACCCGCAGCCTTTAAAGCCAGAGTTTTAGTGTTGAAGAATGGCACAGTTGTGGTTTATGAACTATTTTACAAACAAACAGATATACATTCACAGGTAAATACACTCAAGTTCTGCCTTCAGCTGCAGGCCATAATAAACCTTGATCAATAATAATGCAAAAAAAAAAAAGAAAGAAAAAAGCCACAAACCAAAATCAATTAATCAATCTTTAAATGCACAATCCAGTAAGAGGGACATCTTCAGTAAAGAGGAGCTGCATGTGGATTTACTGCATGTTGACAAGAATAAGGAAGATTTTCAGCTTAAAAAAAGGTGAAAAAGCATTAAATCCAGACACCGTCTCTCTTCCCACTGAGACATAAAAAGCAACACTAAAGCTACTTAAACTGTGAAAGCTAATGCTGGGGAATAACAGGAGCCAAAACACCAAAGCTGACAGTCAGCAAAGCGTTTCTTAAAGACTGTATGTCAGAGCAGAGGCAGGCGAACCCGGGAGACAAATGAAGACGTATTGGAACAGGTGTATTAGCTGTGCAATTCATGTCAGGAAAATGAATGGGCTGAAATCAATGTGCCGAGACCGGCCAGATGTAGTCCGCTAATGAAAAACGGTGCAGGRACAAAAGCTAAAGTGATCACGGTCTGACTAATGAAGTGTTTACGACTTATTTTGGCCTTTTATTGCGACAGTTGTGGCTCTGATATGATAATTATATTTATGCATGAGTGTCAAGCACATGTAAATAGAAGAATTAATAAAGATAAACCAGACTCTCAGAGCCAACATCAAAGCTCGCTGCTTACTAAACGTGGCTCTGAAGTATAATTAATCTTTACAATAGCATTTTTTATTTTAGGGAACACATTTGTTTCATTTTTACCAGTAAATATTTATCTATGATTCCGGGTTATGTGGGCAATCATGTTGTTGCCTTGTTTTTTTGTAAGTGTTTGTGTGTCTATTAGCATATTATCTCATAAACTACAAGACAAACTTAATGAAACTAACTAACTAGCTAACTTTTGGAATCAATCCATTTTAGGTTTGTGCATAATTATGGCATAAATGGCAGCARGCAATATTAATTCCTTTAAGGAATACAAGGTCTTTAACTGATTATGGTTTTGCCTCTTCATCCCTTTTTTCTCTGCCCATGCAGGGCTTTTTCATTGTTGCATTTTGTTGTGTTTATGCTKCAGTTGCACTTGTTACTGATCGATAAACGTTTCACCTAAATCATTTAAATGTAAAATACAGTGCAGACGTTTCAGACAATATTGGTCCAAGAGGAGGCACGATRACCGCAGATCGATTCAACACTGTTGGTTAAGTGTTTAATAGAAGCCAACCTGCACCCCGGGGGAAACATGTAGCACTTATTCGCTGCACTTTAGCTTAGCGTATAAAACCAGTAGACCAAAGACTCCGAAGAGCTGCAAATTAAAATGCCTTTCCAGGTTAATCACTTCTCCTTTTAAAGGAACTTCTAGAAAATCTTTTTTTTTTTTTTGAAGATATGACCATGCATTTAATCTGAGACACGACAGCAGGAGACTGAATGATGATGCACTAAATCAACGATATGGTAAYATCTGTAAAAACTAAAAAGAAATTAATTTGAATTATTTTTGTTCTTTAATCTTTTAGTCCTGATGGGAAAGTAACCCCGACCTACTGGGTTAATTAGCTGTAACAGTATTTACCAAACACTCCCTGTAGATTTTATTTCATTGTGCCAAAGGTGTCATTTTATTGGAGTTATTTTTTCTCCCCTTTGAATGAAATCACAGTTGGCAGGAATGTGAAATGTTAGGATTGCAGTTTTCAAGGCTGATTTTGATCTCTGATTCAAATTTATTCTCAAGAACTATAATTGAAAGCACACAATATATTTTTTTCTAGTTTGTAATTAGAAGAAATAGTCAAGGATTTAAAATTTTGACAGTAAGTTCATACACTGGTTGCTACTTTTTTTCAGGTTACAGGAAATTTTTCATTCCATCCATCCATCCATCCATCCATCCATTTTC
>NW_013952502.1:638339-640757 GCF_001266775.1 Austrofundulus limnaeus | reverse complement strand
GTTTCACTCGTTTGCTTTGTTACTGCCGAGAGCCTGCAGGAGTCATGGACGGGGTATGTGGGGTGGGGAGGTGTGCTCCATGATAAGGACGCTGAGCTTGGAGACACGACCCAGAGGCGTTTCTGGTAAAAAAAAAAAGGTGTTTCTGGTCCCCACCGGTCATTTTGCTCCTCAGCATGGCTTCCTAAAAACACTGCAGGATTTCTCAAACATGCATGAATGAGTCAAAGCAAGGCTTTGGGCATGTTTTTTATGAGAGTATAATATTATAACATGATATAAAACTCAAAAAAGTTGATTTTACATGATATCACCCCTTTAAATAAATACACTGTCCAGTGACTTTGATAATTTTTATTGCCTGCTGTTAAAAAGCAAAGGTGCATGATAATGGAATGGAATGAATAAACAGAACTTATAAAGTGCTTTATCAAGCCCCATGGGGACCCCAAAGTCATTCACCCATTCACACACTGATGATGGTAAGCTACACTGTAGCCACAGCTGCCCTGGGGCACACTGAGGCGGGGCCGCCATGCATCAGCACTACCGGACCCTCTGACCACCATCAGTAGGCAAGGCGGGTGAAGTGTCTTGCCCAAGGACACAACGATTGAGACGACTGGAACCGGGGATCGAACCAGCAACCCTCCAAACGTTGCAAATGTCTGTGTGTCTGTCTGTTGCCAAAATATCTCATGAACCACTAGACCGATGGCTTTTCTGTTCTCCTCCCTTAGACTGCATGGCAACAAACAAAACAGTCGGCCCAGCCCAGAATAAACCAGGTTACTCCAGCAGGGACCTGGGAGAAAGTGAAAGTGGCAGACCTAGTTACTCCCACTCATCATCTGTCTGTGCTGTGGCTGCCACTTATCGCAGAAGCAGAGTGACACGGTGTAGAGACGCAGAGCAGGCACAKTTGGTTCTGAGGCAACTCATTATTATCTCTTTATTTGAACTCAAATTATCTTTTTTTAATCCTGTATGTATTTTTAGTGAAAGTACAGCCTGTTGTTGACAATCAGATTGAAGACAAAGAGCCAAATCTTAGAAAAAGTTACCACCCACATCATCACCTTGACTGATAGTTTATTGTCTCTGTGCCTAGTAAGACCTTCTGTCTGCAGTAGATATTTTAGTGTTAAGCTGTCAGCAGTTTTCCTCCATTTGTCTCCCCACTGAATCAACACAGAGTGTAATTAAAGCAGCTTCTCCTCTGCGCTGCCTTCTTTCTATGGTTCTTCTGAATCTGGGTTAATATGGAAATAAGGGAGGAGGTCTCAGAGTCGAYTTTTCTTACATGCAGCATATACAAACACAATCTAGCACTCAATAAATATCCCACCTCCTTCTGTCAGTCAAATTGCTTAATAATTTTGGAAAAAAACTTTTTTTTTCTGTTTTCTGATTGTTGATGACAAGTGTTTTAAAACTTTGAGATAGGACTAAATCCAATTAGTAGCTCCTTGGAGTTTTGGATTTATTGCATTATTATTCCACATTACGGAGCTGTAAAATGATCTTTATTCAGCCATTTTATCTCTTATCTCAGTGTCTGTATGTCATGATTTTAATTCATTTGGGGCCTGCATAAAGTAGAAGTGCAATATTTTGGTCTGAATTCCTCCTTATTGTAACTCCATAAGCCCTTTTTTCACCCCTTTTCTTAGTTGTGTCTCAGATCAACTCATTTTGAGGCTGCCTCTTTAAATCCAAACGAGCCAACTCACACCCCGCCCCCTCTGGCTTCCAGAGCGGTCCATTTTAGTTTGATAGAAAGKTTTATGACTATAAAGAGGCACAGAAACTTTATTTACAGATTAATTAAAAGATGTCAACAAGGGAAGACTTGTCCATCCAGCCTCACATGTTGGAGCCAGAGTCTGACCCAGAGCCAGAGGAGAACGTACTCAGGCTCTGAGCTAACCAGTTTCTGTATTGTGTTGTATGACCACCACACCCATCCATCTATAAGACCCGGTCCCAAAACTCACACTAAACCCTACACCTTTCTATGAAGTGTGTACTCAGCCGAAGTGCAAATAAGGGTTCGAGTCTGCAGGCTACAAGCATTAAAAATTGGAGAACTGGGACAGTGTGAGTTACGTCATCGACTTGTGCCTCTGCGTCATAACTGAGACACCCAAAATAGTGGGACCTGTCACCATTTTGGCATTTGTACTGCTAAAGATGATAGTACAACTACAACAAGAAATCATGTTTAAGAGAAAAAAAGCACATGAACCGAAGGAAGCTTATACACCAGAGTATAAGCCTGTAAGAACAATACGTGTTCAATACGACTGAAGTCAAGATGAAAGCGCAATTGTTAAATAAAACGATTGTGGTAGGAATAAAATCATACAACATCAGAATTCTGGAACCTGAGTGAGGTTTATTTATCACCGGGCTGAC
>NW_013952502.1:636248-638302 GCF_001266775.1 Austrofundulus limnaeus | reverse complement strand
ATCTTTTTATACATCATTCTTCAATGCCTGAGTTCGCCCCCTACTGACCTGCAGCTGAATCACAGGCATTCATCCAATAAACTCAACCTAATGTTATCATAACGGTTCTCTTATGTGTTGTTTATGATTCGGACATGTAACTACTCTAWATCAATTAACACATAATAGATTAATAATAGATCAAACATTATAAAAAGGAAACCCTAATWATCTAGTGTTATGCTTCTAACATCAGTACTAATMTGTAATAACTATAAATTTCTTCAAGCCTTCTAYAAGTTCTTCTTCTTTTGATTTTATTGGCAGTCGGCCGACTAATTTAAGCATTTTTGTCACCATTAGACTGGAAGGTGCTCGGTGGACATTACCATCTGCCTTTTAATCTAAAACATCACATACAGCAATGAATTGTGGGTAATACACTTCGCCAAAGTCTGCTTGGATGTGGGAAGGTGTTTTTGAGGTACACAAGGGTGGAAGTGTGAGTAWTGGGRCYGAGCCTAAGTACCACATTTGAGAGGGAATGTTATTTAAGCCACACCCACACCCTAATTAAGTTGTCTGTATGTCAAGCTCTCTGTWCCATACAGCTAAAATATACAATCTGTAAGGCATTAATAGGTTCCTGATCATTCCACTGAGGTTTATTGATGATWAAGTAAATTTCCTCCACATGAGTTATTGATTAAACCTTTTAAAATTTTATTAGCTATCAAGAAATTAGTTTAAACGGTTTCTGACCTCTTCAGGTTTTCACCTCCAAAATGAAAAGTCACTGAGATCTTGACTTTTTCTAGTTGAATTGTACAATAACACCGAATGAGCCAATGTTATCCTCATGTTCCCTTCATTAATTATAGATAGACAAACTGGACATGTCCTGTCTTTTCTCAGTTCTTGTCCTCGCTTTTGTTTCCAACATTAATTCACATTACGTTCTGCAAGCAGCTTCATTTCCTGTCGGGTACAAGTGTTCCCTTTGCTGGCTTCATTTTGTTCAAAGAAAGTATTTTTAGAAGAATCCAAAGAAGTGCTGTAACTGCAGCAAGCAATCAAACAACCAGCATATCTGTGAGGGCAGAAACAAAACTGCAGACATGCAACCTGTCTTTACGTGAATCCTGAACACTTTCTGCTGCGTTGAACTCTTCTGCTATTCAATGGGAGAATACATTAACCTTTTACAAYGGCTCTGTCGTGAAGATAATCTTCGATATCCGTGTGCTAATAATCCCYTAAAATATTACAGTCCGCTGTGTGATTCAGCTGATTGCCAAGCGGTGTAAAAGCCTGACATTTTCCCTTCATTCATCAGGTGACATGTAGTCCTGGCAACCACTGAGACAGACAWATCCATCTTCCATGACAAGATGAGTTATATATGAGATTGTGATCCTGTCTGGTTTGGGGGAATCTTGCCATGTGAAGARAAAAAAAATCATCCTGCTGATGTCAATCCATGATACAGTCGCTGCGTGGTTGCAGTGTTGCTCCTATTTTAGAAATGTTTCTATAGTGACTCACAAGTCTGAACTGTGCTGAAACAATGTGATGCATGATAGCCCTTCACTCACCATCATCTGTATTTAAATGACCAGAACGATGTTTATTCTATATTCATGACATCCTCAGACACTGGTGGAACAAAAACCAAATCACCTTGAAATCTGTTGAAAAGTYAGCAATTTGATGATTTAAATAAGGATGAAGTTTCTACCTATGCAGACATAAACTGCWAGTATTTTCCAGATGCAGACCTAAGTTTTATGGTGAGGTGAAAATGCAGTGTGAAAGCTTAATGCTGAAAGAGATCTTGTATGTACATGCATGCTCACAACCGCACACAGACAGGTGTTTAAATCCTGCGTTTTCTGGTTGGACACTAATTGAATGGTATGTGCATATATAAAAATTCCCTTCTCACCCTCCGCGGGTGGTCTCTTTCATCCTCTGAGCTCGGGTCCTCTACCAGAGGCCTGGGAGCTTGAGGGTTCTGCGCAGTATCTTAGCTGTGCCTAGAACTGCTAAGATACTGCGCATATATATATATATAT